>NW_027529641.1:2497748-2551406 GCF_008692635.1 Crocuta crocuta | reverse complement strand
CTGTTTTGAAACTTCTCAGGACTGGCGCGCCGAGTTCAGGTGGTTCTCCGGGTAGAAAGATTGCCGTGAGAAACGCGCGTCCCTCTCCACGTGTTCCTGAACCTAGCAGAGCGGGGAGATGCTCGATGGGAGGGAAAAGGGGAGGAGGGGGAAAGAAGAGAGGGAATTTGGCCTGGACTTTTGGAAGAGCTCGGGCACAAACCCGACCCCAAAGCCCCGCTGCCAAAACTGGCCCAAAGGATGCAAACGCAGAGGCTCGAAGTTGGCAACACCGAGTCCCAGGATAGTTTCAAGAGCCTCTCCAGGGCTGCANGGAGCGTCCCCTTCTGCAAGAGCTCGCAGGCCAGTGGGTAGGTGCGCCCACCTTCCAGTCCAGTCCGAGCCCCGCCCCAAGGCCACCCTCCGAAATGTGTCGCCTTCCAGTTACACAAGTATAAGGACAGTGCACTTCCTGGATGACCCAACCGACCCCCCAGCCCCTCTTGCCTTTTGCGTTGAACCCCGCCCTAGAGTGGATAGTTAAAACAGAAGGAAAATCATACTTATATGATTTTGTGGGGGGGAGGGGGCGCGTGTGTCAATTCTCTAGGCTGCACGAGGCTTTCACACCCCCTGCCCACGCACCCTCACACCATCCCCTTCCCACACTCCTGGGGTGTAAATTAGTGGCCACACTTTGGGCGCCACGGCGGTGTCTTAATAGGCTTCTATTTCTGCGATGAGAAGGCAATTTCTGAATCTTTAGGTTACTTCTCAGCTACAGGAAAATGACAGTGCCAGAAGGTAAAGATGGGTGACATTTCCACAGGAAGATCTGGTGTTGATTTCTTTTTCTGGGGTTTTAAAAATTATTACGATTATTATTAGTCCCCCAATTTGGTCTGTTGTGTTTTTTTTTTTCCTTCAGCCCCTAAATGTGTCATGCTTTGTCACATCCTCTGTGTGTGTTTTTAGAGAACATTTGAATAAAAGGCTCCATGCCAGGTATTGGTGACACGGGGGGGTGGAATTTTCAGCCGTTCCACAAAGAGTTGGCCGCCTCTATTTGCATAAGGTCAGTGTAGTGCTTCTGATAGAACTTTAGCAGCATTTCTGTCTCTTAGCAACACTCCTGCACTCTTGGTCCCTGCATTAAATTGACTGGTCCCTTCCTTTTCTTCCTTTCANAATTAGATGAGGAGATGTTTCCTTTGGGGGAGTCCCAAAACTGTTTCATTTTATTGTGTTAATTAATATTAATACCATTTCTCCCTTTGTGAGGATTCAAAAAAAAGCCCCCGTAAACAGAGGCGCGATAAGGGGCAAATTGCCAGACAGTGGGCCTGCGAAAGGGTAACAGGGCAAATGCAGAGAGAGAAAGCCAGGTTTGGGTCAGCCTCCCCACCCATTTAGTGGATGCAAGGTTGAGCGCAGCCTGAAAGCCCTTGAAGCGCTTCGAATCTGCCAGGCAGCCTCTTGGCTCTGCGATGGGACACAGTGACAGGATCCAGATGCTGATAGGTGGTGTTAATGGAGGGTCACGTTTGGACAATAGTATCCATCACTTGCCTCCTGGCTCCTCTGTCACACGGAGTCATTTCTGACTGCTCCATCACTCAGATTTGGGATAGATTCAGTTATTACCTTCACCCTGGCAACGGGATATACCAATCTCTGTCAAAAGGACATTATTATTATTGTTGTTGTTATTATTATTATTATTATTATTATTATTCTGCACCTCTTCTCTTGTCCCTTTTAAAAGAAGAAAATCCTAAGTGTTCAAAAACCCCTTCTATGTTAGCCTAACCCACAGCTGCCGGGTTACTAAAGCCCATGGGATAATGGCTGCTTAATTAACACAAAGAAACTTCTGTGTGAACGCCTGAATGATTACTGCTGATTTTTATAATATTATCAGTTGTCTAAATGAAATGGACTCTGGATATTTCTCCAAGTCTTGGAAAAGTCCCACTTGGGGTCTTGGGGCTCCCTTTAAAAGCGCATAGGAAGTGTTTCTCCCCTTTTGAGAAGTGTCTGCAACTCAGAGGAAGACAGAAATTGAATTAGAAAAGAAAGGAGGAAGAGGCGATGGAGACTAGAAGAAGCCCTCTGCATGGTTATTGCTCATAAAGTTAAGAACTCATTTCCATCAGGCCAAGGATAAAGAAAATAAAAAATCCCGGGAAGCTTTTCGTAAAGGGAATTGGGACTCGGATGTGAAGGGTTGGGGCTGAAGACCACTTACACTGTCTCTGCTTTCTGGGACAGAGAAACTGACCCTTTTCTCAGAAGAGTGGTTTGTTTTCTCTAACACCCCTTGAATGGGGCAAATTGGAAAGTAAAACACCCTGCTTTTCCCTGATATTTTCACAAACCCTGGGCTTCGCTTGTTCCTCTTTTCTTCCTCGCTTGCACGCCCTGTAATTCTCGCAGTGTATTCTAGATAAATGTGCAGGTAATGGGGTCTGAGAAAAGCAATCAGGGTTAGAAGTCAACTAGCTCCTCTTTAATAATTCACGTGTCATATTTCTTCCACTATGTCAAGTTTGCTAAAGAAGATGGACAGGGGCTGACGGGCAGCCACTTGAGTTTATTATTCTAAGCCTCAGAAGGGAGGCTTCTCCCATAAAAAGAGATGTTTCCTACAAAGGAGCTCAAGCAGTTCAAACCTTTCTCAGAGTTCTATGTTGTCTTGCCCGCCCTGCTTTCCAGTTCTTCTGCAAGCCGGCTGAAAGATTTGTGAAGATGGGATGGGGAGCCCAAAAATATTCCTGGGGACTTTGCCTGTTTCTGTGTACCTCTGCTTACCAATTTGGCCCCTTTCTCCTCACTGATGCCTTCATTCTTATTCTCTTCCAAGAGGCAATTCTCTTCCTGTTTTTTGCCCCAATACAGAACACCTCTCTGCCAGGTCAATTTCAGTGACAGATGACAGCCCTTGTTTTAACTTTCATACGGATGACCTTTCTTCTATTTACAACTTTCCCCCTCTGCCCGTGGCACTGTTTGTGACAGCTTCAGGTATCTTCTACTTAAATCTTTCTGTTCTCTTTCTTTTTTGGAAGAGTGTGGGGGGACTTTGAGATGTGTGATTTCCTTTACTCTCCATAATTGGCTCTTTCCAGAAAGAGGGAGGGGCACAGGATAGAGAAATCAATGAAGATTTAAGCACACTGAAGTTTGCTTCTGGAGAACAAGTTGGTGTGTGTGTGTGTGTGTGTGTGTGTGTGTGTGTGTGTGTGTCTCCAGATTCCAAAAAGGAAGCCAGAACAAAAAGATAAATAAAGATTGATTCTTATGTGGTAAGGCTATGCCCCAACGCAGAAATGAACATTATATTCAGGCAGTTTGCATTTCTCTGTGGCTCATGTGGCCACATCAGATTTCTAAGCATTCCAATCGACACAGACCAAGCCGGGCAGTGATTTCGTTTACAATTTCTCTCTCCCAATCTTTTCTTCTTTTTTTTTTAACCCATTCTTCCCTTTTATTTTTGTTTTCTTTCTTTTTTTTCTTGCATAGTTTATTGCCAAGTTGGTTTCCATATAACACCCAGGGCTCATCCCAATCTTTTCAAAAGCCAAATATTAGAGGACTGTTTTCCATCATGAGGGGCTAAAACTTTTCCTACGGGTTACTTTTTCAATGAAAAGAACCCTAGAGTTCGGCAAACCTTTTAGCTGATTGGTTGTTGTCGGCCAGTCGTGTAAAGAACAAGTATTTTGGCCAGTCGTGTAAAGAACAAGTATTTTGCATGTTTCGGTTCTGAAGAGTTTGCAAACCAAAATAACCCAGGACATCGGTCTTTGGGGAAATAAAGTTTTGTCTTCAAGGTACAATGGTCACTGATGGCACACGGCATGACAGAAAAATAGTATCTCCTGTCCCATTCATTCTGTAACTTCAATACTATAAACCTTATCTATGTTTCGGGTGCCTTTTCCACTCAGTTTAGTGACTCTTTAAATTCGGCATGTTTCCGGCAGCCGGTGCCCACGGTGGGTACTCACGACCTGTTTATCAGCCTCGGTTGTTACAATAGGAACCTTCCGAACTTCTGGATCTATCTACCTGACTGACAAAGTTGTTGGGGGGAGGGGCAGTTAACTGAAAGTTCCAGAGGAAGAGCAAATAATGGTTTGTTTGTTTTTTTAATTGGGCATAGTTTACATGAGGAGAATAAATAGTTCTGGGGGAAAATTGTAGAGCAAAAGACTGGATTGAGGTTAGAAAAACTAAGGTGGTTTGTCCCCGTCTTTTTGGACGTGTGGGGGGAGGGGTAAACTGTGTCCAAGAGCAGCCATCCAAGAAATGATGCAAAACCACTCCCTGCAACTTTTTCGGATTGTTACATTTTATCCGCTTCAATCATCAGCTAAACACTGGAACAATTTTTCAAACACCACCCCTTCCAGGACCCATTCCTCTTTCTTGAATGGGAAATACTCATGGACCCTAGCTGCCTATTTACAGTTTATCTAATTTCTCTCCCTCCTCAACGATAGAGGTTCACGTTTTATTTGCATAATTTTTTAACCGGGAGTGGTGGGGGCAGAAGGATCTGGGGGGTTTGGGGTTTTGTTTTTGTGTTTAACGCACTTTGTTGTGGCGCGCTGAGTATTGCTCGTAGAAAGTTTCTAGTTTTCTGGCTTTGATTGAGCTCGAACCCTCCAAAGAAACGAATTTTGGATGAGACTCGCTTTTGAAACTACTAACCACGCCTTCTCCAGATTTGAGGAATAGGAACAGAATTTGGGTAAGCATATCACCCTTTGGGGGGTATAACGTTGCCCTCGCACTGACATGCTCCTGCATTTCTGCAGATAAACTGCACCACCACCACCCCGGCACCCTCCCGCCCCTACCCAGCTGGCATCCTCAGACCAGCCCAAATCTTGCAAGCTCACTCCCTTGTGGGGCGCTGGCTTTGTGTTCTGTTTGGGGTCCCCTACCCTACTCAGAGCTGAGGGCCAGGCAAGGCACGTCTGAGCACTCACAGAGACAAAACTATTTTCCACTGGCGATGGGTGATGAAAAGCATTTGAAAAGCTGCCAGGGAGAAAGGGGACTGGTTCCCCAACCTGCAAAATCAGCAGACTTCGCAGAAACCGCCAAGGCCGCCTCGCCCACTTTGCAGGAACTAGAAATTTGCTTGATTTCTTTTTTCACCCCTGTTTTAACTAGGCGAGAGGAGGTAAACTCGGAGAACACCCAAAACGAGTCAAAGAACATCTAGCGGCACATCTCGCGGATTGTAGGAGGGACATCCCTATTCTCGCAGAGGCGCGCAAAGAAACAGAGCCCCGGGGAGACAGGGAATCGCACACTTGCTGCCTGGAACCTAAAACGCACACTGGCGCGAAGGGGGCGGCGAGAATTTTCTGGGCCGATCGCGGGCGGCGGGCGGCNAGCCCGGCTCACACCTATCATTTGAAGCCATCTTCGCTCTGTCTTCCAAACATCTCGAGCGTTTGTGATTCCACTCGCCGCTCCTTCTTATTGAGTTCTCCGCGTCTCTCGGCAGCTTGTCATAACCTGTAATAAAATGCCCTTTCCGGCGGGAGTCGAGTCCAGAGGCCAGCGGTTCTATTTGCAACTGATAGCCCAGGGAAGGAGCCGCGGCGGCCTCCCTTTTGTCTGCCTCCGGCGTTAACTCCTGCGGGGCCGGCCCGGGGCTCCGGATCCCGGCTGCGTGGGGGCGCCCGCCCCCGAACGCACCCCTGCGCCCCCTCCAGCTTGCGGGCTCGGCTCTGCGAGAAAGTTCTGGGCTTCTGGGGCTGCGCGCACATGTGTTGCTAAGGCGCGTTGCTCAACCTGAGAAGAGGCTGTTTGCACTTTTCGTCTCTTCTTCATCTTCCTCTTCTTCTAAGGGGGTAGGGGGTGAGGTTGACCGAGAGGAACAGACCTGGATGGGGTCACGTCGAATGTTACCCAGGTCACCGCGCCCAGCATCTTGGCAGCTTCTCGCTGGGCTGGCTCTTTAACTGGTCCGAACCATCTCCTTAATTAGGTAGACCCATCCTGTAATTATTTTCGTAACATGTGTTCGAGATTTTTCTATCCGACCTGTGAACGTTAAGAGTTCCACCCGGACTGAGGTGTAAGCTCACCAGGGATGGGGAGCCCGAAGGGGTGTGTGACCTTCACTGCAGGGGTGAGCGCCACCCCCAAAGTGCCCTCTGGCTTCGCAATTTTCCCCCGGTCCCCGTTTCTGGAACACCCCTCTCTAGCACCCACCATTATGGATTTACAAGGACCCCCACCCTCCCCCGCTCCCATTTCGTCTTACCTGACGACTCCCCACCCACCCCGGGATGTCACCTTAGAATTCCCTAAGGTCGCTGATGGGAGAGGTGGAGTCGACTGAATATTTTTCTTGTACCTTACACCGTCTGTGACAGAAGTCACCTGCTTGGGGGAGGAGGTTCAGGAAGACTGGTGAGGGTGTCAGGACTGGGAAAGAGGAGCCAAACATTCCAGCCACTGCCTTCCTGATGCCTCCTTTTGCGCTTGGTTTATTTGTTTAAAGAAGGAAGTAGGGTGGCCAGGCATAGAGATGGTGTGAGTGTGCCCTCCCTGACCCCAGAGGCCCCCTGTCCAACCCCACAAGTCGTCTTCCAGGTCCCCAAAATGAGGAGGGGGGCTGCGAAGTTATTCTCATCCAGCTGTGAAGCAGAAACAGCGTCCCCTAGGCCTGCCTCCTTGACCTTCTCAGGGGGGTTTCTGAGAGAGAGACGCTCACTGACTCTGTTCTGCTGAGATCCCAGACTCCTTGTGCCCACCCCTCTCTACTGATTTCTTTCTACACCCGGAAGCTAGTTAAACCTTAGTAAACAGGACTTGAAAAACCCAAACCACATTCCACCCCCTAAAGGAAGCCTGCAGAAAATGGCCAGCTGAACTCCGCAGGCGATTTCCTTTTTCGGGGGGTGGGGGGGAGTTTGAAGAGTTTGTGTCATAAATTGTGATAAGAAACAGAAAGTGGAAACATCTGATTTGAGAGGAGGGCTTAGTTTAATATTCCTCCACATAAAAGTTCATTCTGTTTAGTTAGAAAAGAAAAGAAAAGAAAAAAGAAACGAATGCATTTCTGTCTTCTGCAGGGAAAGGAATGGGTGAGATATAGTGGGGAGGAGCTTAATGGATCTGGGAAAACTTAAGCCGTGGAGGCTTTGAATCCCCCAAAGGAGAAAAAATTTAAGGAAACAAAATAGCAAGAATGCAGAAAAGGCATTTGTAGCTGAGCAATTGTTTTAGAAATACTCCACTGATCGGGCGCCTGGGTGGCTTAGTCGGTTAAGCGTCCGACTTTCGCTTAGGTCATGATCTTGCGGTTCGTGGGTTCGAGCCCCGGGTCGGGCTCTGTGCTGACTGCCAGCTCAGAGCCTGGAGCCTGTTTCAGTCTGTGACTCCCTCTCTCTCTGACCCTCCCCTGCTCACGCTGTCTCTCTCTCTCTCTCTCCTAGAAATAAATAAAAAATATTAAAAAAAAAAAAAGAAAAGAAAAGAAATACTCCACTGCCATGTTTATTGCCATCCCTCACTTCTCGTTTTGTTTGATTTCTCAAGCTTGGTGTGTGGGTCTCTAGAATGGCCCCAGATGTGGGCATCTGACAGTGGTTAGCCCTCTATCAGTTGGGCAGGTGCTGCTGCTTTTATGAAGGTGATTATTACTGTCCCTTTTAATCTCTGGACAAAGCCAGGCTCCCCTTGTCCCCTCGTGTGTCCTACTTTTTTGTAGAAACTATGAGGCTGCGGGTCCTGGAAACACTCAGGACATGTTTGAGGATCCTGACAATTAGAGCCCATTCTCCCCAGTTAGCTCATAGGCTCTATTCAGAATGAAGCTATTTGGGGGCACGTAAAAGCCAGTAAATTTCCCGATGCACAAAAGAAAATGGTGCTTTCTGCCCACTGCCTATTTCCACTCGAAAGTGAATAATGCCCCAGTTACCACCAGGCCTGACTTGATTTATCTTGGTTAATAGGATTAACGTGTCAGCCCCTCTCAAGAATTTCCAAATGCAGATCTGGAGTGTCACTGACTCGCCGGTGTCTTTTTTCCTCTCTGATGGGCATAATGATGCACCTCGAAGCAGAGGGCCTTTGTCCGGTGGGAGCAGGCAGATTATCTGTCTCCAGTGAAATAAGGCGTGTTGCAGCCACCTTTGCCAAGACTCAAAGCCAGAACCCAGTCACTATAAAATAATTGTGTCACTGCCTCACCAGTGCCCTGTTCGTGTTTCATTTATCTTTTGACTGTAATTGAATGGTTGAAAAGCAAAAATGTAGACAAATTCCAGCTGCATTGAGATCTGTTTCTTCCTCCACTACCTCGGCCCATCATTAGATACTTTCCCTCTCTGCGCAGGAGGTCAGAGTGTATAAATATAAATTGCGTTTTGCATTACTTCTGGATGAGTGAAGCTGTCAAAGCAATAATATGAGCTTTCAGTCCCACATTCTACCACTTCTTTCCCATTTTTTGGCCAAGAGGTCATGTGCAAATTGAACGTGACAACCCAGAAGATATGTCCAACAGACTCATATTGTTACCCCGCTCAGCCGCCCGGCTCCTAACAACGTTAAACCCACATTAGTCTCCAGCCTCCTCCGCCAGACCGGAGCTCCTAACCATGGGACCTGAGCTTCTCAAAAAGTTCACTTCGATGGTTGACATTTCATCTGAAAGTGATAAGAGGCACAAATCTAACATATTTTTCATCCAAGATTCATGAGGATGCCATCCTTAGAAAGACCAGGCCAGTGTCTTACAAGGCAAAGAAAACAAGGAACAGGTGATGAGCCAGGGAGCCCCCAACACACACACACACACACACACACACACACACACACGAACATATACTTGCTTCTATTTGAAATTACTGAACTTTTCCAGAATCCAATAGTAAAGTGGTTGGAAATCATTTTCGTTGTTGTTTAAACCATAAAGATGTCGTTCAGGAAGCCATCTAAAATAGGGAGTGACCTTGGACTCTTAGGAGCAAGTTCTGGTTAGCATTGTTGTAAGGATTGCGTAACACAGAGCTTTAGCAGCTTCTCACCGTGATTAAAATAGAGCCCTCCTCAAACTGCATTGTAGCAAACGACTTAGGAATTGTCATCAATCTGAAGGAAACTCAATGGCTTAGAGGATTGGTAATTGGCTACCAATGTGACCCATCGCTGTCTTGCCCAGATTGCAGTTAACGCAGAGCTGTTGTTCGCTGACAGGGTGTTTGATGGTTTCTAGGAAATGAGTGGCTGTTTTCATTCCTGTTCCAAATGGACAGGTGTCTACATCAGAATTGGCAACCTGGTTGGCACGCTCAAAGAGTGGCCAAAGGGCGAATTGTTTATGGAGAATAAACTTCCCTCCCTCCCGCGATGCTTGTGCACACATGTGAGTGCTGGCAGTGGGGAGGGGGCAGCGATGGAGTTACTGGAGGCAGAAAGATGGATACGGGTCCTTGGAACTTAAGCAGGCTGCCGCCCTTTTTGTTCCGAGTGGCCGCCATATGCAACCGCGTCTCACCTACAGCTCGTCCTGTCCTTCCTTAGCACGTGGCACTCTACACGCATCAGTAAAAGTCCATGAGAGGCACTCAGCTGTCCCTAGGATCTTCTTATTGGTCTCTACAACTTACTTATTTACAAATAAATTAAATTAAATTAAATTAAAATAATAAAATAAAAAGGTTTTNAAGTGTCCTTATTTTTTTTACTATGTTTCATTATTTATTTATTTATTTATTTATTTATTATGTTATGTTATTTATCTTCATTATTATCATCCTTTCTTCCGTAGGTCAGACGAACCACATGCATTTAATACTTAATGTGAGGGGGACAGTAGTTGTGAGGACCACACATATCAATACGTGGGTCCAAATTAGGAAGTGTCCCTCTTATCCTCAGCAGATAACATCACAGTTTATCACATTATACCTACGTGGCGACCTTCAGATCTGCAAAAGTATTTATAGCTCCTTTCGCTTCTGCATATACTCCTTACAATCCTGAGTTATTATTTATGCAAACGATTTTGATTTCCTGAGTGGTATTAACAAGCAGTACATGAGTCATATGCTTGAGGAAAAAAGCAATCACTGTATTGCCCCACGACCTGACACCCTTCTATTATCTAACCTCTACTTTCACAAATATTAAAGTTGTTTTAAGTATGGGAAACACATTTTTTAAAAGGAATTTTAAGAAAGAAGACAAAAACCCACCTGAATCTATCTCTGGACCTGAAGCAGCCTCTGTTATTGACCTGAAGAGATCTGCATTTAATTTGGAGTAACCTTTTCAGGATGGTTAACAATGTTTAGTTTTTCCAAATTTAAAACTTTGAAGCTTCCACTCATAAGATTTTATCATTTTTTTCCTTTGTCTTAATTTTTCTCTTCTCTTCTTTTAAAAAAAAAATTATTGTTTATTTACTGTCGTGAGAGACACAGAGTGTGAGCAGGGGAGGGTCAGAGAGAAAGGGAAACACAGAACATGAAGCAGGCTCCAGGCTCTGAGCTGTCAGCACAGAGCCCGACGTGGGGCTTGAACCCATGAACTGTGAGATCATGACCTGAGCCAAAGTCAGATGCTCGACCAACTGAGCCAGCCAGGCGCCCCTCTCTTCTCTTCTTAATGAGGTATTTGTGTAAATCTTATTATCAGTTTTTAGCTCACTTTTACTCCTCTACATCGCCAGAAATTCTAGCCATGAAGGTCAAAGGCTTTGGAGTGAGGTTCTCACACCTCTGTGTGACACATTCTATGACCTTGGGCACATCTGATAATTCTCTGAGCCTCTGTTTCTTCAGCCGTAATATGGGGGATATTAATGGTCCTTCATATACAAACTTGTTTGAAGATTCATGAAATATCATGCCTTCCGCCTTTCTGGAAAGGAGTTAGTCCTAAATCAGTATGAAGCACTATCACTGCTCTCTTTGAATATGAAGTAACCTCTCTAAAGGCTAGAATCACCATCTGTAGAGCAGACATGATAGCAACAAGGTTGTAGATAAAGTGTGGGGGGACATTTGGCATAGCCGCAGAACCAGAGCGGGCCTTCAGTAAATGGACACTGGTTTGTTGGGGCCCCATTCAGAGATCCAGTGGAAATGAGTGAAAGGCTCACTTTGGAAAGAAATTCATTCTTCAAGAGTTCCACTTAGCAGTTCTTCCCGCCTGGATAGCAAGGCTGAGCTGGTAGAGGATGACATGCGTGAAGGCCAGCTGACCACCAAACCCAGTTATCTTTCTTTGCCCCATGACCTTAACTCATACCTTGGTCTTGAATGAATTCGTTGCACTGGGATGGGGTGAGAACCCCTTGCAAGACGGGGTTGGAGTCGACAACCCAAGTCTACCTCAACTGCTGAAGAAAACAGGTGAACAGAGACTCAGGGAATGTGTTTCACCAACCCAGAGAGGAGTCTTAAGAGCTGAAGGAGAATGTAAATGGTTGGAATATATTGTTTACTTCCTGATATTATAAATTCATTTCTACATATAGGATCAAACTTTTTTGGAATTTGTATATCAGAATAGACTGAGAAGCCATTTAAAGATTCATTTTTTTTAAATTTTTAATGTTTTTATTTTATTTTTGAGAGAGAGAGAGTACTAGCAGGAGAGGGAAAGAGAGAGAGGGAGACACAGAATCTGAAGTAACCTACAGCCTCTGAACTGTCAGCACAGAGCCCGACACGGGGCTCCAACTCAAGGACAGTGAGATCATGACCTGAGCCCAAGTCGGATGCCCAACCAACTGAGCCACGCAGGTGCCCCTAAAGATTCATTTTAAAGGAATTCAAAGAGACCCTGAAGCCAGCAGCTTTCAGTATCTGCGGACAGAGCCAGGCAGGTAGGTCTTGGGAAGTCAATCCTGACTGGAAGGAGCCACGAGTCCTGATTCTCTGAGAACTTTACGTTAAGCCAATGGCTAAGTTTTATTTGGGCCTTTATGGGTGGAAAGGGGTGGCCTATATATCTGGAAAAATATTTCATGTTGAAAATAATGTTTCAAGGCTTAGGAGATATGCTTGTATATCAGAGGTCATGAGTGTAATCTCCCTGAGGTATGGGGGAGTTGGTAAAAACTGGAAGTTTCCAATCTTAAACCATTTATACATAGCACAATGAAACAAAATGCTTGTGCTGGAGGTATATAAGACTTCTATATAGAAAACCAAACATTCCTTGAATGATTAGAAAAAAACCCAGTTTCTTTAGATAGACCCTACTGTTGATTCATTGTATCAGATTTGATGTGTGTGTGTGTGTGCACGCATGTGTATGTGTGTATTTCCACTATATCAACTGCCCAATGATATTTAAAACCTCTAATGTCTTCAGTTCAGCAATAAAGCCAGATGGAGTTGGGTTCATTCCATTCTCTCTAAACATAACTGTCTCATTCTGTAAGAGTAAATTAGATTTCATGAAAATTAAAATGTAGGCCAAAAGAAGTTACTCGTCTACGCAGTCACCACTGAAGACCCACATAGCCAAGTGTCTGGCATTCGCCTGTCATCTGCTTTGTTGACCATAGGGAGCAGCTCAAATGACAGGCATACAGATGGACGCATTGTGTGATTAATGGCATCTACCAGGCCTGGTGGTGGGGATGCAGGAAACGGGGACAGACATGATCTGGTCCCATTTTTGGTTTAATGCTCCTACCAAGGTTTGGAGTAGAAAGGAATCAGGAAAAATTCCAGCCCCATTTTTTGCTAGAAAAGCTGAAGGCACCCTTCTTGCTTTCTCCAGAATCATTTGCCAAGAACAGACCTTTCATGGGCAGCTCTACAAACCTTTTGATTGGCCCGTCGACACTGCATTCTCCCTCCCTCCCTTCTTCCCTTCCTTCCTTTGTTCCTTCCTCTCTCTCTTTCTTTGTTCTTCCCTCACCCCCTTGCCTTCTTTTTCTCCTCTTCCTCCCAAGCACTGTTTCACCTCAGCAACCTCAGAATGCAAACTAGCCTACCAGTGTGGGCTCTCCACTGAGTCTTTAAAGAACAGATGGAAGTGTGTGAAATTGGGAACGGTCTGAAGAGGAAGCATGAAGATCCATACCAACCTCCAGCTTAGCGTCCCTGAACTTCACCTCAGTCACTGTCCTGTCAAGTGGGTCATTCCTATACATGGGACTTCAAACACATCAAGAATACAGGAGACCAAGATTCTACCACTAGAAATGGGCCAAACCTGAGGCCACAGTCTTGGGATCATACCCAAGTTAAGAATTCTTTCCTTTGCTGGCTTTTATACATAAGTTGTGTTAACGAAGTAATCAAGACATGCAGAAGGTAAAAACAGTGAAAAATATTCATCCAGTTCTGTTTCAGCCCCCCTATCCAAACCACCAATGCCCCCCTTCAAAACATTTTTTAATGTTTTTTTTTGTTTGTTTGTTTGTTTTTTGAGAGAGAGACAGAGCATGAGCAGGGAAGGGGCAGAGAGAGAGGGAAACACAGAATCCGAAGCAGGCTCCAGGCTCCGAGCTGTCAGCACAGAGCTTGATGTGAGGCTCAGACTGTGAGACCATGACCTGAACTGAAGTTGGACGCTTCACCGACTGAGCTACCCAGGTGTCCTGTCCTGCCTTTTAAAATGATTATTNGGGGGGCACTTGTGGGGATGAGCACTGGCTGTTATATGGAAACCAACTTGACGATAAACTATAAAAAATGATTATTTCTTTTTGAGAAAAAGAGAGAAATAGATTGCGAGTGGGAGAGGGCCAGAGAAAGACGGAGACACAGAATCTGAAGCAGGCTCCAGGCTCTGAGCTGTCAGCACAGAGCCCAATGTGGACCAAACTCACAAACTGTAAAATATGGGGGCGCCTGGGTGGCTTAGTCGGTTAGGCGTCCGACTTTCTCTTGGGTCATGGTCTCGCGGTTCGTGGGTTCGAGCCCCGCGTCGGGCTCTGTGCTGGCTGCCAGCTCAGAGCCTGGAGCCTGTTTCGGGGTCTGTGTCTCCCTCTCTCTCTGACCCTCCCCTGCTCACACTGTCTCTCTCTCTCTCTCCTAGAAATAAATAAAAATATTGGAAAAAAAAATATATGACCTGAGCCCAAGTCAGACACTTAACCAACTGAGCCACCCAAGTACCCCAGAAACCCCCCTCCCCTTTATTTATTAATAGACTTTCTTTTGGGAGCAATTTTAGATTCATAGAAAAATTGAGTGCAAAGTATAAAAAGGTCCTATATCCCCATATACCCCTCCCCCACCTTCTCCGCTAATTATTAACGTTTTGCTCTAATGGGGCCCATTTGTTGGAATTGATGAGCCAATATTGAGACATTATTATTAGCTACAGTTCAGTTTACATTAGGTTCCTTCTTTGTATTGTACATTCTATGGGTTTTGGCAAATGTATAATGACATATATCCACCATCACGGCATCATAAGGAACAGTTTCACTGCCCTCAAAATCCCCTCTGTTTTACCTATTCATCTTTCCTCCCCTACAAATCCTCTGGAAACAGTTGATATTTTTTTTTACTGTCTCCATATTTTTTTTAATGTGTGATTTATTTCTAGGAGAGAGAGAGAGAGACAGCGTGAGCAAGGGAGGGTCAGAGAGAGAGGGAGTCACAGACTGAAACAGGCTCCAGGCTCCGAGGTGGCAGTCAGCACAGAGCCCGACGTGGTGCCCGAACCCACAAACCGCGAGATCATGACCTAAGCGAAGGTCGGACGCTTAACCGACTAAGCCACCTAGGCGCCCCTACTGTCTCCATATTTTTGCTTTTTCCAGAATGCAAATAGTTGGAATTCTACAGGATGTAGCCTTTTCAGACTGGCTTAACAATACACATGTATTGAGGGAAGCTTTCCCTCCATGTCTGTGCATGGCTTAAGAGTTCATTTCTTTTTTATTTTAATGTTTACTTATTTATTTTGAGAGAGAGAGGCAGGGAGAGGGGGCAAGAGAGAGAAAGAATCCCATGCAGGTTCCACACTTTCAGCACAGAGCCCAAGACGGGGCTTGATCTCACAACCTGTGAAATCATGACCTGAGCTGAAACCAAGAGTCGGACGTTTACCAACTGAGCCACGCAGATGCCCTGATAGCTGATTTCTTTTTATTGATATATACTATTCCAGTGTCTGGATGTATCATACTTTGTTTATCCAGAGTTGTCAGCACAGAGCCTGACATGGGGCTTGAACCCATGAACCATGAGATCACCATTGTTTGGGGTAGTTTTAAAGTACATATTGGTTAGCAGAATAGATACTTAGCAAAGATGGAAACCCAGACCCCCAACAGCTCCTGACAGACACCGAGGCAAGAGCCGCCATGGCCATTCGGAGGAACTCAGAGTCCACTTCAAGAGATTGAACTTGATCAAGCTGCAGGGGTTTACTTCTTGCCTTGGCTACTTACTTGCTCTGGGACCTCAGACATTATTTTGTTTCCCCAGCTGAAGGTAGGCTTGGTAATAGTACCCAGACACTAGCATTCTGAGAATTAGTGAGATATCCCAGTTGGGCCCACCACTTGGTACAAATAAGTGCTCCACGTATAGGAGGATTAGGAGGAACTTAACAGAGGACTGTGGGGGAGGAGAAGGGGAAAAATGTGGGGGAGAGGGAGGGAGGCAAACCATGAGAGACTCTTGAATGCCAAGAACAAACCGAGAGTTGATGGGAGTGGGGGGGAGGGGAAGGGAGGTGATGGGCATGGAGGAGGGCACTTGTGGGGATGATCCCTGGGTGTCATATGGAAACCAACGTGACAATAAACTATTTAAATAAATAAATGCATAAATACATAAATAAATAAAAGAAAAGGAAAAAACCAAGTAAGTGCTCCATAAATGTTAATTATTTTTATAGCTTGTTACAAAACCCAGTATCTTTTCCCCAACCCCTTCCCACGATAGCCAGTATATTCTTTCCTGACGAACCTGTGGGACAATGCATTCAAGGGAGCCAAAGGCAGAGCAGTTTGATGCATTGTACAGTCCGGCGAGAAGAAGAAAAAATATGTGCAGCCACTAAAATAAAAAGAAATCAAAACTAGGCAGGAAACGTCTTTACGTGTGGAAGGTTTTGATCCGCAGAATAAATTCCCTCACTCTCCTCTCGCCCCGGATTCCCATTAGTGTTTCTCTGGCTCAGAATCCTCTGGGGTGAGTCTTGGATTATGAAATGCCCTTTCTCTGGTGGCCTGCCAAAATCTGCTGTCAGACACCCAGGCTAACCTGGCACTGGCCCATGGTAAGAAGCCTCCTCACCCCCAGGGCCTGACTAATGCTCATGTTTTTTCTTTCTCAGACAACGCCACAGGCAGGCGGAGGGGGGGAGGGTCATTAAGCAATCCGTGTGCTAATTTTTTTTTTTATTTCTTTGGGCCATTCTTAAATGATGACATAATGATGGGTGCTAACACTGAAAAATAAATGCACGTAGCTGTTTCCCTTTGTGTTGGGTTGGGTTTGGAAATTAACACACAAACCAGAAAAGAACTCCTCTCCTGTGCATTCCTGATGAATAATCTATGGCTCCCTGCAACACCCGCACACTGGTGGAAATGGAAACATCTGAGTGCACCTACCAGTTAATTTGCCTCCACGAGATCAGATAACTAGTTTTCCTGTTTTAACTGCACGGGCAGGGTTTAGGTGTCATGAGGTCAGAGTGTATGGAATTTTTTTTTTTTTAACTAAGAGTAAACAATGAAACCCGATAACTCATTCGGGGCATATGGCTCAAAAGCAGGCACTCGCTAATATGAGTCATATCGCAGTAATAAAGCACAACACTAAGAGCAAATTTGGATCAAAATATTTCTGATTCGCTGTAAAACTGAAATCTGACTGCAGAGCTCAGAGTCCTGCTGCGGAATTACAAACAAGGTGGGTTTGCAAAGTTGAACCGTAGGACACGTGGGTCGGCTGGAGTCATCCAAAGGGCCGGCCACAGCCAGGTTTTAAGACTGGGAAGGAAAACAGGAAGAGAGCAGAGGGTCAGAACGAGCCCGGTCTTTCTTCTTCCTCTCTCCCTGCCCTGCTCAAGGACCTCACCATTTCTAGCACGGCTTAATGGCATCATGAGAAAAAGAAAGGAAGAACAAAGGAGAGAATGAGATAGCCAGTCCCCAGGAGAGATCTCTCACTCTAAGTTTGCTTTGGGTGCGCTGGGAAAATCCCTCTTCTTTTCTAGAACATTCTGTGCTTGAAGATCCAGTCCGGTGAGCCTGGATCATAGTGAACAGCACAGTTTCCAGAATCAGGCAACGGATCGCTTCTCGGCCTTTTGGCTAAGGTCAAGTGCAGAATCAGACAACAGAAACCAACTTGAGTCCTGGGTCCACCCCCTAGGTTCTATGGCGTGAGCCCTTAGCCTTTGTCCTCTAAGCCTCTCTTTTATTTGGCTGCGAAATGTAAATAGTAACAGTAACATACATCCCCTCTAGCTACTGTAAGGATCCCAGAAAACAGCAGTGCTCGGCACAGTTTCTTATGCTCAGTGAGTGCCGACTCCTGGTATCTACTGCATTACTGTTGCCATCATTGCTACTTTGAGAGGACTACCCAGTTACAGATATTATTTTTTCTGTCTGGAACAGGAAGTAGGCAGGAAAGGGGCTGAAAGTAGAAGGGCTCAGGCATGGACACGTAGCCTGGGTGTTTCAGCGTCCTCAGATGCCTGCGCCGGACCCAGCCTTTAATTCGGTTCAACAAATGTATTGTGAGAACCTTCTCTGCAGGAGGCCCAGTAAGGGGTCGTCACCAGAATACAGGTGACACCACATTGTCCCTGCATGACCAGCACTCTGCCTACCCAGGGGAATTCCACAAACACAGCTGTCCAGTTAATGAGGTCATGGCAAGGTGGAGACAGTCCCTCAAAATAAAAGATCAGCCTCTGAATCTGAATTAATAGACATTTATCCTGATCTCTATCTTCTACTATATATGCATGTGTGTGTGTGTGTGTATTTGTGTACATAGTATTTGAATAAAATAATTTCTGTTTAAAATCCTTTGAAAATATGCCCTTCAGGGGCACCTGGGTGGCTCAGTCGGTTGAGCGTCCAACATCGGCTCAGGTCATGATCTTACAGTCGGTGAGTTGGAGCCCCGCGTCGGGTTCTGTGTACGTGCCGTGCAGGCGCTCTCTCTCTCTGTCTNAGGAAGGAAGGAAGGAAGGAAGGAAGGAAGGAAGGAAGAAGAAATAAATAAAAAGAAAATATGCCCTGCAAACTGCTTTAAAATATATCTAGGGGCACCTGGGTGGCTCGGTCGATTAAGCGTCTGACTTCGGCTCAGGTCATGATCTCACAGTCCGTGGGTTCAAGCCCCGCATCGGGCTCTGTGCTGACAGCTCAGAGCCTGGAGCCTGCTTCAGATTCTGTGTCTCCCTCTCTCTCTGCCCCTCCCCCTCTCACTCTCTGTCTCTGTGTCTCAAAATAAAATAAAGACATAAAAAATTAAAAAAATAATAAAATAAATCTAAGAGTTGTGTCCTTTAAGAAAACCATAGTTCTAAATATTGAAGTCCTACTAGGGACTATACACTGTGCCTACATCCAAAGCATTTGTCTGACACGGTGTAGACACGGCTGAGTTATGGCTACTTAATAATTTGGCACACAACCTCTGCTTCAACTTGAATTTCTTTCTGGTCATGAAAGGGTATTAAAGCCAGAAACAAAACAATGGTGTGGGACCCTGCACTGACCCCCACCCCACCGAAGGCTCAGAATATATTCTTACATTTGCTAAAGAGAATCTGTGTCTGAGATAGCTCTCAAAACCACTTGCCTCTGTTGGGCCAAACAGGGAAATACACTAGGATAGGAAGAGAGGGGCTTTTGGGCAGCTCAGTCGGTTAAGTGTCCAGCTTCGGCTCAGGTCATGATTTCACAGTTTCACGAGTTTGAGCCCCATATCAGGCTCTGGGCTGACAGCTTTGAGCCCCATATCAGGCTCTGGGCTGACAGCTTTGAGCCTGAAGCCCGCTTCTGATTCTGTGTCTCCCTTTCTTTCTGCCCCTGCCCCACTCGTGTTCTCTCTCTCTCTCAAAAATAAATTTAAAAAGGGGCGCCTTGGTGGCTCAGTCAGTTGAGTGTCCGACTTCGGCTCAGGTCATGATCTCGCAGTCTGTGGGTCTGAGCCCTGCATTGGGCTGTGTGCTGACAGCTCAGAGCCTGGAACCTGCTTTGGATTCTGTATCTCCCCTTCTCTCTGCCCCTCCCCTGCTCATGCTCTGGCTCTCTCTGTCTCTCAGTAATAAATAAATGTTAAAATTGTTTAAATAAATAAATAAATACATACATACATATAAAAAAGAATAGGTAAGCAGATAGTCTATTAAACTGAGGAGTTGAACTAATTCATCAAGAATTATTCAGAAGAAGGATGTGGTCCCACACTGCAGTTTTTTTCTATTTTAATTTTTTTAATTTTATTTTTAAGAAACAGACCAAGAGAGACATCATGAGCGGGAGAGGGGCAGAGAGCGAAGGAAACACAGAACTTGAAGCAGGCTCCAGGCTGTGAGCTGTCAGCACAGAACCCGATGCAGGGTTCGAACCCACGAACCTTGAGATCATGACCTGAGCAGAAGTCAGATGCTTAATTCAACTGAACAGCTCAAGCGCCCTCCCCTCTGCCCCCCTCACTGCATTCTTGATGTCCAATGTGTCAGATCTCCAGTGGCAGAGCTCTGCTGCGCTCTGAGGAGACCTTTTCCAGCAAATTTTCTTTCCCATTTAAGGCTGAATATCTCTTGGTATCTGTCAGTCATGGGGACCTGGATGGATGTATGCAGGGCGCTAGAGCTTTTATCTCCAGGCGCCTTTGGAGCCCTGCATTTATCTTTCTGCACCAATAAAAAGATGAGCAAGGGGAACATGACCTTGACCTTTAATTTTCTTTCATTGTCAACCAAGTAACCCTCTCCCTGGGTGAGAAAGTTAAAAAGTTGCTTGATTTTTGTGACTTTTATGGCTTTGCCTACAGGAAGGAAGGAAGGAAGGAAGGAAGGAAGGAAGGAAGGAAGGAAAGATGGCAAAAAAGCAAAGAAAAACAAAGGAAGGAAAGAGAGAAAGAAAGTTTTGAAAGCTAATATTAAAGTATGAAGTACCTGAAAAAGTGTCTTCTCTCTGAGTTGTGTATGCCCGAGATTGAGGCAGTATCTCTTAGAGAGATCTCTCTACACCAGGGGAGCTTCTTGGCCGGTTTCCAGTTAAGCGACCTCTGCCGCCCCCAGCTTCTGTCTCTGGGCTGCCCCTACCCTTTAGCCAGGTCCTCATCGGGGGAGGGGGAGACAGGGATGCCGAGGTTTGGCATATCCTTGAATGTCTAATGTTCTCTTCCCTCAAGTCCTGAAGCTACTTCAAAGATTTTTATTATAGTAATTAAAACTCGAGGGGCGCCTGGGGGGCTCAGTCGGTTGATCATCCGACTTCGGCTCAAGTCATGATCTCACGGTTCGTGGGTTCAAGCCCCTCTTGAGCTCTATGCTGACAGCTCAGAGCCTGGAGCCTGTTTCAGACTCTGTGTCTCCCTCTTTCTCTGACTCTCCCCCGCTCACGCTGTCTCTCTGCCTCAGAAATAAATAAAACATTAAAAAAAATTTTTTTAATAATTACAACTCTACCTAATCTTTATTCGATATGGGGAAAAGTACATCTCTCTTGTCCCCAAATAGCTTTCCAAATACTGTCATTATTACTCTTTTCAAAGGAGTTGCCGGCATTCCAAGCTCAACCCCCCACCCCCACCCCAAGAGCGCTGCCAGCCACGCTTGTGGGTTCTTCCACCACAAGATCTGTGTGCTTTGCGGATGACTTTTTCTCCTCCTTCCTCCAGCCAACTTCCACCCCTCCCTTCCACATCAGTTTTAACATGGCTTCCCAGAGGAAGCCTTCAGTCCCCCCTCGACCAGGACCTGGACTCTTTATCCATGTGGTTCCTGAAAGATGACTCCTAATGAACTTTACGCGATTGTTTTTTGAGTATTTGTTTCTTGCTCTATGAGCTCAGGGACTATCGCCTTCTTACCATTGTACCTCAGTGCACAGAATAGGTGCTTAGTAATCTTTGATGGGAGTAAAAGAGAGAAGAGACAGAAAGAGACAGAGGGAGGAAGGGGAGGAGGAAGGGAGGAAGAGGAACAAGAGAAGAAAGGTGTAAAAAGGTGTCACTGTGGAGGCATTTCTGATTTGTCATTACGCTCCCCCCCACACACACATACACACTCATTAACCTCTCTCTTTCTCTGTGTTCCTCCCTCCTCGATTTTCTTCTCTTTACAGAAACACAAAAATTAAATAAAGTTAAAAGCATCCCTGATTCAGTGTGTACCCTAATTTGATCCTTCGTTTTGGTCATTCTGGGCCTCCACAATTCAAATATATTTCAAACCCAATTTACTCAGCAAGCATGAACTATCGTGTCTCTTCCACACACAGCTCAATAAATAAATGACAAGATATGTTTCATTAAAATACATTTTTTTTTCATTTAAGTTTTGAAAATCTTACAGAAGGTTTAAGTCATCAACGAATTCCATCTTGACAATGACATTGCAAAACTAATAAAAAGAAGCCACTAGGAATCATTATTTGGGGGTGCAGTGGAGATGAGGCACATCTTGGCAAAAATCTAGAGAAATGGGGTCTTTGGATAGCTAGATAGTTTACTTATTTTATTTCATTAGTAACTAATTCTTGAGGTCTCCACTTATTTAATCAAATGATGTCTGTCTTACTTATGAAAAAGAAGACTTGCTTGCTCTTAGGGGGTGTCAACATTGGAACGAAGTGGTATCCAAGCCTGTTTAAGACATTTCCCATAGGATAAAAAGTCCCGAGCTGTATAGGGCTGTGAGATCAGACACTACATAGTGTATGAATTAGATAAAAGTCCTTCCAAGAAATTTTCCCTTATTTTTGATGAATTTCTCTATCCTTCTCTCTCTTTTTTATTTTGTGCCCATAAATCAAGAAGAAAGAAAGAAAGAAAGAAAGAAAGAAAGAAAGAAAGAAAGAAAGAAAGAAAGAAAGGAAGGAAGAAAGGAAGGAAGGAAGGAAGGAAGGAAGGAAGACCATAGGACAATAGCATCATAGAGGAGAAAACTACATGTTCCTCTGTGTTACAGTCTTCACCTCTCACTTCCTCATCTGAAGGAATGATGGAATACAGGCATGGCAGAGCTCCAAAGCGGGGCAAGAAATCAAGTGCAGTGTAGACTCACTCATGAAGGGAGATTTCAAAAGTTAGAATTACTAAATCTGGTTGGAAAATAAGAGATTTACTTAGGCATTTTAGGCATTCAAGATAGGTACTTGCCAGTAAAATTGATGGATCCTTATTACATTGTCCCCAAAGAGACTGCGCTATGCTGTGTAGTTGATGCTGAGGAAATTTAGAGCAAGTTATAGGAAATACTTCTTCACCTGGTAGAATTCATTCCGAGGAATTTGCTGCCATGGGCAGTCATAAAATCAATCACTGAGTTGGATTTTTCAAAGGGGCAGGATAATGCATGACCCACTCTTCTGGCTACTTGGGAAGGATAGAAACAATCAATTCGCCTGCTTCTAGGAGATCACAGTTGATTACAAGTGGGGTCAGCGAAAAGATGTCCCCCGCACTTGATCAGGATAATTAAAAAGTGTTTGCCCACACTCACATGTCCTGGAAGGAAATAGGAAATAGGATATAAAGATCAAATGACCTGGTCCAATATGACAAGTGTTTTTTGACAGCAACAAAACATTAAACAATGCCGAGATCAATTCCAGGAACTAATTATAGATGTTCCTAAAATACTTTTTCACCAGCATTTTTTTTCTGGCAATATAAATATTACACAATGTTTTTGTTTTCTGATCTGATTCTCTGACAGGTATTCTTGGAGTACATATACCAAACCTGAACACACTTAACATTGATGGCTTCGCTTTTTCCCAGTGGAAAGTAGAGTTCAGTCAAAAGCTGCGAATGCAGTGGAAGTATTCGCAAGACAATGCTAATTTTGAGGCTGTCATGATGAAGGTCAGTAATAAACTTCTTTGATAAAGTCATCACAGGTTAAGTACAGCATCTTTTTCTTTTTAAATCGATCTCACCTCTTTACCTTCTTTTTCTTGGAAATGTTTTGTTTCTAGGACTTCCCTCCGTACTTCCACAGATGTATGAAAAGCAACATTGCAGAGAAAGACACATACCCTATGATTTCATTCATATGTGGTACTTAAGAAACAAAACAAATGAATAAAGAAAAAAGAGGCAAACCNGTGAGGAGGGTTAAGGGGTGCATTTGTGATGAGCTCTGGGAGATGTATAGAATTGTTGAATCACTGTATTGTACACCTGAAACTAATATAACACTTTATGTTAAAAAAATAAAAAAAGCAGGGTGCCTCGCTGGCTGAGTTGGTAGAGTGTGAGACCCTTGATCTCAGGGGTTGTGAGTTCGAGCCCCACATTGGGTGTAGAGATTATGTAAAAATAAAATCTTTTTTAAAATAGCAAAATTGTACCTTTGACATTCTAATTCACGAGCTTCAGAAAGAGACCCAAAAAAGACATTTCAGGTGTGATGGGAGCCTGCATTTTTGTTGGGGCAGAAAACAATGACACACAGTCTATGAAAAAGAGAGATTTTACTTTCCAAAACTACAGAACGGAATCTTGAAGTCATAGTAAAATCGAGTCTTTGAATTTCAAAAAAGGTGTAGCAGTGCTGACAAGTCATTATTGCCACTTCCTGAAAACCAGGAAGTGTTACCGACTTAAAGGGACATTGACTTGTCTAGTTTTATCACCTATGTTACAGATAAAGCAAATGTAAAAAGCAAAGGTGTCCAGAAGTAAACACCGCAATTTGAAATAGTAGTCCTAACAACTTTTTTTTTAATTTTTTAATGTGTATTCATTTTTGAGAGAGAGAGAAACAGATCATGAGTGGCGGAGGGGCAGAGAGAGAGGGAGGCATAGAATCCGAAGCAGGCTCCAGGCTTCTGAGCTGTCAGCACAGAGCCTCATGCGGGGCTTGAACTCAAAACGGCTTGATCGTGACCTGAGCCGAAGTCAGAGGCTTAACCGACTGAGCCACCCAGGCGCCTCCTAAAATAGCAGTTCTAATCTGAACTTAAAGACATCCTTGTTTTCATAAGCATGTTCTATGAAAACACCATCCTGACCAAAGAATAAAAAAGGTGAAAGTATATATTTCCGTGTTAACGTCAGCAGTTTTCTCTCACTGCCGTGACGCTGAGTTGGAAACTGTACACCACATTCCTGAATCAGATCATGGGACACCTCATTGCCACAAGCCTCCTTGAGGAGGGGGCCATCTCTGGAGCCGGACTACCTGGGATCCAGCCCTGGCTCTGCCTCTCATCAGCTGGGTTACCTTGGGAAAGCCATGCCTGGCCATCCTCCCCTTGCTTGGACATCCTCATCCATAAAATACATAGAACAATACTGCCTTCCCCATAGGACTGTTTGTACGTTTAAATCAATATAAAGTAACCAAAACTGTGCCTGGTGCATAATAAGTGCTCAGAGGTTGTTATTTCCCTTTGATCCCCAGAAAGCCTGGGTTTTTTTTTTTTTTTTTAATGTTTTATTTTTATTTCTAGGAGAGAGAGAGAGAGAGAGAGACAGCGTGATCAGGGGAGGGTCAGTGAGAGAGGGAGTCACAGACCGAAATAGGCTCCAGGTTCTGAGCTGGCAGTCAGCACAGAGCCCGACGCGGGGCTCGAACCCACGAACCGCGAGATCATCACCTAAGCGAAAGTCGGACGCTTAACCGACTAAGCTACCCAGGTGCCCCCCCCCCCCCAGAAAGCCTAGGTTTTAAGGGAAGTCATCTTTCCCCTGGGAGAGAGAGAAGGACAAGTGGAGGTCATTTCCTGTCTCGTGGATTTGGGGTTTCGAATGGGAGAAGCTTCTGTTGTTACACCCCTTCCCCCTTCCGTTCCTACTCTGTTCCCTGCCCCTCTCCGGCCAGATTTCTCCGTAAGTCCTACCCTTCTCAACCCAGCTAGGTGTCCTCCCTTCTCTTACTTGCATCTGCTCTTCTCCTGGCCTGTAAGAGTTCCCTCTGCTCTTCCCCAACCAAACCCCTATCTGGCTCACTCACACTCATCCATTAGCCCTCTGCTCAGATGTCATCCCTTCGGAGAATCTGAGTGGGGTGTTCCTTATACACTCGCTCACCACTCCCTCTGCTTCCATCGCCATCTTTCATTCATTAGCTGTTTACTTTCTGTACCCAGCATCAGACCGCAAGCTCCACTAGGCAGGGATTTGGTCTTGTGCGTTCACCATTGCTCCCCGCCACTGAGCTCCACTTCTGACACACTCTTCAAAGTCTGAACGGCTCAAAGAAGCAACCAAGATCAAGGAGAATCCTGCCCCTTCATAGAATCATGCTATTTTCATTTGCCTTTACTCCGCCAAACAACGTGCTGAGGAGGTCAAATGTCTGTTTTAACCATTGTATGACAGAAAACCACCATTGGGGGTGTGTGGAACCAAGTGGTTTATCATTTATAAAACTAATATGGGGAGGAGAGCCTGACTGGCTTGGTCAGAGGAACACGCAACTCTTGATCTCGGGGTCGTGAGTTGGAGCACCACGTTGGGTGCAGAGATTACTTAAAAATAACAAAATCGTTAAAAAAAAAGACATTAGGAAATCTATAGTGCAGTCTGAATTGGAAAAGTTTGAAACAAAGTTAAATGCAAGAAATTCTTTCTTTAGGGCTTAGTTAGTCTAAGAAGAAAGACTCAAATGGCTCGTGTTTTCACGGAAGTCTAAACTCAATTGTTCAATCTCATTGCCAAGTTCACATTTATCTGCTAAAATATGCAAAGAGTATTAACCTTATAATCTTTTAAGTACACACAGCATATACTTGGCTTTGTGGTGGGCAACTGGAATGGGAAAAAATAAATCAAGCAATTAGAAGACTGGTCTGAGTACAATAGCGTTTACAATTAATTGATCACAGCCAGTTACAGATTTCTTTGTTTCTTCTGCACTTTCACTGCTGTTCTTGACAGAATGAGGAGGAAGAGAAAGAGAAAGAGGAGAAGGAGAAGAAGAGAAAGAAGGGGAAGGAGAAGAAGGAGAAGAAGGAGGAAGAGGAGGAGGAGGAGGGGATGATGAGGAGGAGGAAGAAGGTGGCAAGTATAGCAAGGTAAAGGACTGATTTGGGCAACTCATCCCTCCCATTTCACCCAGACCTGAAAGTTGCAGTTAATAGAGGCAGAAACACGGAACACTACAGATGAACAATCCAGTTTTTTATTCTCTCTTTGTGAATGCAGGCTGAAACTCCATTTCGAGATTCAACCATAACTAGCATAGTCAAGTGGGGCCATATAGGGACCCTCTGCTAAGCACTGTCCAGGCATGATGCCATTTAGTAGTCACAAGAATCCTATGAGATATGGAATAATTATAACAATACAGGTGAGTAATTTGAAGCTAAGAGATTAAGAAATTTGCCCAAGGTCACATGACTCCCAATCGGTAGAGCCAGTCTTCAAACCATTGGTCATTTTGATTAGAGTTTTCTTCTTAGATACCAGCCTACGCTCCTGCCCTCTTCCAGTCTCAGATAACATGACGCAGTGGGGGAAACTTGAGGTCTGGAATCTGAAGACTTGCACTAATTATCAGATTCGACTCCATCTCGGTTTCATCATTTGTGGTATGAGAATAATAATGTCTACCCCACCTGCCTTCCAAAACTCCCATGATGATCGACTGAAAGAAATGCCTTACATGCAAGAACTTAGGAAACAGGAATGTGCTATACAAATATCAGCTGATAGAGTTTATTTACAAGTGTAGCCTGTTGATGGATTTGTACGAATTCAGTTGGTGTTTAGGGAGTATTTTATGTGTGACAGTTGGGAATGAGTTCCACCCAAACCAGATATGACAAATGGATGAAAATGATGGACTTTGCCCACACAGGTAAATGGATGTGATTTGAAGAAGGAAGTGTGTGTCCCATAACCATGCACTCCAGGCGTGGGGAACTAGTAATTGGCACCACAGAAAAATAGAACATCAAAGACAAGGTTCCTCTTCTGAACACAGCTGTGCGGGGACCAGCACTGCTCACAGATTAAGCAAAGGCAAATCCATTTGAATAACAGGGATTTCCTGGGAATTAAATTATCTTATCTAAAGAATAGACCAACATTTCCATATTTATTTACTTGGAGAAGACAGATCCCTTATAAGGTTTTAAAATTGTGTTTTGTAGCCTATACATCTTCCCCTCAATGTATTTTTTTTTCCATAAAAAATGAAAACGTAAAAGGCGTTCTTCACTTCTGTCACCTTGCTGGGGAAATGTAGTGTTAAAGAGAAGAAAGTAACTTGAGATTCAATTTCATCCATCAGAGTTTTCCACCTGTCCTAACCATTGTAACTCTTGTTCCTTTTCACACAGAATAACACCCTTGACTACAATAGTGTATTTTCTCTCTTGCACTTGGTGAGTACTCAAGCATATCATTGAGCAGGAGAATAGATACCTGTAGTTTTTCTCGATTCAACATCCATTTCCTCTTCAGGTAATAGCACCTCCATTTCCCTTTAAGGCACCATCCCCTTTCTCTAGTCTCAGCCCTTAAGATTTCATTGGGGCTGACTCTACCTATTGTTTCCATTGGTTGGCTGGTGGCCTACCCCTGACCCATCAAAATGAGGTGGGGTTTTTTTGGGTTGTTTTTTTTTTTTTAAAAGTCTGCACCAGGGATCCAATCAAGACCTCTGGGTATCAAACCTGGAATGTTTGGTGCAACTATTGAGAAAGAAGCTCAACTTCTAAGATAGCATCTCTGAGGTGCTGGTAGCCATCTTTGCTGCCCCTTGAAGTGAACCTGCTTGAGGATAAGGCCAACACAAAAATGGAACCGAAAGATAAAAACAAGTTTCCTAGGGGCATTATTGGCACACCTATCTGGCTCCCTGTTCTTTGCCATTATGTGAGCTAAGACATTCTCTTTTTGATTAAGCTAGTTTCTAGCGAGGTTCTATTACTTGCAATGAAAGCAATCTCAACTTACCCAAGGGGATTTATCAGTTGTGCAATGTTTCTATGAATTACATGTTTTGTCTGCCAGGGCTCTGATAGCATCTCAGAAATTGACAGAAGAGATCGAAAGGAAATCTGTGGAGCTGGGATTTACTTCTGGTGTTTCATTTTTCCTCACCATTCTCGATCCTTCCAGCATGTTGACTAACAGTCACAGCGAATATGCATACAGCACACGCAATATGACAGGTGCTCTTTTCATCCCATGTTTTTGGTATAATCATTGTCCTCACTGTATCCACTAAGGAAAGCAAAAAGAGAATTCAGTGTTCCAAAAGACATCCAAGCCCTTGAGGTGTAAGTTTAGCCCCGAGGTAACACCTTCCAGATGTTAACAGGTATTGTATTTGTATCAACATAAGAATCTATAAAAAGCACTTTGGTTAAGAGTCAAATTATCCTTCACATTCTGCCACTGAAAAGCTGTTGAAATTTGGAGAAAGTCACCTAATCATTCCTTTACACCAGAAAATCAAGAATGCCAGGAAACAGGAAGGAAAAAACTAGCTTCTGCTGTAGCACTGGTCTTGAAATTCAAAGCTTTGGATTCTAGTCCCATTAACTGGCTATATGAGCTTGACCGTATCACGTCATTGCCCTGGGTATCTGTGAAACTAAGTCAGTGATTCAACCTGCTTATCTACACTGTATGTGAAGCAAACAAGAAAAGTTACTTGAAAATGACTTGTGAAGTTGAAGGTTCTAGGTACATGCAAGACGCCATGACTATTTCTAGTGTCAAAACTGCCTGAGTCAGAGAGAATATTTCCTTCATTGTGGCACCAGAAGATGTTGCCTAGAAGTCCTCCAAGTCACAACCAGAAAATAAGCCTTGCCTGGGATGGGATAGGGAAGAAAAAAAAAGACTAAAAAGCACAATAAAAGTACCCATTTGTCAGCCACACTTGATGATTTCTTGGACATGTTCTCTAACTCTGCGACATTTTGGAGTCATCAATTTCCATACACAAAAGAGTTAACTACTGTATAAATAATAACAGAAGTAGTACCTGGCATCAAAAAAGCTGGGTTTAGTTACTGGCTCTACCTCTAGCTTATTTTGTGACCTAGGACACAGCTACCCCTTGGGCTCAATTGTCTTGAAAGTATTGAATTATATAATGGGATGGGCATCACTGCTGGCTTTCCTCTCCCTTTCAGGCACATAGAATATTCATGGTTATGCTTGGACAGGTGACTAGTTCTTACCAACAGCACATGAGAAGAAGAGCTACATGTCACTCCTGGGCATGAGACATTCCAGTACTCTCTTCCCTTGCTATGGCTGCAGAGGACGCCACTAATTCAAGATGGTCTATTTGTGGTTGGTTGAGATTCCATCATCAGCCCCTCAGGTGGGTATTTGGAACAGAGTCCCTTTGCCAACTTGCAACTGGCATGAAGTATGAACAAGAAGTAAATCTGTTTTGTTAAGCAATAAACATTTTAGTGCTGATTTGTTACAGCAGCATAACCTAGCTCATTCTGAATAATAAAATAATTTCCTTTTACTTGCTACAGTTGCTAGGCATATATTTTGAAATAATGGGGTTTAGAACAAAAAGAAGCTATGAACCCCACAGATCTGCTAGGATATTTTCCTTTATAAATTGTAGGGAGAGATGGGGGTGAAGAGAGACCATGGGGGTATTCTACAAGATTTCCTTGACCGTGTCTTCTGATTTTTCCCACTAGGACTTAAAAAAAAAAAAAATTAAAAGGGGTGTTTTATCTTACTAAATGTCAGAAAAATGGATGTCAAACTTGAAAGATACACATGTTAATGTAAATTTGTAGGGAACAGACATGTAGAGTTACCATAATTAGATATTACATTTAATGTATTGGTCATATTTATTTGCAGATATGGCCCAAGAAACTTGAAAAATAAGGACATTTTAAGAAATCTAGTAAATAGCATCATATCCCTCGCTGTGCTCATTATGTCTCTACTTTCAGAACCAAGAAGTTTGTTCAAACTAGCTAATGTATGGTTAATTTTCTGTATTCCTGTTTTGCCAAAAGATCAGAAGGCCCCTTCAAGGAAAACACCAGAAGGTTGAGAATAAGAATAATGGTATACTTATTCAAGCAAGCAAGGCTAATGAGAAGGATATTTTGTCTGTGTTATCTGAAGACTTTCATGCTTTTTATCAAGTGCTCATATAAGCCCTAGACTTCCACCTAAAATATAAAACATAACGGGATCCATCCGAAAAATGTCATTCGCTTGGCAAATTCTGAAGTACCTTTAAACAGAAGCACATAACACAAGTGAAGAAAAGACAGGAAAGGAAGGAAGTAAAATGGTTCCAGCCCTACTCCTGGTTTTCATCTCCCCTACCTCATTCTACGTGGTAGAGAGGTAGACGGGAAAGAAGAAAGGGGAAATGAGGGAAATTACAAGAGTGGATGAAGGTAGAAGAAGAAATTGGCAAAGTGAGCAAGGTTAACGTGATAAAGGAAAAGGAGAAGAGACTCACACAATTTCAAGCATGGTCAAGTCAAAGTGAAGCAACCAAGTGATGAAGAAGAGAACCACTTTATGACTTGACTCTCTCACTATGTAGCCTTGAAATCTTCCAGTTGAGTCATTCCTGCAATGGCACTTATAGCTCAAACCTCAGAGTTACAGCTTAGACATATGCAGGACCCACCATCAAGGTCACCTTGAGTGGTGCAAGAGGAGCCTCCAAATGCATTAAGAGAGACCAGTCAAATGGCAGAACCAAAATTGGACAGAAGGCCATATGGAACTGATAGAACAGTAGCCTGAATGTTCAGTACCTTCTCCAGAGTCCGGTCCTATAGGCTGTAAGATGTGTCTGTGCTATCTTTATCCTATCTCGCCAGTCTCCTCCTATGGTAGCAGAGAAGTCCAGCCATGCTTTAATCATACTTCTTGTCTCTAGATTTTCAGGCAATCCCACAATACTGCTAGTGAGTAAAGAGCGAGGTGCCTCTGAGCAGCCAAATAATCTAACTATGTAGGAAACATAAAAACTCATCATAAAAAGGAGCAAGTTTTGAGCTAGCTATTGCATGCTGGGTGGTAAGCTAAAATTTTCATACCTTGTCTTTAAAAAAAAAAACCTATATCATACTCTTTGCTTGATTTATAGATGAAGAAAAGGAAGCCCCAAAGGATTAAATGAGTTATTTAAGCTCTCATGGTTTGTAAATAAAAGAGGTAGGATTCTAAGCCAGGTTATCTGACCCAAAGGCCAGCTCTGGTCACACATCACACCACAGAAAGCATGAGTAAGCCACACCTCCTGCAAGTTTCTCCCATTAATGGTTAAATGCCTTGCATTATTCATATCCCTCAACTTGGTGATCGGCCCCATCTCACCCATGAATACCATGAGTATGTCAGTGTACCAATAACTTCTCTTCTTCCACCAACCCTTAACTCATCTGCTTGGTCATGTCTACCTCCCAAGCCCAAAATCTGGGTTTCAACTTCTATAAGCAATGAGACCTAAAGAGAGAGCTTCATAAATATTTCTTTATAAAAAGTCTGGCAGATGTTCAAATGGGCTCACGAGTATTTCATAGTTAAAGAGTGGTTCAAATCATAGCAGCAGTACATATTTGCAGAAGAACTGAACTTTTAATAATTAAAGAGATCCTCCTTCAGAAATACTCTTCCGTGAAGCTATTTTAGAAGAGGCTATCAGAAAAGACAAGAAAGGGTATACATTAAACTTTTTGTTTATTCATCTTAATTCATACTCTCAACAAATGTTTATGAGCTTTCTAGTCAATCCCAGACACTGTGCAACTTACTTGTCAGGGATGTACTAGTTATCTATTGCTGTGTAACAAATTAACCCAAAACTTGGCAAGTTAAAACAACAAACACTGATGATCTCACAGTTTCTGAGGGCAAGGAATTGGAGAGGAGCCTGGAGGGGTGCTTTCGGTTTAGAGTCTCTTGTGAGGTTGCGGTCAGGTTATTGGCTGGAGGTGAGGTCCTTTAAGGCTTACGGAGGCTGAAGAATCTGGCTCCAAATCACTCACCGCGTGTTCCCTGCTGGTAGTTACCAATTGTTACTCCAGTTCCTTGCCATGTGGGCTTTTCTACAAGGCTGCCCAGAGCCAGAGATCCAAAGAAAGGAAAAGAGAGAGCATGCATCCAAACCAAAAGCCACAAGTGGCTTTTTATTAGTCACCAAAGTAGTCCTACCTCACACTCAAAATCAGGCTCCACCTCTCAAAGACAGAAACATCAGAGATTCCCTGGATATAATTTTAAAACCATGGAGGAGAGCTGATTGGAAATAAAACTGTTAAAATGGTCTTTATGCACATTTCCATCCTTTGACTAATAACAATTAACAAGTGCTATTTTATAACGTAATTTTCTATTAACAAACTATATAGGACCATGTGCTTGGGATGGGGATGGAGAGTGATTAGACATAGGGCATAGGGCGTAATTTCTCACCCTCTCCGTAGGAAACCAAAAAAGCATCACTTCCCCCCATCAAGATATTTGGGGGGAATTTAACTGCGGGATGTTGTTTCCATTTACGTGTCAAGGTACTGGATGGACCCAAAGTTCTAGTTGGGCACAGCTAGCTCAAAGCGAGTGGGGAAAACTTCCAATAACACAGAAAAGGCTATCAAGAAAGATCATCAGGGAAGCTAGACACTGCCACATACATGTATTTGCCAATGATTTTCAACGTTCCAATTCATTTAACTTTTAATGGTCTGTATTTTGACCTGTTGAACTGTTTAGCAGATTCAGATTTTCACCATTGTCCTTCACATCAAATAATGAATTCTGAAGCAGAATTTCCATCTGTCAGTTTAGAGGATGCGGCATCTCATCTCCGCAATGAAATCAAGTTCCCCTCACCTTTCAACAGCCAAAGCACCACTTCATCGTCGGCAATGTGGAAAGCCACAAATCAATTAAACTTACCTTGCATTCATGAGTACCCATGAATTGCACTTACAATGGTTTTGCAAAAAAAAAGATGGTAGTGCAGGGTTCTCATCAAAAGCAGGGAAGTCAGGTAATGGCACATTTGGGGTCATAGATTCCTTTCCCCTTTGTCCTGTGTGTGACTCAAGCGGAGTTCTTCATTTTTTTTTTTTTTTTCTCCTTGGGCCCACCCACCACATCCACTTTGCCATATTCCTGTCGCTTTATTTAAATCCAAGAAGAAAACCACATGCAGGTTTCTGAAGAGCCGCATGTGGCTCAGAAAGCCTCAGGTTGGAATGCAGCCTCTGTAATCCCCTCACAGGGGTAGAGAGAAAATAACTCCAGAGAAGATTCCAAATACAACCAATGCCCCTTCGAGCTAAGTTTTGCATTTCGTTTTCTGCTTTAAAATCTCTATTGGCTGCACATCTGAGAAGGCTTAAGAACATAATTTATTCCATATAAAGTTCCCAGTAATTTATGCTCACTAAATTGGCAACATCGGAAGAATTTTTTCATTGACTACCATGGAAGATTATTAAAGGCCATTTCGTACAAGTAAAGACAGGACAGGTAGCCATACTTCATACGAAAGGAAATCTATTAGCATCCCAAGTGTTAAATTCAAATAATTTTTATCTTTTTAATTTATACACTTATCATCTCAGGATTGGGAGAATTGCCCCTTCACACAAACTCCTTATCTTAGAGAGGCCGCATTTTACTATTTTCAAATGTTTCTTCCTCAAACCGGGGAAATCCAAGAAAGCCTTCTTTCTTTAACTCACTTTGCTTCTTTTTTTTTTTTTTTTTTCAATTTCAGACTTATGCCAAGATAATAGCTCATTGCTCTGAAATGCTTGCTTTCCTGACAGGTAAATATTAACTCTTTGTTCTCAGCTTTGCTTGTCTCTGCAAGAGACAGAATTTAGTATCAGCTCTTCCTTTGTTTTGCCCATGAATGAAAAACAGATTGGATCTATGCGTACAAAGCCAAGGCTGCGGCTATGAAGCAGGAAATGTGTTCCATGATTTATATAAAAACTCCTGACCATCTAGGTATTTAATCACTGTTCAATGATTAATGAATTTTATTTTCCTCCCACTTTTTTTTTTTGCAGCTAATAAAGACAATCATGGGCTGAAGAATGTTATTTGTAATTATTCCATAATGATGCAATAGCTCTTCCTTCCTTGTTATTTCTTAGAAACGCTTGAATTACGAATATTAAATCAATACATTTGTTGTAATAATTATTTAGATACTTAGGTGTAGGCATGTGTGCATGGGCACAGTTCCCCAAGGTGGATGAAGGTATTGGCTTCCTATCAGAATCTCAAAAGTGAAGTCTCTGTGCTTTGTGGTCTCCACGGAACCACCCAGATGCAGAAGGCCAACCAATTGACCAAAAGCTGAATTTCCCATCTTTTGCACGTGTGTATCCAGTCCCTTCGGAACCTCTCGTCATGTGCTCTCTGGAACCATATTTTAATATTGCTAATAGGAAGGTTTGATCTTTGCCCCCAGAGAACCACAGCCCTCAAAGTATTGCCTTTCTTTGAGTCATATGCTGATGGCTGGATGATATTCGTAGGGCATCTCAGCTATCTGGACACCAAGACACCGGCCAGTATCTCTGAGATGATCATCAAGGCTAACATGGCCTCCTCAACTCAAAGCAAAACAAAAGCTATAAACTTCTTTACTGAAGATTTCTACTGCGCCAAGGGGCTCTGAACAACAGGAAACCCAGGACTCAAAAATGTGTTCTGTTTCACACATGAATTCTTTTGCAATTTGAATTCTAAAAAGAATTCACAGCAGAGATACGGTGCTTGGGAGGATTTTTTTTTTTTTTTAAGGGAGAATGTATTTAGAAAAGAAGAATGGGAAGATATCTTGCCATTAAGCCAGTGGGAATTTGAAATTTCTCCAAGCCAAGGAGCCAATAGACTGGCTAAAACATAAGGTAGAATTCAAAGGGGGCTGATCATGTTTTGATCTCATTTTATGCTTTTCTTCATGCTTGTTTCCAAGATCTAATTGGTGCCTATGTTAGAGAATGTTAACGCAGAATAGTGGTACAAAAGAACGGCATCAAAACATTTTAGATTAATCTGTCTTCCCACGTAGATCTTGCCCTTTCCCTGGGCAAGTGGCCATAAGGTACTAACTCTTAAGAATCCAGATTATTGGCAATCCTTAGGTCACCCAAAGTTATCAGGAACCCGCAGGAAGAACCACAGTGTAGCCCAATTGAGAAAGTATCTTGGTCAATGTACAGACAACACATAAAATATCGAATACACACCTAAGTGACTTTTGGTCATATGAGATTTTACTGTAGCTCTGAATGGTAGAAAGACCAATAAAGAGAGCATGGTTGAGCCTTCCTATCATGCTAAAAATTAACTAAAGCAAAAATTTGGACATCAATTTGAAGCCGCCAACACAGTGGTTTTCAAACTTGCATGTCTCGAGTATCTTGGAGGTGACAGTCCAAGGTCAAGGCAGAAGACACAGTTTAATATCTATGGTGCCTTTACCCCTCAGCCGGCTAGCCCCTCCGTAAGTAAAAACCAGTTTTATAAGAACAGGTTTCAATTGTGATCACTCTGTACAATCACAATTAAAAACCCAACATGATAAACGTAAGAAAACATCTCAGATGCCCCAACTATCATGAACACAAATCAAAAACCAATATTCTTAAACTTGTATTACTCGCTCATTCAGAATGTACTGAGTGCTTATGTGCCTGGCGCTGTGCCAGGGGCTGAGAACAGAAGTGAATCAGCTATGCTCCCAGCCTCCAAGGAGTTTCCAGCCCCAAGGGAGAGAGAGACACGTAAAACTAACCAAAGCAGCATGTTTCATCTGTTCTGATAGAAGCACAAGCCCCGAAGAGGAAGCCAATTGGTACCAGTACTTTTGGCATACTTGCAGAGTTAGGAATACATTCTGGCAGGATTTTTTTTTTTTTTTTTGCCACAATGCTCAATATGCTAATCTCCTCTGATATTTCCACAACCTTGTCTACTTTTATGTGTCCTTAAATCTTCAATAAGTGCTCAGGACACAAGGAGCTGCATTTATTTACTCGAGAAGGAAATCTAAATGTTTGCTCAACAGTTGGGTGAAAAAGAAACTCCATCCTTTGGGGAACAATTTCATCGACTTCCTCCCCTCCACGAAAAGGACACAGAGGCAGAAGACAGGCTGTGTGCCAAACCTAAAGCTTCTTTACACGGCAGGGAGCATTGCCTTTGACTGTTACTCCAAGAAAGGAGAGTCTGCTCTGACCTTGTCTACCTGTATTCTGCACTTCCTTCCGTGGAGCTCCTATTTCTCTCTCTGGTCTCCACCTTTGTTATACCTCACCTGCTGTATCTTCTGAGTCCCACGGAAAGTCATCTCCACTACGAAGTCTTTCCCAGGTAGTTTTCTGTGGCAGGACAGACCACTCTTTCTTTCAAGCTTCCAAAACTCTTTGATCCATTGTCAGAGTGTATTAGGTATTTTCATACCGTCCCCTGCAAACTTGAAAATTCCTTGAGGTCAGGGCGCATGACTTACTAATCTTTGTGTCCACAAGTGCCTTACACTAGGCTGGGAAAGTCTTTTTTTTTTTTTTTTAATGTTTATTTATTTTTGAAAGAGAGCACAGGAGGGGGAGGGGCAAAGAGAGCGAGGAGGGTATAGAGGATCCAAATGGTCTCTGAGCTGACAGCAGAGAGCCTGGTGTGGGGCTCAAACCCACAAATTGTGAGATCATGACCTGAGCTGAAGTCAGATGCTTAACTGACTGAGCCACCCAGTCACCCCAGGCTGGGAACATCTTACCTACTCTGGGAACATCTTACCTACTCAATAGGCAGATATTAAATACATGCATATGTGAGAAAGTTTCCATGAAGAGCAGGAAAATAACCTTTCCTCGCCCCTCTACTAGGTTCTATATTCTCCATGTTACCTCCATGGCCTCACCTACACTTCTACTGCCTCCCAGGGCCCACTTGCCAAGCCAGGGAGCTCTAAATGCAGGTTAGGCCTGGAGTGTAACCACATAGGCACAGCCAATCTTGACAATCTAGAGTCTCCCTAGGACTCACTGATCCAAAGTAACCACTTCCCTCCAAAGGAGTAACACACACGCAGATGATTCCCTCCTACAAATTGGAGATTTGAATGCTATCTGCCATTATGCTGTTTGGAACCAACATCATAATGACTAACAAGGTACACTGATTCTACAGTGGCCTTGAAAATATTAGATGCTTTGGTGCACCTGGGTGGTTCAGTCGGTTAAGTGTCCTACTCTCTGTTTTGGCTCAGGTCATGATCTCCTGGTTTTGTGAGTTCAAGCCCTGAGTCAAGCTCTGTGTCGGTAGCTCAGAGCCTGCTTGAGATTTTCTGCCTCCCTCTCTCTCTGCCCTTTCCCCAATTGTGCTGTCTCTGTCTCTCTCAGGATGAATAAATAAACCATAAAATAATTTAAACGATATGTTAGATGCTTGGCCTTATGGAGATGCCTTAGTCTCATGGAGATGTAACGTTACTTGTACCGGGTTTACCAAATTTGAATCCGAATCACCCAAGGTAGCTTTGCTTTTGATTCTCCTTCCTGTTTGGCTGAAAACTTCCAGTCTCCACTGATCAGCCAAAGAGGATCAACAGAAAAACCTGCGGCTGTCTTATCTCCGTGAACCAAGGTTGACACTTCTGGCTTGAGTCAGTGGGCTCTGGCAGAAGGATCCTGCTTCGGTTTCCCAGGGGACAAAGCTTTGGTGCCTCAGCATCTCAGCATCCAGATAGGTCCCGCCCCTCAAGGACAATGTCCTAGCATGGTTTTCATGTGGAGTCACACCCCACCTATGACAAACAGGCAAAGGTTCTTCTCACAGGTGAGAAAATGATCCCAAGCAGTCAGTGAAACAAACAAACAAACAAAGAAACAAACAAAAACCCAACCAACATTCAGAATGTCTGTAGAGACCTACACACGTGGCATTGCACCTACGACAGGGAAACACGTTTGGATCTCTTAAGGAAGTAATGATTTTGAAGATAATCATGGAAAGGAAAATTGAGACATCGGGGGAAAGAGAAATAGAGTTATGGTCACATTCTCCACCCTTTGCTCCACCCATCCCCCCAAGAAAGAATAGATTCTAAGGGGCCTCTGGGTGGCTCCATTGGTTGAACTCTTGATTTCAGCTTAGGTCACAATCTCCCGGTTCCTGGGTTCAAGCCCCACGTCAGGCTCTGCACTGACAGCACGGAGCCTGCTTGGGATTCTCTCTCCCTTTCTGTCTCAAAATAAATACATAAACTTAAAAAAAAAGAAACGATTCTGAAATCCAGGAAGGCTTTCGCATAGAGCCTAAATGGAAAACTTCGTGATACTGATGTTATTAGCAAAAACTCTGTAGTGAAACAGTCTTGCCTCTGCCGCTGACTAGCTGTGTGTGACCTTGGGCATATTAGGTAAGCCCTCTGTGCCTTGGTACCCACATCGACAATATGGAGGTATGATAACTAATGGTGTTCTATGCTTGTTGCAAGAGTTAAGTTAAATGACGTAGTAAGTGACGTGGGAACATGCCTGGCTCACATGGCTGAGGGTTCTTCAGATAAAAGTTAACAGCTGATGCCACAGGTCTTAATGTTAGAAATAATAGGATACAGATCGAAACCACACTGAGATACCACCTCACGCCAGTCAGAGTGGCTAAAATGAGCAAATCAGAGAACTCTAGATGCTGGTGAGGCTGTGGAGACATGGGCACCCTCCTACACTGTTGGTGGGAATGTAAACTGGTGCAGCCCCTCTGGAAAACAGTGTGGAGGGTCCTCAGGAAATTAACAATAGAACTCCCCTATGACCCAGCAATAGCACTGCTAGGAATTTACCCAAGGGATACAGAAATGCTGATGCATAGGAGCACATGTACCCCAATGTTCATAGCAGCACTCTCCACAATAGCTAAAACATGGAAAGAGCCTAAGTGTCCATCAACAGATGAATGGATCAAGAAGATGTGGTTTATCTATACCATGGAATACTACATGGCAATGAGAAACAATGAAATCTGGCCATGTGTAGCAACATGGATGGACCTTGAGGGTGTTATGCTGAGCGAAATAAGTCAGGCAGAGAAGGACAAATATCATATGTTTGCACGTATAGGAGGATTAGGAGGAACTTGACGGAGGAACAAGGGGGAGAAGAAGGGCGGAAATGGTGGGGGAAAGGGAGAGAGGCAAACCATGAGAGACTCTTGAATGCTGACAAAAACTGAGGACTGATGGATGTGGGGGGGGGGGGGGATGGGCATGGAGGAGGACACTTGTGGGGATGAGCACTGGGTGTTATGTGGAAACTAATTTGACAATAAACTATTTGTAAGATAAAAAAAAAATAAGATACAGATAGAATTATCCTCACAGCATCTAGTTGTCTCCACTTGCCACGTGTAGGTTGACGTGGTTACTATCAGGACAACCCATAGATTTCACATGCTCTCTGCTTGCCTGCTTTTATTACATATTACTTATTTAATAATAAATAACCTATATGTTTGTATATTTATTTAAAGTAAGCAAACAAATAGTAATACATAGAGTATATGAATATATATTTACAGGGAATACAAATGTATAATTACAGAGAATCATATCGGGAGAGGGGATTCTAAGAAGGGTATTTTCTTAAATTCATTGAACGTGAACTTGCTTAGCTAAGAAACCACCTTCATGAGAATGTTGAGGAAGGAAAAACTGAAAAGATAATGAAAAACAGTGAGGTCAAATAGTACACATCCCAATTTGATAGGATAGCTCATGGCTCTCTGTCATTTGCTACTACATAAGTTCATGAAGACAGCATGCAAGTAGATTAAAAAGAAAAAGGGGGAGGGAGATGTCCTCCTTGCTATTATGTCTCTCCATTAACACCTGCAGGCAGGTCCTTCCAGCGACATAAGTGGACACCTCTCTGTTCCACCTGAGAACGTTTTCTGGGGTCCCGTAAGGAAACGGGTATTCCCATTTTATTCCTTTTTTTAGTAAAAGGGAAGTTCTCCTTCATGTATTTACATCAGTGTCTCTCCCCATCATAACGGACTGTGTTGGAGTGTTTGAAAAGTAGCTTTGGGGCTAGAAGTCGTGTTACGTGCTTTGCACCAACCCACATCCATCTCCAGAATAAATATGCACAAGTGTTGCACCATATTATAGGTGTTCTCTTTTCTTTTTCCTCTTTCCACCCCCACCCCTTACTTATAAATGCAAGTGCTCTTTTAATGGGACCTCAGAAATGAATGATTCTCTCCCATCTTGTTTTCAGGGGCACATGGCACAGGGAACATCCCTGGTTCAGCTCTGAAATACAGAAGGTGCAAGGGGGCGCCAGGGTGGTTCAGTCCCTTAAACATCAGGCTCTCAGTTTTGGGTCAGGTCATGATGTTGTGGTTCACGAGTTCAAGCCCTGCATCGGGCTCTCTGCTGACAGTGTAGAGCCTACTTAGGATTCTCTCTCTCTCTCTCTCTCTCTCTCTCTGATCCTCCCCCACGAGTTCTCTTTCTCTCTCAAAATAAAGAAGTAAACTTTAAAAAATACAGAAAGTGCAAGGTTATGACTCAGCCCTAGAAGCGTGGAGGGGAGTCACTGACCTCAGCTGAGGGATTCAGGCACTGAAGACTCTCACTGGCTCCCTGGAGGCCAGGGGCCGGGGTGTCGGATCCCCAGGGAAGGGCACTGCTTTGTTCCAGAGAGGGGCTCCAGTGCACTGATTCTCTCCTGAGTCCAGGCTGGGACAGAAGCTGGCCTCCAGTAGCATCTGCCTGGTTGCGTCTAGGTCTGGCATATTGCTAGCTGGCTAAGCTTGGTCAGGGCTCTCAACTTCCCTGAAGCTCAGTTTCCCCAGTGGGGGGCAGGGGTGGGGAGGGGCTCGTGGCGAAGGAGGCAATTGTAGTACCTGTGTCTCAGGGGTGTGTGAGGATGCACAGGGATAACTACAATTAAGGGGCTTAGTCACCTACAGGGCTCCACAATGCATTTCTGTCCCCTTATTTCTATTTCTCTCCATGTCTTTCCCAAAGAATCTTTCTAGCTGTTGACAAACAAATTTGTTGCAGGAAGGTTAACACCCCGTGAAAGTCACTGCTGGGCAAAGTTTAGGGATGGGAGGGGGGTCAAAGCCACATATGGATTTCATCAGGGCTGGGCCGGGGAGAAGGGCGGGAAGGGTCTAGATGAAGATGAGCTTTGGACTGGAGCCAAAGTCCGAGTCACAAGTCCAGCTTTAGCCAAAGCTGGGTGGGCAGGGTCTCTTGCTGACCAGACCCACTTAGGTCTCGCTACCGATCTGGGGGGGGAGAAGAACGAGGTTTTGCCCTTGACTCTTCAACGAGCTCTGAAGCCCTGTCTCCCCTGGGTGTCTCTTCGCTCTCGCCATGATGCACAGCGAGGCAAGCGCAGGACTGTCGATCAAGGGGACGATCGATCGGCAGAGCCAAGGGTTCCGAGCAGAGAAAACTGGGTCCAGATGTGGACTGGGTCCCACTCTTGTTGTGTCCTCAGCTGAGCCGTGAAGTAATCAACCCCCGGGCGGACAGAGGCCTCCCCATCAAAGCCACTTCCCCGAGTTTTTGCAGATACTACGGACCTCCCCAATTACTCCATCTCCACTTGCTCCCATGCTTCAAAAGGCCACAAGGATCAGGGGCAGGGAACCCCATACTCCTCATCTGATCCCGCAGGAAAGGAAAAGCACTTGGTTTCGAAGAAGAAAAGTAGATGTAGGTGGTGGGGTTATTGGGGGGGAAGTGAGGGGATGCGCCCCAGCTCTCAGGATCACAGAGCGAGAGCCCGTTCACCTCGATGAACGCCTCCAGGAGCAACAGACTTTTTGATCCCAGAGGCCAGTTGGGGCTTGCAAGCCCCGGAGGAAGCTGCAGATCTCCCAGGAAAAGAAAGGATCTATTGGGGTCCCAACGATGCGTGTGGCGGATGTCAAGTTCTCCATCCCCTTGTCTTCCACCGCCACCTTGCACGCAGACACACAAAGACATTGGTTAGGTGAGCCCCAAAGGCCATAAGGCTTTCCCACCCAGCGGGGGAGGGCCGAACGCAATGGTGGCGCCTCCTCCCCGTAAGCCTTTCCTTCTCTTTTGTTTTGCCCTCCGGTTTCGGCCTCAACCTCCCGTGGATAGTTCTTTGGAGCCTAACTTTCTGCCCCTCACAGCGCCAGACCTAGAGGGGAGCCCAGCATGGCTGCGAATGTCTTAGCCTTCTCTGGCTGGCTGACCTGTGTGTGTGAGACAGAGAATGGTCAGGTCCCCCGGGGACCCTCTGGGCCCAGCCACACTAGGGTCACCACCCAGGACCTATGAGTCACCTTCCAGCCCTTAGTACTTGCCTTTCCCTTTTCCTAGCCTTTAAACTGGCCATGGGGCTCTTTATTCAGGGCAATGGGTCGGGAGATTGCCCTGTTCTCTCTCTTACGTCTTTCAGCCTGCTGTTCTCCTGGTGACGGCAGGGGAAGACGGTGCGCTGAAGGCCGGGAGATCCAGGCTGGGGGGCGGTGGGGGAGGGAGTGTCCTATGATTCTAAATCTTGCTCTTTGTGCCTGGAAAGCTGCGTGGAGCCCGGGAGAAGGGCGAGCAAGGACTGAGAGATGCGGGAGGGAAGCACTGCCCTTGCAGTCACAGTGAGGACACTGCGTTGGGGTAGGGGAGCCGTGCCGAAGGGTGGGAAGGGTGAGCGAAAGTACCTCAAGTTCAAGGAGGAGGCCAGAGGCTGTGCGAGAGAAGGAGGCGATGAACCTTGCTGCCTAGACCCGCAAGGCAGAAATCCGAGGCCAGGGAGCGTGATCGGAGACCGAGTTGGGTAGGGGGAGACCTAGTTGGGTAGGGGGAGCACACGAGTGGGCATCTCAGCATCAGGCCCCCAATTCTAGCCCCGGGACAGGGCTCGAGAGGCCAGGCCAAGGCTGAGGGAAGGAGGAGGGGGCGGGGGCGCTGCCGAACCACCTCGAGCAGCGGCACCAGCACTGAGAATTCAAATCCAGTGGAATAGTGAGGGCAAAGGCCTCCGGAGCGCGGCGTTCGCCCCCGACTGCGTATTGACTTTCCCGGTGTCTGCAATTCCAGGCCCTGACCTCATACCTTATTCAGTCTCCGCTCCGAGTTCCAGCCCGCTCGGTGTGCCCGGCCTCCCCAGAGTTAGCAGCCGGGTTAGGGACGTTCACTGCCCGGGATGGACTCGCCAGGGGCCAGGTTTCTCCAAGCTCCGCCCGGGGGCGCCTGGAGCCCTGCGTCCCCAACCCCCGGGGGACAGCTCTGCCTGGTGGGCGGCCAGCGACGGCGGGCAGAGCACAGGCACTCGCAGGCCGCGCGCACAACTTTTTTCTGAAATTCTTTGCCGTCCACCTGAAAGGTGTTATAACAGCAATTCAATTACAGTCAGTGGCGCACATCGTTCTCGCAGCTGGAAAGTGGGGAACTCGCTGTGACCGAGCAGTGCAAAGGAATGTGGCTAAACGGACGTTACTTATTTTATTTCCCTCTCCTCCTACAAATGCCCCCTCTTGCCGTCTTTTCCTCGCTCTCTATTAATTGTAGCTGGACCTCAGGTTAATTAACTCCAAAGAGCTTTGTCTATCTGGACAGAAACACGCGGAGAAATTGGCACCAGATCCTAAAAACTGGACGTGGCGTCAAAAAGCTCCTCGAAGTTCCTCTCGTTTCCTTCCACGGCTATAGCCGTGGACTCCGAGGAAAAGAGTTGTAGTCCCCGGTGCCAAAGTCGCCTGGGAACGTGGCCCCCTAGGCGGGCATGGGTACGCGGCTGGGCTTAGGCTACAGAGCCTCGTACCCGGAGACGGTTCCCACTAAGGTCCCTCTGTCATCGTCCGCAGGCACCCAAGGAGAGGTCGGGTCTGCTCCGAGGGGTCTGCACTTGGAGTTCCCTGGAGATAACAGACACGCTCGCCATTGGTGTCGTGGCACGTGCATTTCATGCTAAGCTTTAAATAGCGTTCCATGAAATTAACAATATCAACACAAATGAGGTAAGGTGTTCAGGGATGCGGACGAGGCCGCAAAGCGCTGCTTGCTTTCCAGGACAGAGGTGAATCCTGACTATACTCCACACGTGAAAACCTGGAGGGAGGGATGGAGGAGGGGGAGAGCCCCTCACCAGTCGGCCTCGGCAGTCACTGAAATAAAGGTAAAAATTAACATCCGCTCCTTTGAAGTTAGGAGATGGCATAACAGCGCATTTTATTTCGTGGATGTCGTATCAAAACGGGCAGAAACGCGTTGGCTCGCCTGGAGGTTTTAGTTTCATGATGTTGTTTCAAACATCATTTTCGGAAAGGCCAAGATGGCTACGTGGGAATTCGAGGGCGCCTCCCCCAGCAGCCACGGGATGTTTCCGACGTGGAAACGCTCAGTTTTCCGCGCCAGTGTTAAGGCAGCCGGAGGAAGCCTCCCGTGGCTCCGCTTCTCCCCAGCCAGCACTCGCTAGACCCGGGGGTATTTTCGCGCTTTACTCCTTCCTGGAGAGGGCAGAGCGCGAGACACAAAGGCTGGGATGGGGTCCTGGCGGGGGCCTCCCTGCCGCCCGTGCCCCTGAACTCTCCACCTGAGCCCCGGGCCTTCCCTGACCTGGACGCCCCCCGACCCCCCACCCCCCACTTCCCAGAGTAGGCCTGGCCGGAGGGGTTCAGCAGCTGCAAAGAAGGGAGCACACAGGGTCTCCTGCCCCGAGGCGCGCTGGGCAGTGGCGCGCACAGGGTTTGGCCCGAGATAATCCCAGAGCAGAGCGCCGGGCGCCCGCCCTGCCTAAATGCCCTGGGCAGCCAGAGGTGTTTAGGTTGTTTTTGGCTTTGTTTGCTTTAAAACGTAGAGGCGCGGGTTCCTCTGCAGCTCCGGGAAGCCTCTGACCTCTAGTTTACAATTCTCCGCTGGGCCCTGACCTACTTCCCCCCCTTCCCTTGTAAGGAGAGAACGGGACGGCTAGAGGAAGGTTACTCGCGCGTCCGCAGCTCCCAGGGCCGGGACGGCGACGGTGGGAAACAAGGACCCATCAGTATAACCAGGGGTCACCGCCAGCCTGTGATTTGGAGTTGTCACGCTTGTCCCCGCCCCTGGAGTTAAGTGGTTGCAGGAGGGGTCCGAGTTTCGCGGGTGTCACCTCTCCTCTTGGTCGGAGAAAACCCCTCCGTTGCGGGCCCAGCGGGCAGCCCTCATGACCGCTTCGCTATTTTGGTGTTTTTAACGGAGGCTTCTGCTGGGTCTGCCTTCTGCAGGGAGTTTACCCCAAGCCCTCCCGCATCGCAGCGGAGGAGCCAGGGATCCCCGTCCGGCCTGGGTCGGGGGAAATCCCGGGCACTCAGCACGCTGGCGGTGGCGTCGTCGTCAGCCGGACCCCTGGCCCGCGTGCGCCGCCTCCCCGCTGGGGCCCGGGCGCGGCTCCGGCTGCGAGCAGACGCAGCCCCGTGCGGCCCGGGGTCCCTTCCCGAGGCTCCCGGCTGCCTTCTGCTTATCCTGGCCGGCGCCCTTTCACTCCACGCGCTTCTCCGGGGTGCCAGGAAAGGCCCGACCGTATCCGCTGCACTAAAGCTCGCTTTTAAAGCCCAGCTGGGAAGGCTTGGTCCCCGATGCGAGACGGAGAGCGAGATTTAGAGCCCTGTGGGTGGCCCTTCGGTAAAGAGAAAGCTCCCCTTCGTTTGCATCTCTGTTCGAGTTCTTAAAAGTTACGCTTGGCACCTGCTCTCTATTCCTGTTCTGCGATTCTCGGGGAGGGCGGAGGGATGGAGATGCCGATTTTGAGGGTAGAGGCCGCCCTTCAGACATAGGGCCTCCAATTCTGCGGCCGGAATTGGCCACTTGGGTGTCTGCGAAAGCTCTAAGTATAGGATTCGAGGGGCAGGCACAATCCACTTTCCTCCACCTTCCTTCCAGAATCACCAAACTCAGGGCGCCTGCGGCCGAGTTCTCTCTGCCTCTCTGCCCAGCGCAGCAAGGCGGTGGGAGCTGCAGCCTGTCCCAGGGTCCTCCCGCCGCGCCTCCAACCTGGGGCGCTCCAGCCGCTGCCCCAAACTCCAGATGCGGGAGGAGTCACAGATTTGACCTTGTAACACCAGCTAGTGCAACTCTTAAACTTTTCCGTTTCTGCCCACCTGTTAAAGAACACACGCTATTAAAGGTTTTAGTCGGTAAGTCAGGAAACAGGAGTCCTTCTTTATATCGACCTCTTCTCCACTGTGGGGATCCCCCCTCAAGAGAGATCTTGTAAAAAAAAAAAAACTGCACTTAAGGGAAGTTCTTAGGAAACTCACTTGCTCATCTTGGTCTCAGAGTACATGAAACTCAACTATAATTCAGATTATTTCCCCCAAACAACTTCTTGTTTATCTAAGATAGCCAGCTAAAAATTAGGACTGGCAAAGTGATGATAAATCAGCCCTTTGTTTTACTCTTCCTAAAGTTCGCCAAGCCAGTAGGAGCTAATTCCAGATGATTCCCAGTTTGGCGTACTTGGCATTCATTGCTTCTGATTGTTCCGAATGGTGTTCTCCAGCCCTAGCTGTCTAACCAGCTTTTTTTGGCTTCCACTTAGCCTGGTCCAATTTCAAATTCCTTACTTTGGTCTGTTCTCATAGAACAACCCCCACCCCACCCCACCAGTTCCTTTTATTTTCTTGCCCCTGATGGATCAATCACAGAGACAATTGATTTTTCTGTGTCCTGTTTGAACCAGAAAGTGCTGACATCTTGCGGGGGGCGGGGGGGCTTGGTGAGGAAAATATGAGTGAGCATTAACTCCCACAAAACAAGAGGCAGCCCGGCCAGTCTCTGGGGTTAGCGATTAAAGCTGTGTGTGCATACTTGTACGTGTGAGCGTATACTCACGTCCATACACCTGAACTTGCGTACAATTGCCAGTGGTAAGAAATGTCAATGTACTGCAGAGACACACGCTAAATGAGAAATCGTGTTAATAAACCAGATGAATGAAGAGGAGAGCCAAACCTAAGAGCCCAGGAGAAGATCACTAATTATGAAATCCCAAACTCTCGAGCTACGGTCCTATGCTAGCTGGAAAAGAATAATTGTTCCCTCTTTTATTGGAAATAAGACCCTACATTCCTTTTGACTAAAAGGAAGTTACGCGAGACAAGATGCAATTTTCTCTTTCTTTTCTGACATCTCTGTCATCCAAAGGATCACAGCCATGTCAGAGTATCTGTCTTGGAAAGAAAAAAGAGCGAGCGAGAACGAGCGAGCGAGAGAGCACTAGTGAGAGAGGCCCTGCAGCCCGTGGCCATCTTTGCATCAAAATTTTCCAGACCTCTATTTTTGATTGTGATCCCACTGATCTGAGTTTGAAATGCGAGCGCAGTGAAACCCCTAAGCCTTCAATCGTGTGAAATTTTCAAAAGATCTCTAGAAGCAATCTCCGGCTGCCTGACCCCTGACAGACGCCGATCTCTTTATTCCTCTCTCTGCCAGCACTTCATTTGTTGGAATATCTTTCAGATTTGCACCTCCAGATGACAAACCTGAGTGTTTATTATGTGTACATGAATCGGAAATCTTCAAGCCCACACAAAAGCACCATCTTAAACATAATATTTAATTTCCCGGCCTAAGTGCCTCCTTCTTTATTTGCTTTTCATTAGCTTAAATATTTTTTCCAGGTCTCCCATGTGTCACTTTGATATTTAGATGATTCTGTCTTTTAATCATCATTTCCCCCCTTGAAAAGTCCCCTGTCGCCTGCGTCTGCGGGGCTCACGCTGCAGTGTCACTGTGTGGCGGGCGGTGAGGCCTCGGAGCCGGCCGCAGAGCAGTTCTGGGTGTTGGGGAGGGGGGGCGTGGATCCAGGCAGGATGAGGCGGAGGCCCTTGAAGTGACAGAGAAGGGCTTGTATTAACTGGTGGCCAGAGCTGGGTCGGGATCAGTGCCGATGACCCTTCTCATTCCACCTTTCTTCCGCAGGCCCTTTTAAATTCCTTACGTTATATTTTAAAAACCACACACATAAAATAAAACCTCCGGTGTCTCCCAAAGGTGTTTTAGCAGCTGGGAGTCTGCCTTGCTGCCGCCGACGTTTCTGAGCATGGGCTCAGGGTTTACACTTCTCACTCACATCAGTCAGTCGCTGCCTTCAGCCCGGGCTGAACTCCCTCCTACCTGCCTTTCTGGGGATCCCCAAGTCCTGGGGCATTGGGGGCACTAGAGGGAAAGAGAGGGGACACCTAGGTGGACCGAGTTGAGGCAAAGTCACACCCCACCCCTGCACAAGCAGAAGGTAAATTGCCACCCTCAAGTACAGTTCTAGGTCGGGAGGTGGTGGGCTAGCTATAGCCTGAACCCCCCCTCTCTGTGTTTGGATGGGCCGTGTTGCTATGATTAACTTATTAAACCCCTTCGTAATTATTTTAATTTGACTCCAAAAAATACTTTGGGCGGCGTCGCGATGTGTTTGTATTTATCCATCCCCCCCATAAAACCTGTGTTAAAACAAATGTTACTTTTCTCTCTCTGTACATAGACCCTCCCTTTTTGAAATAGACCGCAGGGACTGCCATTAGATCGAATGGCAAGCCTTTATGGAAAGTGTTTTGCATAATTACATACCAAAGCCAGAACAGTCACCTCCACATTTTATGGGTCACAAACCATCAACAATTGCCACATTATTGTCCACGAAACCTTAGTCCCTTCATTGACGGAGAGGACTCCACTGCCTAATCTAGAACGAGAGAGGATGGAAATTTCTTCTAATAAGAACCCGAGAAGATTAGGTCCCCACTGACAACGTGTTTACATATAGTTATAAAGTTCAGAGGACCGACAGGGAGAGGAAAGGAAATCGGACTAGGCCTGATTAGGAGCGCGCATCGGTCTAATATAGATAGCGCATCAAAAGGAGAGGCTGAATGCCTCTCCCCTTTTCAGATCCGACCCCTTTCCTACCTTTGTGATGCAGTAATTAAGATATTCTTATTTAGACAGACAGCTTCTCTGGTAACTGAATAATATTAGCTCCTTTGATGTCAAACTTTTGACAGTTATCACACCAGCACTGGGCAATTTAGTACAAATACCCTCCTTAAAAAAAAAAAAAAAAAAGAAAGAAAGAAAAAAAGGAAAGAAAGAAAAAAAGAAAGAAAGAAAAAGAACACCCCCATCGGCTTTGAAGAAATCTAATAAGTGTGATCCTCAGCACCAAACGATCTAAATCGCCGCCGACAGGCCGCCCGGCTATAAATTACATTCGGTGTTACATAATGAAGGCGAATTTGGGTTTTAGCTCATGGAGCAATATTGGTGGAAACTGGAGCGGAAGCCCCCCAACTCTTGCACNCCTCTGCACAGAACGGGAGGAAAGCACCACAAAGTCGCCAGGGTCGGGGCAAGGACTGGGGGCGAGGGGTCCGGGCCGGCCCTGCTGGGGCAGGTGCGGCAGAGCTCAACGCCCTGTCCCCGCTGCGGAGAGCCGGGCAGGACCTGCCACCCGGGAAGACGCCTCGCCGTTGCTTTAGGAGCTTGGTCGCCAAATTTGGGATTTGCCAGATGGCAGGATTATTTTAGCGTCTGTTATATTATGTGTGGGTGTGGGNCACTCGGGCCAGGGCCGCCTGGACCCCTCCCGGAGCCCCGGGGCCTCCGAGCCGGCAGACAGCGGGCAGCGCCTCCGCCACCCCTGCCCTTCCCCGCGCGCCCACTGCCCGCACATCCAGACCCCGGCCGGCGCCCAGATGCGCGGAGCTGGGGAGGGGGGAGGGGGATGAGAGAGCTTCCCTCGGAGGAGAAAAGGGGGGGTGGGGCGCGTAGGAGCGCTGGAAGGGAAGGGGGCAGAGAGGGCGGGTTAGGAGGGATGAGACTGTGGCTGTGACACCTGGAAGGCATTGTCCTCGCGAGCGACACCTGTCAATCTCCGCTCCGGGGTCCCGGGGCCGGGGGCGGGGAGGCCGCGGGTCTCCGCGGTGATGTCATCGCCGAGTCCCTTCCCGGCGGAGGGCGGGGAGGCCTGGGAGGGGCGCAAAAGCCCGGCGGGCTGCGAGAAGGGTGGGGGAGGGACGGGAAGAAAATAAACAGAAATCGCTCTCACTCGCCGCGTCCTCTGCTCCGGATTTACATGGGAATCAATAATCCAACTTTAGTGTGATTTCTGATCTCGAGCGACCCGTCTCGCCTTTTTCCCTGGGGGGGTGTGTGTGGGGACGAGGTGTGGGGTTCCAGCCTCCCAGCCTAGCACCCCGCCGTCCTCGGGGGCGCCCTGGTACCCCCAGAGCCTTGGGGGTGACCGGCCCTCCTTGCAGACCCAGCTCCCTGTTTTTCCCGGCGGTCGTTTCCGAGCGCAGGCTGCAGGCTTAAAGAGGAAACGCTGGGGGGATGAGTTTTGAAAGTCTTCCGATGTTGCAGGGGGCGAGGGGAGAGTTAATTACCGCCGGGCAGGCTGCGCGAGCGGGAGCGGGGGCCTCGGCGTGGGTNTCGGGGCGGAGTGGAGGAGGAGTTTCCACCGGCCTCCTCCGAAGACTTGTCCCCCCGCCCCGCCGCCGGAAGCTGGAAGTTGCCGTCCCTCCTCCCCAGCCTCCACCCAGGCGGGTCCTGGAGGCCCCTGCGCCCTCCGCGCCCCAGCCCGGCACTCCGGGCACCCTGGCGCCAGCGGGGCGGGCGGGGGCGGGGGCCGCGCAGCCAACGGCAGAGTCTCGGGCCGGGCGGGGTCCAGCCCCAGCTGACCCGGAGGGCAAGTTGGGCGCAGATAGAGCCCGAGCCTCCTTTCCCACGTAGGGGTCTCCACAAAAAGGGAAATCGGACCTGAATGGGGGGAGGGGATGTTGCCCAAGGTCGGCACCAGGACCCCAGGCTGCGAGGAGGCGTCGGGGGCCAGGGCGGGGCCCGAATGGGGCCACCAGCTCAGCTTGCCCCCAAGATGTTAGGGACTGTCCCAGGGGAGGGCGTGGTCCACTTCACAACACCTCCCCCCGGCACCCCCTTCCCTTCCTTTCTCTTGGGTCTCATCCTCAGAGGGTCCTTGGGTTGCAGCCTCCAGTCAAGGGTCCGGGAATTTTGAGCTGGGAGATTGCGGGCCCACAGACGGTCCCTAGAGCCACCCGGCCAGGCACTTGCCCAAAGATGCGGTGCCGCCTCCTCGCCTCCCGCGGGTTGCTCTCGCTGGTGAAGCAGGAAGTGGGCGACAGGTGCTCTCTCTTCTCCCAACTGACCCAGAAATGAGGATGGAGGGGAGACGCGTGGAAGAGTCAAGGGACGAAGTAGCCCAGAACCTGTTGCTGGTGCTGCAACAGTCTGGGAGGTCGCTAGGTGACCGACTTGTCCTAGAAGCAACGACGGAGGNTGGGGGGGCGGGGGGGGGGAGGCACTGTGTCCTCTCCACCTCGGGGAAGTGTTGAGAGAAAGAGCGACCAGCCAGACACCCCGGGCATGTTTTCCCGCTCAGACTTGGGATGGGGATGGGGACACGGGTTGAAGTCATTGGGAAGAGGGCCATGCCCCAAGTCTGGCTGACCCACATTGCGGTTGTGGGGAAATCCGATCTGTAAGAGAGTGTTTAAAATTTATTTTAAAACACTCCGCCAGTTCACTCTCCAGAAACCATATCTGGTCTCTGACCGGGGGCAGGTGCAGAATAGAGATCCTTCTCCCCCATCAGGAGACCTTCAAAGGCCTGCCCCAGTCCCCCTCTTTCCTGGGATTCCCTCCCAGATTAGGGCCATTTGATGTCACCGAGAACCCAACCCCCTCCCTCTCCGTTCTACTCCCAGGGCCTCAAGGAAACACAATTTCCTGCTCATCTTCCTCACTTTCCTCCCCACCTCTGCCACCACATTTCCAAAGAGTTAGTAAGGGTCTTTCAGGCCCTGACTTTCCCCCACCCGGCTGAAAGAAGAAGACACCCTCAGCCAGCTGGGGAACCAGGCTGAGCGCCCATCTATGAGGTGGCATTCGGTCCCCTGAATTTCCAACTGCCCCGAAGGCTGCCCAAACCTACTACGGTGGGCCAAATCCGAGGCCGAAGTCTCAGCGGCAATGGAGACCCGGGCGCAACAAAATGTCGCTTCAGACGGCGTGCGTCTCAGGCTGGCTCCATCACCCCAGGGCCACGCTCCAAACGCAGGGACTCCGGCGGGGGGCGGGGGCTGGGGACCGCCCCTCCCGAGCGGCTCCTTCCTGCAGGCCCACTGCGGGACCCCAGCCCACCCAGCAAATGCTGGCTGTTAGGCGCCCAAATAATATTCTTCATTCGTCTTTTTCCAACTTGATTTATAGCAATCGACAGGTTAAAGCCTCATCTGACTTCATTACTTTTAAAAGCTGTCTATTTCACAACTGTCACTTTTCATCACTTAACTCAAATAAATACTTGAAAAAATGAATTGGAAGAGACTTTTAGATCATGTTTATAATTCTTGGCCGCTGCGTTAACATTCCTAATGACCTGACCCTCCCGAGTTTCTGTAGACTTCTAAATTGGGCCGAAAATTCTTGCATTTATGCTAGATAACTTCAAGGAAGGTGAGGTTGGCCAGAAATACCGGCTAAAAGAAGCAGCACAGCCGGTAGGAAGCGACAGGGTTCAGGTTCAGCGAAGCTTTCCAGCGGCTGCCGTGGCCCAGGCCGGGCACCCGAGGCCACCGGAGTGGGTGGCGGCTCACCGGCCAGGGCGCTGCGTACAACCGACTCACTGCTGGAAAGGGGGCCCAGTCTACAGCCGCTCAGGGCTCGCTTCGCTCCCGCTTTACGGAGCCGGGCTGCAAACCCATGAGGAAATTCAGGCAGAGTAGAAATGCTGTTCATTTTGACTATTGCTATTATTACTCCTATCATTGTTTTAAAAATGTGTTTAAAACCTCCCCCCCCACGACCACAGGTGGAGTGTGACCCGGTGAAAGGCATTTCCTCCAGGTCCTCGTTGACCTAGAGCTTGTTAGACACCCAGGGAAGGCAGAAGCGTGGAAACGAAATCGCAAAGACGCCAAGTGCGTTCACCAAATCGAAATAGTTTCTTCTTCAATTTTGCTGCCATTTGCCAACGCGAGTCCTTGAAGGCTGGTGCTACTCAGACCCTTCTCTCTCCCTCTTTCCCACCCACTCACACAGAACCAGCTCTTAGAAGTAGGTTAAAAAAAAAAAGAAAAAAGAAAGAAGAAAAGAAAAAAGAAAGAAGGAAGGAAAAGAGAAAACAGAAAAGAAAGGAAGGAAGGGGGGAAAGTAAAGAACGAAAAGGAAAGGAAAAGGAAATTACAGGAAAGGAAAGACAAAAGAAAAACCTCTTAAACAGGAAAACTGCCTAGTTTGGGAGGACAAAGCAATATCGAGTGCGTAAGACTTTCTCTCCTTTATTATTATTTTTTTCTTAAAACAAGAAAAGAGAAAGAAGCAGCGAAGTCTCCCGATTCTTGGGGTGGAGGAGTCGGACGACTCTCTGGGGTGTGGGGGGCAGGCCTCACGCACCTGGGCAGGGGTGAAGCCCCGCGCGCGGATCCCCGAGGCGCCGGGGTGCCCCGCACCCTCGCGCCGGCCCCGCCCGGGTCCCACCGAGAACGCGAACTTGGAACTTGGCAGATTCCCCGGAGCAACAGC
>NW_027529641.1:2494878-2497576 GCF_008692635.1 Crocuta crocuta | reverse complement strand
AATGGCACGGCCGTGTTCCCAGCCTCCCGCAGCCTAACTTGACCGCCACTGGACTTTTTCCTTCATCACCACCTTAAGAGAAGCCGAAACGCACAGGCCTTCTTCCCATCGGTTAAAACTCATTATCTGTGACCGACATATCGCACCATGTCTGCATTGGGGTGAAGGGAAAATAACAGGAGAAAGGGGAAAAAAAATAGGTCTAATTTCACCAAGTCTAAGCTGTGACACCGCTTTGATATGGAAGATTAAAATAAATGAGAGATGTTTTCTTGAAAGCCCATGGGTTCGGACCGCCGACTTCGACTTCGGGGCAGTCAGCTGAGGCCAATGCAAATATCTCGAATGAGGCCCATGAAGTCTTCCCTTCCCAATTATAATTCCACCCAAATCCACTCATTCTGGTCAGTCGGACCTAAGAGGGACTTAGCCATGCCATGCCAGGGGCCAGCCTACCAAACCTCATATTCCACAGCCTTCGGCTCTGCTGACAAAATAACCACAAAGTGCACCCCCTAAACATATACACCTGTCGGCAGGTGAAAGCAGCAACCGCGAGAGGCACAAATTACACTGCATTTGACCTTTCCCTCCAGCTGGAAACTTAAGAGGTTTGCCCCACTCTGAAGCCCTAACGACTAAAAATATATACCACAATGAATTCACTTACTAGAGTGAGTCTTTGCTTCAACTGATTTCAAAGTGCGCCATCCCTGAGATAGATGGTATAAAAACAAATTTCACGAAACAAGAGGTTTTTTTTCTGTGAAGATTCCAAACACGATGTTAAAAGTAGGGCATGTATCTGGTGGTGCTGCGAGAATTTGTGTAGTTTCTTTGTTTTCGGGGGTGGGGGGTACAGGCCTTTTTCTAATGTAGTTTTAACTCCAAGTTTCTTTCTATTTGTGTTTGAAGGAGCTCAGTGGACCGCACATATAATGATGGGCGAACTGGGGGCACGGGGTGGAGGAGAGAGTGTATGTGGTAATGGATAAGCCTCTGCATTTTTCCTGCCTGAGCAAACCCAACATAGAGACCCTTTCTCGAATCTCTGCCCTCCCTAAGTTCACAGGGTGGCGATGGAGGGTGTGCTCCGGTCTCCCTGTGATCAGTACTCCTCACTGCAGATTAAGAGGCTCTCAGAGGGCCCCCTGCTCTGCTCAGAAGCTGCAGGGGTGTGCCAGGGAGGGGGTGGGGGGAAGCCAGGTTGTTTTTCTGGTTGCTTGTCCTTCTGCATCGGGCTAGCAAAGATGCCCGACAGGACCACACAAGGAAAGAGGCCCTAATTTCTTAGCAGGATTTGAATGAGAATCTCTCACTCTGGCCAGCTGAGGAGGGGTGGCCCGGCCTCTGGGAGTCTTGGGGTTTTCCTGTCTGGAGGGTTGCTACCTCGGGGAGAATGAAGATGTTGAGAGATCCTGGGAGCTAGGAGGTACTTTCAGGGAGGGTCCTGGGATCCACCGAGGGACCACGGTGAGGAGCAAGGACAAAAACAGAAGAGAGTAGAAACATTAGAAAATGAAATGCTTGAACCTACCCACCTACAGCTTTGAGAAGGAGTCTCTAAATTAGAAAGGTCTGCTCCTTTCTCTCTCTCTCTCTCTCTCTTTCCTTCCCTCCCTTCTTCCTGCCTTCACTTCCTTTCTGTCTCCCCCTCCCCCCAGCCCTCCTCACATTCAGATTTTCTGGGCTTTTTTTTTTTTTTTGCACCGAATAACGCCTGGAGATGAAAAATGATTTTTATTGCTATTACACTTCCTACCGCAAGACGCAGTGCAAGGCGGAGGAGTTTGTATTACAACTATGTCACAATGTTTCACTGATGCAAAACATGTAGCCAGAGGGTGTTGCTAATGACTCCTGGATTAGAGCGAGATTGAGACTGGGAGGAGAAAGAGAGAGCGAGAGCAGGAGAGAGACAGGAAGGGAAGAGAGAGGAATTTCATTAGAGAAAGGGGGGGGGGAGGGGAAGCATCGTAGAATCAGGTCTAATAATCTAATCAGGATATTTCCAGATATACATGTTCTCTCCAGGCTTCAGAGTGTGAGCTAGAGAGAGACCAATATCCTTTCAGACACCACAGAGGTGTTTTGGATTTTTTGGGTTTTTTTTTTTTTGCATGTTAATAACTATTAATTATGTTTACAGCCAGTTAGCTGAAAAACTGTCCTTTGGAAAGACTCAAACTTCGGAAAACGCTTAATATCTGATTAAAGGCTTTTTCCTGGAGCCCGGGGAGGTGGGAACCCGGGAATCACCCAAGGGGGTGCGGAGCGCAGCGCGGCCAGCAGAGGCTCAGCGCCCCCGCCCGTGGTCGTCCACACGTGTCCACACGCCTGCGACAGCCTGGTGGGCCCAGGGCGCCCCCCGGGGCCGGGGCGGAGCGCCGAGGCGCAGCCTGCGGCCCGGGCCCGGGCTCGGGCTCGGCCTCCGCTGGGTCTTGGCGAAAAGGTCCCTCCGGGCTCCGAACTCCCCGGCGCCCTCCCCCAGGACGAGGTCTACTTAGGGAAGCGGGAGGTTTCGCGGTTCCTACCGTGGCCCAGGCCGGTCCCACCGCCCGGCGGTCCGCTTCTGCCCCTCGGGGCACAGCGAGGAGGGCATTCCCTCGGGGGGCTGCGGCCCTTTGAACCCGGGGAGCCCTGGGCTCCCGCCCCGGCGCGCGGAGCTCGCTCGGGGCCCGGCTGCGGAGCGGAGGGG
>NW_027529641.1:2488715-2494845 GCF_008692635.1 Crocuta crocuta | reverse complement strand
GGCGGAGGCGGCAGCCGGGCGTTAAGCCTAGAAGCTTGGCTGTTTACCCAAACGATTTTCCTTTCAGGCCGGAGACGCCAATGAGACAAGATCAAACTCCCCTCTTCGCGGTGTGTGCGTGTGTGTGTGTGTGTGTGTGCGCGCGTGTGTGCGTGTGTGTGTGTGCGTGTGTGCGTGTGTGTGTGGTGTCGCCTCCTCCAAGCCGGGCTTTGTGAATGGGGGCTCCCGGACGCCGGCTGGGAGGGACCAGAGGCCGACCCGGACACCAGCGCCTCCTCCCGGGGGCGAGGAGAAACGGGGCGGAGGGCGCCCCAGACACAGTGGTCCCGAGCGACAGAAGCCAGCGACAGGGACACAGGCCGCGCAGAGAGAAGGGCCGCGTCCCTGCAGGCCGAGCGGAGGGACGTTCGGTCGTGTGTGGGAGGGGGAGAGGGGAGACGAATAAGGATCACATCCCCCTTGCGGTCCCTTAATTTCCGATCCCTCCGAAGCTTACATCTCGCTCCTTGGGCCACTGATTTCTCGGCCTGACTCCTTCGCCGGAGATATATTAGTTGCAAATTAGGCCAAGGTTTTGGCGATTAGGGTACAATGCAGGCCGCGTGACACGCGCCGCTGGGCCTGCGCCTGGGTCCCTCCTCACGCCGAAAAATGATGAGAAAGCAAGAGAGGATGGATGGTCTGTATTGACAAGACATTTGTCATTTTTAAAGGGGTCCACATCCAAGAATATCCATCAGCCTGGGGGCTGGGGGTGGGGGAGGGACGAGGGGAAGAGGGGACCCAGTCCCAGCCGCCTGCGCAGCAGGTGATCGCCGTCCTGGGCGTGGCTCCTGCCCGGCTCCAAGGGCCATCAGAAATGTCGTTTGCAAAATAACAAAACCAGTATTTTTAACCTGGCTGCTAAGAAGAAGAACCAGGAAGACGGGCTAATATTTATTTGAGGTCATAAAAGAAAACCCGGCTTCACGGCGTAGAGCGCGTATTTAGTGGCGCTGCCTCGGACAACTCATTCCCCTCGGCCTGGCGATTGAAAGCTCACGTGTGCAAATAATGGTGCCTGCGAGAAAAAGGTGTTATGCCGCTGCTTCTGAGTCCTCTGCTGTCGCTGCTCGAGCCTCGGCCTGCCCCCCGATCCTCACTCCCACCTACTTTGCTTCTCTCTGTCTCTCTTCCTCACCGAAGGGGCCCTTTTTTAAAATTGTTTTTAAACGATGAACCTCCCCCATCCCAGGATGTTCTTATTTAACCGAACCCCCTCTGCCCCGACGCTGACCTACACAGAGCACCATAGGGACCTGCTAAGGTTGGCTTCACGCTTCGTGTCTTCGGATCTCAGTGGCCCAGGCCCGGACAAACCCAGGGGAGGCCTCGCGTTTTCTAGAGGCGTGTTAGGGTGCAGGGCTGTGGCTGCAGGGCTCGGAGAGGGCAGGGGTAGTTGGTCACCCCGAGGGCAGGAGTAGGGATCTTGGGGACCCCCGCTAGGCGGTGATTGGTCTGGGATAAATGTGTTCTGAGATGCCCAGGGAGAAGAGCTGATGTGCCTCGTGATTGTAACAGCTAACATTTATTGAGTGCTTACTATGTACAGTCATTGTGCCCATACTCCTGGAAGCCTCCAAATCGGAGGTCAAACTATAGTGGCCAAGAGCTGGCCACGGGGCAGGGAGGCCGGGATGGGGCGGGCAGGTAGCTAGGTAGGTGCAATTGTGCGGCGGGACGGGTAGAGTTTTCAGCCCCGCAACGCATTCTCCGGCCAGGAGAGGCGGGGCGCTGCGGGCAGCCAGGGGGGGCCCCGGCCAAAGCTTCCTCCCTCCCCGCCTGCGGTCGTCGGTAGCGGGGCAGGGGTAAGGCCCAACAGTTTCCAGTGACAGTCCCACTTCTTCTCACTGGAACCCTGGCGGGAAGTCGACTGGGCGGTCAAGGGCCGTGAAGGCCGGACCCGGGCGGCTGGCGAGCGCTCGGCGCGCGTAGGTAGGGCAGGCTCCCCGCCAGGCCCCGGGGCCCGCGCCCTGCGCCTCTTCTCGCCCCCCCTCTAGCCCGGGTCGCGTCCTCGCTGCTCCGGGCGAGGCGCGCCTCCCTCGTGGTGCCAGGGGGCGCTTGACCGACTCCGGGGGGCCTCGGCAGCCGNCAGGGAGCACTCCGGCCGCTCCCGGCCCCACCTCGCCCCGCCGGGTTTCTCCGCCTCGCCTTCCGAGGCCGCTCCCCGGGAGCGGGAGCTCTGCTGCAGTCACTGCGTCTCCCTCCCATCCGCCGAAAGCAGGGGCCGAGAGTAGCCCGTGACCCCGCGCCGTGCCCCGCGAGGGTGGAAAAAAGCTGGCGCTGCGCGCTGTCTGGAAACAAAAGGCCTCCGCGCTCAGGCTGCTCCGGGCTTAGCCGCGGCGCGTTTCGCACCCGCCTCCACCCAGGCAGAGGAGGCTGGTGCAGGCGGCAAGGTCGCTGTAGGGGTGGCTTGGAGTCAGAGAGCCTTGACTGATCCCCGAAATTGGACACCTCCGAGTCCAAGGGCATAGGCACGGCCTGGGCATCTGCTCCAAAAATATACAGTCTGGCCCTAGCGCTCCCCGCCAGCCCCCATCCAGACATCCTTGCATAGAGGGGACCCCTCGTTGTTGGTGTTTTTTTTTTTTTTTCTTTTTTTCTTTCTTTCTAGTCTCCTTGCAAATCACCTGGCAGCTAGGAAACGCTCGCCCCTGATATTGACCTGCAGAGGTGACTTCATTCCCTAAAAACGACTCTGGCTTCCCTTCTTCTAGTAGACCTAAGGGGGAATTCACTGGCTTAAAAAACAATCTTTAAAATCTCTCTGGGTGTGAGATGTGGTTGGAAGACGCGGAGTCTCGTGCCTCCCCACGCGGACTCCCTGCTGAACCTGGAAAGCTAGTCCTGCGAAGAAGAAATAGTCTTTTCCTGCAGTCTATCATTTCGGTATTACAAATAACAACCGTGGAGCGAGAAATACCCCCGGCCTAAGAATATTGATAGATGATAGTAGCGATATTCACAATCGATCCTTTAATAGGCAGACGTCATAAATCATGTTCAATTCCCTGACAGCACAGTACTTCGCTTAATAATATAATTAAGATTAAAACTCGAGAGATATTGGAGGGAGCGGGTATTGATAGCTTCAAAAATTGCACTCTGGATATGATGGTGGAAGGGAAGGAGACCTTTGGAAAATATGACCATGTTCCCAAAATGTGAGGTCTTCCCTGCGCTCCTGTGTGGGAGCCCCTGTGGCCCAGTCCCCGCCACAGCTTCTCTCCCCCCCCCAATAATCCCCCCTCTTTGATAGGTGAGCAGAGAGCAGGCTGGCTCTTTCATAGCAATGTCAAGGAGGAGGGTAAGGAGAAATAGGGCTTGGCTTGGGTGGGTTTCATGGATTTAGGGGTCCTTTAAAGATCCATTCCTTCAGCCTTGAATCTGGAGGGGGAAAAATGTTCAGGAGACCCAGGAAATGAGAGTGTTTGGTTCTTTCCACACGATCAATTTCCTCGCAGTGTTTTCCAAATTATATAGACATCACTGAACATCTACAGGTACGCCAGTCAACTCCATCCTTGCAGTTTTAATGGCTTGTGAACCTTTCCAGCACTGCTTTCCAGTCTAAATCAGGCCTCAGAATGGAAACCAAAACTTCACATGAAGAGTAAAACCCGAGGGAGAGGGTCCTGTGCAGGGGTGAGGACCTGCTCTTTGCTTCATGGACAAAGCTGGTTGTAAGTGTTGCTAAAATTATTTCAAAGAGTGGAATATTAATGAAGTCAATCAGAGCTGACAAATGAGAAATATTTGAAAGTCAGTGGTAATTTACAACTTTGTTATTAGTTAAGAATCGCCAGCCTTGTAGCAGTAATTAATAACAGTTAGGAACCATTTGGAAATCCCCCTCCCATTCTTTTTATTTTCCTCTGTCTCCTAAGGAAGGAAAGAGAGAAAGGAAGCAAATGAGTGATCAGTAGAAACAGGAAAAACACTGAGTCGTTAGTGAGGAGAACAAAACTGGAGAAAATAAAAGAAAGGGAAAAAAAAAAGATTAGCCCCATGAGAGGCCATCAGGAAATAAAGAAAATATAGGAGGAGGGGTAGTAAATCAGAAAATGAATTCTGGAACCATACCCCATGAGCAGGCTGGCTAAAGGTTGAATTTCAAATGGCCCAGAAACCCCATCAAAATGAACAGTGCTGCTAAAAAATCTTGAAAGTAGCTCAGCTCTGAATCAAGGCAGAGCTCAGGGCATTGTCTGTTTTGTTGTTGTTAACAATGTATTTCTTTATAGCCCAGGAGCAGACGTGTGCAGGCTCTTTCCCAAATTCCATCCCTGGAGACCCGACTGGCTTTCATGTTTCTGGTGTTAACTCTCCTCTTGGTCACAGACAATCCCCTCCCCCAGCCTTACATTGATTATTAGATTGTCTCAGCCCCACCTAAACAACACACCAAAATAATGACTTGTTGAAAAACTATAAATCATTTCGGTGTCTGAGCTTGGAAGGCCACTTCAGTCAACAGGCTCGCTGAGAAAAGGTAAAGACATTTCCAACCTTCTCCTCACCGAGGAAAAGCTGCTACTGCCCTGAACTTTTTATTTGTTGGATGGGGGAATTTTCCAGATTGGTTAGAAAGAGATGGAAGGGGAAAAAATAACTTTGGCAAACTTTATCTGGTCTTTATTATAAACCTCAGTCTGGTCTCATTGAGCTCAGGCTACAAAAGGTAGCTAGAGATTGAGATGTATTGGTTTCTAAATGAAAAGATTCATTTGATATAAGAGGTTAACTCAAAGTTCCTATACCGTGACTAGCTTCGGCAAATGCCTCTGTCGAGTCAGCACAAAAGCAGTTCAAAGAAATCTTAAAAACACACACAGATATAGACACACAAACACACTTGCCCACTTAAGCCGCAAATGCAATTCTCTTCCCTTTGTTGTTTCTTCTGTCATTACAAATCTCCAGCCTCTTTCTAGGTGGCTGGGATGGTGGGCTCCCCTCTAAGCGAACGCAGCTGAACTTTGCCATTTTGTATCTTTTGCTTTTTCTAGCAGTGAATGCACGAATGAGGGGGGTGGTGGGATAAAGTAAAAGGGGAGCGAACTAATTCAAATAAAGCAGAATACGTTTGTAAATGAGGTGGAGGGGAGAGAGAGGGAGAGAGAGGGAGAGGTGCATGGAGGAAAGGGGCTCCGGGATAAAAGTAGGCAAACTGGAAATTGATGAGATGGGCTTTCAATGATCAGAGTCTATGGATCCGATAGGAACCTGGGGAATGTAAGACTGTAGAGGAACCATGAGAGAGAGAGAACATGCCAGAGACTTGGGGGGGGGGGCAGCAGGGAGAAGACAGCAGGCAAGGACCTGAGATCCTGTGCAAGGAGAGAACTATGGAGATGCTAATGAGGGAAAATTAACCTTCGGGGTTGGGTTTGTGACATGGGCCCTCCATTGAATGCCTGACCCAGGGGCTGCAAGCCGCTCCGCTCTGCACCAGCGAAATGAGATAATCGCTCTGAAACCCACCAGCCTTGGTGCAAACGAGCTCTGAAACACTGTTGTGGAGAGTAACCAGCAGCTTCTCCAAAGAAAAGGCAAACAAATGAAAGCAGGCAGAACCACAACCTGGCACCGAGAGCAAACCTATAGACATGGGGTCCATTTGTTCAACTGTGGTGCCTCCCCCACAATGTCACCCCCACGCCACCTCCGCCACCCTAGGCTGACACATTAAAGGGAGGAGCTGGGCCTGGAAAATGAGAAATATCTTCATCTCTCTGGCACCGGTCTGTCACCAAAGACCCCCAATAACTGGGCCTCGGTGAGGCAACCCAAGGGGTAAATGGATTCTATCTCCAGGAACGTGGCCATCGGATTATTGCTTAGCCAGAGAAAATATATGGGGGCGGGGTGGGGATGGTGGGGCAGGGGGCTCAGGGACAGAGAGAGAAGTTGAAGGGGACAGGCACAAAAACAAACAAACAAAAAGGAAATTCAAAGGGAAATCTGAAGAGTCGAGTGGCTGTGCTTACATGTTCACACTCACACACACACACACACACACGGATTTTATTAAACAAGCCAACCACCAAAGGCCCATCAAAAACACATTTTTTGAAATGATTGTGGGGTT
>NW_027529641.1:2473185-2488597 GCF_008692635.1 Crocuta crocuta | reverse complement strand
GAAGTCGCCTATGGAGAAGGGGCCTCCCAGAGGCTGTGCGGGGAGGCCTCCCTGTCGGAGGCGAAGGGGTCGTGTTTCCAAGTAGAGACATCAACAAACCACAGTCTTAGTGACAGTGACAGCGCAAAATTATGTTTAATGTTGCAAGGGGGAAAGGGGAAATATAAAATTAGCGCAGAGAAAATGTTTCCCAGACCTGCTTTACAATTAGGGCAGTGGCGGAGGGTTGGGCGAGAGAGGGGCCAGAGGTCGGAGGCGACCCAGCAGGGGCCGCGGCACTGGGTGGAGGCGAAGGTGCCTTCAGTCCTGGGAGGAGACGGCAGGCAGGCTGCTGGAAGGGGCTTAATGGCCCTCTGCCCAATCGCTTCGCTTGGTTTAGAACCTGTTTTTGGAGAAGGGAGGATATTCTAGACATTCCATCCTGGTGGAGATTGACAGTTCAATGAGTGGCCTGCTCAGTCCCAAAGCCACGGGGTTTTTAAATTAGTGATGAGGCTGGTGAGCCAGTGGGGGTAAGGGGCTGCAAAGAGGAAAAGGAAAGGGGGGGAGGGGGGCGGAGATGTGAGCTCCCAGACCCCTCCCCCATACTTCTAGGAGCGTGGGCGGCTATAGGGAGAAGAGAGGAAGTAAGAATTATTTAATACATGAGCAAGCCCCTCTTTGGAACTTGCTATCACCCCGCAGCAGCTTTCTCAGAAGCCCTGGGATCTCCTCGGGCCGCCCCCACCCCTACTCAGGACCAAGGGCAAGCAGATGCCTGCCAGGCAGCCGAGGGGATTTGCCCAGAGACAGCCAGGGAAGTGGGAGCGGTGGCATTTTCAAGAAGGAAGCAGTTTCTGTTCAATGGCAGAGATTATATTTCCTAAGCTGCTTATTTAAAGAGACAGAGATGAGAGAGAGAAAGAGAGAGAGAGAGGGAGAGAGAGAGCATCCCCATCCCCATATCCTGTTGTGATGTTAAAGAATATAATTTTGTCTTTGTCTAGAAAACACCACATTTTTGCGGTTATTAAACAACACAGTTTCCCTTCTTAGTGTCAGGCAAAGGGGAGCAGGGATGAGAGAGAGGGTGAAAGGGAAAGTCATTTTTCAAATAATACACATTTAAAATAAGAGTATTAAATAAAAACAACCACCAAACCCTGGACGATAAACGCAGGAGAGGAGAGACTGCAGTGAGAGACAGAGAAAGAGGGAAGCATATAGAAAAGGGCCTGATTCTTTAAAGGCTAATCTGTGCAGAATAATCAGGAAAAACAACGTGGGGAGGAAGAGAAAGCCAGTGCCATTTCCTCCGAGGTGGCTCCATGACCTTAGAAAAAACAAGGAAGCAGCTAGACCTTGGGGTTGTATTTTTACATTTAATTTTAGCAACAAGTATCAAAAGATCTAAACTAATTGATTGTCGAGTTCCTTGGCCCTTCTCCAAAGAGCAATATAGATTTAATTGTATGTTGCTTAAAACTCCATTTCTTGAACAGTGTGAAACATGTAATAAAAGTCATAAACCGNAGAAAGCCATGTGAGAGAGGTAGCCACATAATAAAATCTAAACTGTTAATCCATTTTAACTCATTCAAAAAGAACCTGAGGTTGAGAGAGGGCTCTTTTGCAGAGGAAGGGTCGGGGCGAGAAGACCTCACATCAGACATCTGACCTGTTCAAACGTGGTCCATCTAAACCGCACTCCCCTAAAGGAAAGGAAGTTCTGGCCTTCCAGAAATCTCTCTACCCGGGAAAAGGGAGAAACGGAGCTCAAAGTTGCAGCCAAACGCCTGGAGCCACTCGGCGGCCGTCGCTTTCCACCGGCCTCAGCCCGGCTTCTCCCGAGGGAGAGGGGGAGCCGGAGGCGGGCAGGAGCCCCCCAAAGCTGCGCCGCAAAATCACCCCTGCCCCTTCCCGGGCATCTCCGAGGAGCAAGGGTCCCAGCCACGCCTGCGATTTGGTCCGCGATCCGCCACTGCCGCCAAGTTCGCAGCCGCCATCAGGCTGGCGGCGGCGCGCGTTGCGGGCCGTGCCCTGGCGTGGCCACGCGGGCCGGCTGCAGGCGGAGATCTGTACAAATCCACGTGAGCCGCCCCCTCCTCCCGCCGCCCGCGGCCCCTGACACGGCAGCACTGAAGCCGGCCCGGAGGTCCCTGAGGTCTCCGAGTGTGACAGTACTCAGCATAGCGGGTAGATGGCACAATTTTCTAACATTTAGAGAGAGGAACCCACGCTGGGAGCAATAAGTCCATTTAAAAGCCCTTTATTTAAAAGGAACAAAGATAACTGACAAGCGAAGTACAGAGACATCTCAATGAAATTTCCAAAGAAGAAAGAGAAATCAGAGGCCAAAGCAAATGCGAACTGGGCTTGATGGAACAGGCCAGCACTTTCCTCCCCCTCGAAGAGAAAGATAAAAGACAAAAAGAAAGAGGTAGTGGCCACTGGGGCTGTGTGTGTTAACGATCACAGTCCGAACCAAATTCTAAAAATCCACAGGCACAAAAACTTTGAAATGGCCAGGTGGGCCCTGCTGGGGCAGGTGCAGCCCGATGTGTTCAGGGAGAGAAGAGACTGGAGGGTTTTGCCCCTGCCTTGGGGGCTAACACCCTAACCTTGGATAACAGCCGCCTCTGCTTTGGATGGCTAGGGTTCAGGGAGCCCAGGGAACGTGGATGGGCAAGGCACCCACTCTGGGCACCCTTAGGTCCCTCTGAGGGCCTGAAAGTTGGGGGTCTGGGTCTTGGAGTGGCCTCTCCTAGAATAGGCCTGCGGGTGCAGCGAGGATCCCATGACCTAAGATTTGGTCAAAGTCAAGGTACTCAAGAGCCCCCTCACAGACTGAAACAATTACCACCCCTTCAAACCCAGGAGGGTCATGAGAGCGCCCACTGATGTCTCCCGGCAAATCCAAGGCAGCCTACGCTTCATCCTGTGATCTAACACTGTCCCCACCAGCTCCCCACCTCCAAACCTCCAAGCCAGGACCCCACACACCCCCACCAAGAGACCTGCAGGCTTGGGGAGGGGAGGAGTCAGAGGAGGGGGGAGAGGCCAGGAGAGGGGCCATGCCCCTCTGGTCTTCCCTGCTCAGTGCTGGCCCGGCAGAAAGGGTGAGGCGGCTAGTGTACCCGCACAGGGGGTCAAATGATTGTATTTGGGTGGGTGCTCCCTGACACATTTGCTGAGTAAACCTCCCTCGCTGTGCTGAAGGCGAATCCCCGTTGATAAATCCATCATTACTGTTCGGATTCAGGGAGGCAGCCGCGCCACTAAATTCATCTTACATTTGTAGCGCTTTAATAGACATTTATTAAATGCTTTTAGAGAGAGGCATGGGGCGCGTGATTACATCCTAGTTATAGACAGAACATAAAGACCCACGTTAACACCCATTTGCAGGAAGGAAGGAAGAGGTGGGGAGGGGTAGTAAGGCAGAGGGATAAAGCGAGGAGAGGCGAGGAGGGATGAGGCAGGCGGGGGGCGCAGAGCCTGGGCGTTATTAGCAAAGGCTGCCTGGCGGGGAGCAAGGCAAGAGCCGCAGGAAGTCGCGGCTGCAGAGCGGAGTAGTCCCCGGCTTGCTTGGCAGTTCCCTGGGCTTCCCCTTCCCTGGCTCTCCCCCCTTACCCCCTGCATACAAACACTTGGCAGCATGAGGGGCTCCTTTTCTCTCTAGCAGGGCACAAGGGATGTTCGCGTTGCCTTCGTCGGCCCCCATCTGTCCCCACCCCCCACACCTCCTTTACTTTATCCCAGGCCTCTCCAACTGAGACTCCTTGGAGCAGCCAAACTAGAGGGAAAGAGGCCTCCGCACCAGAGGACTCAAGAACTCCTTTAAAGCATCCTCTCCACCTCACTCATCCCCAAAACAGTTGGCCTGAGAGCTGAGCCAGGCCTCCTTCAACACAAAGCAGACAGTCCCCGAGGCCACAGGGCTCAATACCCAGCTGCCCCAAGGGTTCCTTGGCCTGACTAGCTCGGCTTGAGGATCCCTCCTCCTTGCTAGGCCAGAAGAGCCCCACGCCAACTTTGCACCTCGACCGTCTCGTGCCTGGGGGCCTGCCCCAGGCTTGGCCCCACGTCCCTGGCCCTCAACCTCGGGAGCTGAGCCTGCACGATTGCCCGGGCCTCCAAAGGGCCTAACGCCTTCCCGAGCGCCCCCAAGGCCTTGCCTCAAGGCCCAGTCCCCAAGCGCCGGCAGTTCTGCGCGCGCCCTGGCTCCCCTGGGATGCGGCCACTGACCTGGGCCAGGAAGGCGCGGCGGTCAGGGCTCCCGGCCCTCCCTGGCTCCTGGTAAGGAACACTTCCGCTATCTCAAAGTTGCCATAAGAAAATAAATACAAGTGACACTGTGCTGGGCCAAAGCTCATTAGTTCGTTGTCCAGGGCTAATAAAGGAACAGAAGCGCAAATTATAGAGTTCAGCTCCAACACACGCTCTGTCACCCGAGATCAGCGTAGCGCGAGCCTGATTCCAATTGCTCCGAACTTGCGGCGCAGTTTTGCACACCCCCCCCCCCTCCTCGCGAGCAGGAGGTTGGTGGAAAAATATAGTTCCAAAGGGGGTAATGATCAAGCTTTTCCTCTCGGAAGCCTGCGCCACCTCATTTCCCATCAGTAATCCCAATAAAATTAACGTCGTGGCTGCAATTGAAAAGAGGTGGGCCCGCGACACTCCTGAAATAACACACTCTCCCCCAGCAAAAGGTAAAAGGCAAAACGGCCCTTTGTTCAGCTAATTAACGAAGGCCCAACTCCGAAAGCAGATGTGTTTGCTTAGCTAATCACAAGCATGTTTCTTTCAAGGAACGTCATTTCGAGGGGGCCGCTCCGGGGGATGGGAAACGGGGACACAGCACAACCCCCTCAGGCCCACTCTGCCTCAGGGGTCTCTCAACCCCAGACTGGGATCCAGAGGCTGAAACCAGGCAGCCCATCTCTCACACCTTTTCCACCCTTGGCCCTGCCCCAGAGGCCCCTCGGAGCTCCACGGAATGCCAGGCCTGCAAGACGCGAGGGGGAAAAAAATAATAAAAGTTTTAATGATACAGATGCCACATTAAATGAGGCAGTTTTACAATTCACTTTGAATAGGACGCTAACTTATTACAAGTGTGTTATCAGGACGATAAGATTTATAACTCCAAGAGTCAGCTTTTTGCCTTAATGACAATGGATGTTAAGGAGAGGAAATCTGTTCTCTGTTAGAGACGATGGGAGTCCTTTCCCTGTTTTCGGGCACTTACAGATGGGTCCAGGAGGGCAGACACCAAGTCCCTTTGTGTCTCCTTATGAAAAATTCTCTGCTTCCCATTTGGCCCTGAAAACGGGTCTCTCTGCTGGCTGAGCACCTCGCTCAGCTTGGGAGCTTGAGCTGAGAGAGGGCAAAGCGCAGAGAGCACCGACAGGAGACAGACGTGGGGATGGGGATGGAGGTGAGGGGCTGGGGGCGGTGCTCAGCCCTCCGGGTTCGTGCAGCGAAACTATTTCCCCGTCTTTCTTTGCCATACAAAAGATGGCTTTCCCCTAAACCAACACAGTAAGCAAACTTTAAAAAACTGGGGTCCTATTACAAACCAACGCCCAGCACTAACTGCTTTAAAATTACTGCATAATTAGATTTAGTTGAATTTCACCATTAATTAGGCAGCCGCACTGCAGGGAGCCTTTGAAATCTGAGAAAATGGGAAAAATCATCTGAAGCACGTTTTTAAAACCCAACTTCAATAAATCTTGACGAGGCCCGGAATTCAGAGAGTACCTCGCTTCCCTCCCAGGCGGCTGAGGGTAGGGGTCTCCAGGCCCGGGCAGGGGCTGGAGGTGCAGGGAAGGGGCGATTCCCCCATCCGCGGAGAGCTCAGCCCCGGCCAATCCACGGTCTCTCCAGAGGCCCTCTGAAGACCCTCTCTGGGAGGCCGAATCTGTCCCACGGCCGGCCTCGCCCGCCCGCCCAAACCTATTAAAGAAAGGGGATCTTCAGCTGCAGGCGCGCTCCTGCCAGGGGCGCCGTCTACGCAGGCTCACACGTTTCCAGGGCCTGCGACCACCCGCCCGGAACCCGCCCTCCGCCGCGGCGCGCCCCCCAACTCAGCCCTCCGCCCGGAAGGCCACCTCTGCTGCAACTTTGACAGGCAAGCAGCAAGTTGTGCCCACGCCTGGCGGGGTGCGCAGCCGGCCTCCCCTCCCCTCCCCCCTAAAGCTGGACCCGGCCCGCACAGACCCCGGCGCAGCCCCTGCATTAATGAGCGCGAGCACTGACCAGGTCTGTAAATACTGGCCTCTCCCCTCCCCCTCTACGCCATTCAGACATTTCAGATGCTCGGAGGATACCGACTTTGGCTTTTTCTCATTTGGCTCTGGTGGGGAGGGGAGACATGAAATGAACTCTAATGATAAGGGGGGGGGGAGCGAAGAGAGAAGGGGACACCGCGTTACCAATCTTTCCCCTACGAATTCTGCTGCTCTAATTACAGGATAACCGAGGGGCCGCCCTCACTCGCCAGCAAGAGTTTAAAAGAGGGTTTTCTGCCCGCAGATGCAATGCCCTTTAGTCCCCCCCCCCCCTCTTTTTTTTTTTTTTTCCCTCCTCCTTTTTGGTAACCAATGTGTTTTCTATTACCCGGCCCTGCCGTGCCTGGCAGCCCGGCGCTCGCGGTGCAATGGGAGACGCCATGTTGGCTCAGCTCATAGGACNGGGTGCTGCCAGCTCCGGGCCCCCGTCCCTGCAAGCCGGCCGGATGCGAGCCCAGCCGTCTCCGCGGGACCAGCCCCGGACACCGGCCGCTAACTTTGAGCCCCAGCCCCTCACGGCCCAGGGAAGGGAGCTCACNGGACGGGCTGGGGGCCTCCACCGGTCCCCCCACCCCCCACCCCAGCTTAGTCTTCCCCCAGGTTTGTTTGAAAGTGGCGAGAAGCCGCGATCGCCCCTCGCTCTCTCTCCTCGGACTATTGTTGCATTTCGCGTCTAACTGGGTTCTCTCACACCCCTGAGCGCCGAGAGGAGGAGGGGGAGCGGGTTGGGGAAAGAAATAAAGCGAGCTCAGATCAGATGGGAGGAAGAAAAAAAAAAAAAAACCAGCAAGGAAAAAGAGACACTTAAAGGGAAAGAGTCGCCATGTTTAGCAGCTTTTTTAAAGATCTCGTCAATTTCACACAGAACGCACTCGCTGGGTCCCAGCCCTCGTCTTTTGTCCAGTTCAGTTGCAGCAAAGATCTTTTGTTCTAACTCAGCGTGAAAAGAAAAACTTTCTTTAAATGCAATAAACTTAAACCAAACTCAAGACTCTAAACAGATCCTCCTCCGGCCACTCTAAACATATACAAGGGGTTTTGTTTTAACCCGTTTGAAAAATTTTGGGTCCTGTTTTTCTGCCTCGCAGACCCCCAAGCTCATTGCTGAAACTTAGAGTGAGAGAGAGATTTCCAATGACTAGAACACATGCTTAAAGCATAATAAAACAGGGACTGTCTTTTGCTTTGAAAATCATAAATTATAATTTAATGCCAATAATAATTTACAACAAATGGCTGTTTACAATAAACTAACACAAAACAAACAAGGAAAAGGGCCTGTGTTTTACTTATTAGAGAAACTTCACACACTCACATGGATAGCACTTGCAAGAGGAGAAAATAAACAACAACCAGCAAACCTCGAGCTAAAAGGTCAGCGATATTCTGCCCTAGGACCGTATTTATGTATGTATATATCTACAGAAAGAAGCTGAGGGTCAGATGGAGAACTGCTCAGATGCACACATCAGACAGATTTTTCTGGTCTACATGTATTGAACTGAGTATCAAAGTTTAATACACTTTACAAAATGATCCCCTTTCTTCCACCTCCCCTCCCGATTTTAAAATTGAACCACAACATTAGGGAAGTAGGGTGGGGTGGGGGGCTGCTGGAAAGCCTCAATAAGAACAAAACTGCAAGCTCCCACGCACTGAGCTTCCTCCAAACCAGGAAAAGAGAAAGAGGAAAAAATAGAAAAACCTCCAAAACAAAATAGTTACTACTTCCAAATCAGCACACCCTATAAAGTTTCCTCCCTTCTTTCTTTCTCTTCTTTTTCTTAATTTGGCTTCTAAGGACAAAGGATCCCAAGAGCAGTACAGATTGTATCTACACAATCCGAAATGTCAAAATGTCGATGTGTTTTTATGTACATAACTCCAGTGGAAAAGACTCCCTTGACCTGTGGTCATGCTCTCACAGAATGAACGTAAAGGGGGGAGGGGAAAGACAGGCCAACAGCAAGTTATCATATATACACTAAGAACAGACCCTTCAGCACTATAAGCTAGATCACTGAATCTGAAATCCTCTCAACAACCAAGCTAGATGAGAACCACGGAGTATTTTTAAAAATCACACCTACTTAAGGAAAAACTCACTGCAAACAACTGCCCTCTATTTACAATGCTGTGATTAGCTTGCTAGAACTGTCTTTTGCTGAACTGTCAGAAATGTACAAAACAGTATTTTTTCTTCTGATCATAAAATAGATACTGATCTCAAGATTTCTAATACTTTCCACAATACCTTCCCTAAGCAGGCACTTAAGTGTGACAAATATAAGGGCCTTTTTTTTTTCCTGGAAAATCCATTTTTAATTAAAAGGAGGATTAGGTGAATGGGGGTGATTTACTATATCAGTATGGCACTTCCTAAACCATAGATAAGCCATTAACTTCAGCTTCTCCACCCCCCCAACACACACCCAAATTAAACAGGCAAATACACTAGTCCACCTTTGAACAAACTGACTGAGGGGAGTGAATACATGAAGCCCCCAGCCCGGCTCAGCGAGAGCTCACAGGGGCTCTTATCGATGGAAAAACAGTGAGTGGGGACAGCCAAACAGATTTCAGATATCAAATAATATTTTAATTTCTGAATACTTTCAATTTTCCTTGGAATATAACACACAAAGACTCGACCAAACAGTTCAGTTATTATAACTTTTACAGTATACAGAAATGTTGCACTTAAAAAAAAAAACCTTCAGTTTTTTTTAAAACACAAACTGTAAACTCTAAGATACTGAATCAATCACGTTACCTATAAGTGCCAACAGTGTTATTTTGTCATGCTGATTTCAATGGTATTTTTTAAAAAGGGAAAATATCAACAATTATAATACAAAGGGTTTGCAAATATACAAACAGATATAGGATTTTCATAACAATTCAAGAACTAAGCGGGACCCAATTCAAATTACAAAAGTTCACTTTTTATTCAAAACCTCAGCATGTGTCTTGGACACATTCCTTGGCTGCCAATAAATTCCACAGTTCATTCTCTTTCTTAAAATATTTTTAAAAAGCTAGGTTTGTCATGGTGTCTTTTTTTGGGGGGGCAGGGTAGGGGAAGTTAAGTGTTGTGTGTAATTCCTCCAGTTCTCAAATTAAGAGTGCTCAACTCCACCTAAAATTTTTGGTCACCACTTGTAAGTGCGTTTCCATCACCTCTGAGTTGCCTTTTAAAGTTTTATGTCTTCCTATGGTATTTTCATGGACTCAGTTTTAATTCTTGCAGAACATATAGTTTAAGGATACACAGTTTTTAAGAAGCCAAGATTATATCAAAACTTATTATAGAACCACAGAATAAACTGGTTTGGAACCAGAAAAGTACAAAAAAGAACAGCTAGAGGTACATAGACACAGGACAATTAATAATTTGGAAAAAAAAAAAAGACTTACTTTCTCCATTCTGCTAATTTTCTCCCAATCTCCTTAAATGCACTTTTAGCAATATTTTTCAAAAATTTACCAAAAAAAGAAAAAGACTAATTTCCTTTTTATACAAAAATGATAAGTAGCAAGTTGTTCTGACCGACACAGGCGTTTTTTTTTTTAATGCATTCTGTAAAAGTTCATTTGACAGTCTTTTTTTTTTTTTGAAATTCACAGTCCATTAAATTCTTCCCCTCTCTTCTTTTAGCAAACTTGTAACATCCTTTTATATCCTTTCTTAACAGAAGGAATTTAAGCAAACAAACCAGTCTTTTGCCTTTTCTTTCTCTCTGTTTCACTCCCCCTTCTTATTTTGATTTATTATTTATTGAATTGCCATATACGGCCAGTTAAAACTGCTGCCGGACAGTAACATATCCCGGATGAGGGTTTCGATGGGGGTTTTACCTACCAAACGGACGAAAAACAATTGCTCTATGACTGAGGAAGAGACCGTGCGAAGGGAAGGGAGGCGAAGCAAAAGCTTTCCGAATCGCGTTGGTTGGTTGGGGTACTGGCTCCTAACGTATTCTTCCAAAGCACACTGGGACTTTTCCTGCAAGCTTTCCACATGGGCTACATCAGAGAGACCACAGGCATCTGGAAGAAAGTTTAAAAAAAAAAAAAAAAGGAGGAGAAGGAGGAGAAGGAGGAGAAGAAGAAGAATTCAGTCATCAGATTAAGAGGTTTGAAATGGGTCACATGAGGTGTGTGTACAGTGCTCTGTCAAACTGCCCCAACCGGAGTTGGAGCAAATGCCTCTGTACTGAAAACTTGGGCGGGAGGGGAGTGGGGAGGGGGGTGGAGAGCACGAGATGGTCTTGGGGTATTTGTTTTAAAGTAAAACACAGCTCAGTGCACTGTAGGCTTGCACTCTACCAGTCCTCAGGCTTGGTCACTGGGAGGCCCAAGCAAAGTGCATTGGGTGAATCCGGCTCAAGTCAGTAAACAGACAGACAAACAGATGAAACCTAAACTGCCAGTGCTCCTCCCCCTCCTCCTCTGTAAATAATAGTTTGGCTTATAATTATACATTGGGGGGGGAGGGGAGGGCCACAACCTGGCCCAGCCTCTAGTAATGGCGTCCACGACCCAGCCTCAGATTCTCCCCAAAGAGGGCGACTCATTTTTCTCCAGTCTTTGAAACTGATTTAAGTGGCCCTTTAAAACTGATCTTGTCAGTTTAGCCCTATTGAAGGGCAGCCATGCAAACTGTGATCTCTCTGTTCATTTGAGCTGTTTCTTTTCCCCCCTTTCTTCTCTCTCCCTTTTGCTTCTACCTCCATTTATTTATTTATTTATTTATTTATTTATTTATTTACTTATCTATCTATTATTTAAAAAACCCAGGTCTCTCCAAGAAGAACCCCCTTCCTGTTATCTTCAGGAAAAACACTTTTCTCTTTCGGATACGTGAAAATACAATAAGTGCCTTTGAAATGAGAGGCTTCTCAGTGAAGGCAGTGCAGGTTGTGACCTGACCTTTCTGGGCTCCCCAGACAAGACTTGGGCGCTAACACATGCGTATCATGAATCCTTAAAACAGATATTTGAAAACAGCCCCCACTACCTCCAGCCCCCAGAACCAGAACACACATGTAATTTCCTCATGTGTGTATCTAGGGACCGTGCATGTAAAGAACGCATAGGTGTCTGTGGTCAGGAATTAAAAGATCTGTTTGCACAGGACTCCCTCCCTCTGCACTGGTACTCTGTGTGTCTCCCTACGAATCAGATAAGAGGGACCTTTATCTCTTTGTGAGGCGATTTGCATTCTCCACACAGTCCTCTACATTTTGCAAATAGTAATAAATTAAACTGTTACGACAGTATCAGGCATTTCTTTCCTTGAAAGACCAAGGGTAAGGCTAAGAGCTAACAATGATATGGAGAAATTAACAACACCCCCCTTCGTCTGGGGTCTGGGATCTGGGCTGGGGTGGAGGGCTGGGGGTGAAGGTGACTCTGGGGTTAGGGGAATACCCTGCCTGTACATTTGCATCAGGCAAATGTTCTAGTTATGACAGTTCCCCTGAGGAAAAATACTCCAGATCCAAGCCTCTCTATACAGCTCTTTGCCCAGCCACTGCCCTTCAATTGATTACCTAAGGACTTTCAAAGGCAGAATTTGGGGTGGCTGTGTGCATGGCGGGGGAAGGCTACGTGTAAAAAAAAACAGCAGTGTGTAACAGACAGTGGGTTAAGGACTCAGAACCTGCAATCGATTGAGCTGATGACTTGGGTCCCCAGATTTCCTTCAAACAATAAGGAAGAGACTGTGCATCTTTTTGTCTGCCAGGAGAGCGACACAGCTCTTCTGGTGTCCTGATTACAAGCTGTAAAAACTGCAGTCCCTAGGTTCCCAGCCCTACCAACATCCAAATGTGTGCAATTCTTCATTGGGAACCCCTCTCCCCCTTTCAGCCATGACAAAGGGCTCAGCTGACAACTTAGAAAGAGGATGCAGAGGGGGTGATTTCCACCCACCTGGGATGTGCTGATCTCAGCCTGGAGGCAGCCCAAAGGCTCAGGTGTGGCCCAAAGTGGAAAGCCAGACACCTTCAAAAATCATTTGGCCTCAAGAGTTAATTAATATCAGATCTATTACTCACACAGGTTAAACTACATACAAACTAATTAGGTTTCATAATACAGTCAATGATGGTTTTATATCGCTGGCAACGTTCAGACCCAGCCCAAGCTGGCACACATTTTGGGTGGTTTGAGAATTGTCTGAAGTGTCTGCCTGGGCAGCGCAAGCTGGGGGCCAGAGTCCTCAACCCCTTGCACACACTCAGGACAGTTATGATGGCCCTTTTCTTCCCCTTGCCCCTTTCCTGACAGCTCTTCCTCCTCGCCTGGCAGTCGGCATTGTTTTAATAAGAATATGACTTTGAAAACTGCTGCCCTCAGGTTGGATTTGCCTGGAGCCCCAGCTCCTACTGAGTTCGCAGGCAAACTTTTCTTCTGCAGAGAGGACGCCAGGACAGCTCCAGGGCCCAGAGGCGTCCACTGGAGGCTCAGTCAGGGCGACAGAGCTAGCGAGCCCTGGGGTAGAGGAGGCTGTACAGGATCAGCTAGCCCAGGAGGCCTGGGCCAAGGGAGGGTGCAGGAACCCCCCTGCCAGTCTGGCAGGCTCCCGAGGCTTCCCCCCTGGCCCATTTTGAGAGCCTGTGCCTGAAGGGACCTTCGGGAAGCCCGGGCCTCACTCTCTTGTTCCTGGGCCAGGCCTGGCGAGGCCCAGCAGCTCTACCAAGTCCCCACTCCAAGCTGCCCTCAACAGTTTGGCCTTTCAAGGGGGGGTGGGGGGAGAAGGGGGAGGCTGGGCTCAGTCAGGGGACTCCCAAGTTCTCGGGGCCCTAACTCTGAGCTAGGAGTCCTTGGGCACAGAGGGCAGGGCTCCTTCCTACCTGAGGTGAACAGGACTATGGCCTTGAGACAGCTGTACTCGGCGGAGTCGACGTGCAGCGCTTTGAGCTTCTCCACTTGCTCTTGGAAGATCCGTATGTGGTCCATAAAGGCGACCACTCGGTCGGCGGACATGGGTGAGGCGTGTAGGCCAGCGGCGGCCAGGAGCGGGGCGACGTGGAGGGGCATGGAGCACTGTGCCGCGTTCAGCACGAACAGCTCGCTCCAGGTGAGGCGAAGCAGGGCCACCTGGTCGGTGATCTGCAGGTCAGGGAAGAAGGGGATGTTCCGGGCCCACTCGACGGCGCTGAAGAGCATCCGCGCGGCCAGTTCGCAAATGTTCTCGATGCCCATGATGTTGTTGGGCTGCATGCACTGGCTGCCGAAGCGGGACGTGGGATAGGGCTCGGCGCGCAGCAGCAGAGAAATATATCCGGACAGGTACGAGTGGCAGTTGAGAGGGTCCCCGTTGGTCAGCGCAAACTGCCCGTGGGTTGGCTGGGTGGGCGGCATCCTGCCCCTCTGCACCGCTGCGGGGAGGAAAGGAGACACCCCGCAGTTAATGACCAGCCTCGTGGCCCAGCTCCCCGGGCAGGGTCTGCCCCAGCCCGACCCCCCGCCTGACCCAGAGCCCGCACCGCGCCAGATCGGGCAGGCCTGCCCCTCTCGCCAGCGCGCCCGGGCCACGGACCTGGAGGTCTCCGTGCGCCCGCAGCCTCCTCTCAAGCCACCACCCAAGCAAGCTCTGGCGGCCAGAGGGGCACACTCGCCTCCGAGGCCCGCTCGGGGCTGGGCCGCCGAGGACCCAGCATTGGCCACTTTGCCTCGGGGTCCCCCGGCACTGTGGGCGGGATGTAGCATTCTGGGGGCATCTTGCTTCTTTGCTGCTAAACAGCTGATATTTCTTATTGATTGGAGGAGAGGGAGCGGGAGGGGCGAGTCTGGGGGGGAGGGTGAGACGCTTTTGCAAAAGACACCAGGGTTCACCCCAGACGGCCTGNGAAAGACAGGAGAAGGAAACCAGGCTTTTTTTTTTTTTCTAAAACAACAACAGACAACACCCCATCCCTCGCAGAAAGGCGAACTCGAATGCACTCGCAATCAATGCAAAGAAAATGAAACAGCCCGGAGAGAAAGTAGAGGAGGAGATCAGTCGGCCAAAGCATGCGGATTTGGGGGTCTGGGTTCCAGTGCAGAAGTTGCTTCTAGTATAAACCCCCTTTCAGCTGCAATACGAAGAGAAGAGCTTGGGGGCTTCTGCGTCCTTACCCAGAGCAGGCTAGCCAAACGCACCCAGGGCCCCGGGACCCCAGGCGAGGGTGGGGGGGAGAAAGGAGAGGCCGATACCTTCCCGTCTCATGCCCACTTTGAGGCACTTTTTGAGGCGGCAGTACTGGCACTGGTTGCGGTGGTGCTGGTCGATGGGACAGTTCCGGTTGGCGCGGCACGTGTAGCTCAGGTTCCTCCGCACGCTGCGCTTGAAGAAGCTCTTGCAGCCCTCGCACGTGAACTGGCCGTAGTGCNCCCACCATTGCCATATCTATGGGGGCCGCGTCCGGACTTCCTGCTCCCCTGGCTGCGGGCGGCGGCGGCTCCCGGGTCTCGGGCTCCGGCGCGCCGCCTTTTGTGTGTGCGAGGGTGCGAGAGGGCGCGGGAGGGCGCCCCGGGTGGCTCGGGGGCTGGTTGGTTGAGGTTGGTTAGTTTTTCCTTTTTTGTTTCTGCTTTTGCAAAGTTTTGTCGATGGCTTGTCTGGCCCGGTGTGTTTGTTTTGTTTGTTTCCCTCGGCTCAGCTTTGTTGGTTGCGGGGGGCTTTCGGCCCCGGAGGGGAGGGGAAGGGGGCCAGGGGAGAGAGAGTGGGAGCAGAACGTGNGCCGCTGCTGCCGCTGCTGCCGCCGCCGGAGCCGCCGCTGCTGCTGCTGCCGCCGCCGCCTCACACACATAGGGAAAGAGTCAACTCGCCGGCGGCGGGGGAGAAATGATAAAAGAGAGAGAGGAGGGCAGATCACCACCTAGAAGCACATCCTTCGTGCGCAGAGGGGGGAGAAAAAGACGGAGAGAAAGAATGAAAGAAGGGAAAAAAAGGCAGCACGGCACCCGGAGAAAGGAGGCAACTCGGGGAGAGGAGGAGGAGGAGAAGAAAACACACACGCGCGCACGCACACACACACCGCGGAGAGAAAAGAACAGAGAATCAAAGTGATCAAATATGCTAAAAAGGGGGGCGCGGGAGGGAATGCGATTTATAGGCGCCGGGGCTGGCGGGAGTGGCTTCTCCGCGA
>NW_027529641.1:2465717-2473054 GCF_008692635.1 Crocuta crocuta | reverse complement strand
CCCGGCGGGGAGAGGAGCGCGGCGCGCACACACGAACGCTTCTTAAAGGCTCCGCGAGAGGCTCCGGATGGAATCGAGGACTTCGCCTCCCGCAACTTGGCGACGCCGCGAAATCCGTCGCTCGCGCACCACCCGGGACTCCCGGCGCATCTTTGTGCCCACAGTGCCAGAGAAAGAGAAAAGTTCCCCGGGTTCTTTGCAGAGGGGTCACGGGTGGGGGTAGGAAGGGGCCGAGAACCGAGCTTGGAGGCATTTTCCAAACGAAAGATTTGGTCAGATCCGGGTGACGGTAGACCCTTCTCTTAATCAGCTCTGATCACTTGCTTGGTTTTGTGGCTTCCCCCCCCACCTCTTTTTTTTTTTTTCCTTTAAAAAGGAAAAAAAAAAAAGTCCTTTAGTATCTGTCTTTTCCTTGTAGGGTTAACGTTTCACAGGTATGTGGCCTGACATTTTAATTGCTCAAATGAAACACCTCGGATGCTGAGAAGCACAAGTAGACTTCATCTCATTGTCATGACGCAATTAAAATCAATTTTCCTCAACTTTATCCTCTCTCATTAGTTGTAGCTAACTCACCGGCCAACGTCCTGCCACACACTCAACCGTGGAGAGAGGTGGGGAGACCGTTCTGGCCGCTGATGGACAAGCGGAGGCAGCCTCCCAGCCACCCGTGCACACCCTCAGTACACACATGTAAGCGCACATACATCAGATGCACATTTGTCAATGTACACAGACAAAGACTTCAGCGACTATGCTTCTAGGTCATAGAAGAGTTGAGTACGAACTTCATTGTCCCTCAGGTTCCTTTTAGGCACCCATATAGTCATTAAACCACGACCAGAGAGTCTGCTCCAAATGGGAAAGAATTCCAAACACAACTCACAAGAACCACACACAAGCCACAGTCTACCTCAAGAGATTCACTGCAATAACAACTTCATAGCCTCTGCCACTTTGCTCAATGTGCTAAAATCATCAACGTGGATGGGTCTCTGAATTCCAGGGCGTTTGGTTTTGAACATCAAACATCCAGATTTGGCCCCACACAACCCACTACATTTCAAGGCAGAAACCTTTCGGTTTGATTAGGGGAGGTTAGTTAGTTAGGATGATTCGACATTTAGAAAACACAATTTTGACACCATCATACACATTTTGCACCACGAAAACCTGTAAACTTGTAAGCCAACCAGATTCACGAACAATTAAAATATTTTACAGAAAACACTCTGAGCTTCAGGAAGCATGAACACATATAAAGAGTAAATTAATGACCCCAGGAAAGCATCCTTGATAGTTCAAAAAAAATGGACAAGATGAAAGATTTAAAAAAAAAAAAAAAAGCAAGCAACAACCAACATAAACCATACATATAATTGACCTGTGCTGGTGTGCACTTTGCATTCAGTAAACACCCTTTACACACAGGCAGAATACAAGGTAGGTACTGAGTGAAGATGCAGGCAGACAAGGGCTGGTTTTTAGGGAAGGAGAAACCCTCTTTACACTTCATTGCTGAAACCTTCTTAGCCCTCACCCTTTCTCCGCAGAAATCACGTATTTCACTAAACCTGCAGGTGCTGGGATTATTTGAAAGTTATTAAAAAAAACCCCAACCCACTATAGTGGACACTGAACTACCATAAACCTGGTATATAATGAAATTGCCACAGAGAGAAGGCAGGTTGAGAATTTCAGGTAGATTAGAGCTACAATATAACTTTCTCTTAAAGAGGACAGAAGGATGGAAAAGAAATCATTTCAAAGAAGGTGTGTGTGTTTATTTTTTCTTTTTCCCCCTCAACCCCTGTGATTCAAGGGATTGCCTAATGCTACAAATGTCAGTAGATTAGGGGCAATCGCAGCAGAGATGTGGAGGGGTTGGGATGAGACAGGAAATCTAATGGGCATACCCATCTCGATTTAATAGAAGAGAATAATTGATTGTAGGGAAATCTTAATCTCGCCTCTTGAGTGCAAACACTTCCACAGCAAGATCACCTTTTACAGACATGCAGTGGGAAATTTCTGAAGAGCAAGATCTTCCACAGCACACTTAGAGATTTTTGGTATTTGAAGTACGCTCTGATGGGCTCGGATTTAAAATGAAGAATTTCCCAATCTCTTACAAAACTGGAGCCTGCTAAAGCACACGACCACAGGGTTCCCATGAAGTCAGAGGTGTTTCTCTCTTTTATTTCAGATTCATTCAGTTATGGGTGGCTATTAGAAATCCAAAAAATGAAATAAATGGCCATATCAATTGTAGTTAATCTGACTGCATAGAAGAAGAGAAAGGACTGCAGACTGAGAAAAAAAAAAAAAGAGGAGAATATTTTAAAATGCCTTCTTCAGAGATGCTCATTTCCCTTGAATAAAACAGCTCTAAGACTAAAAGATAAATATCAATATGTCGTTACTGTTCAAAAAAAAAATCCAGCCCAGTCTTTTATTGCAGATGTAAATTTATTTTAATGAGGGGAATGGCAAGCTTTAATTTGGCGGGAGAAAGTTGGAAAAACATTTGTTTTACTCTGGTGAAGAAGAAAAAAAAAAAAAAAGAAAAGCAAACCCACCCAGGAATATGATTTTCGTGCAGAAAGTGGCCTGGTGGCTGTCATCGTCCCCAAATTAAATCACAATATGAATACAGACCCCAGCCAATGCCGAGTTTAACTCTGAACTCAGTGGAAACCAGTTGTGTCCACCAGGATTCATTGAATTCCTCCTTTCCCTCAGTCTAGTTCCTGTGTGTTTTTCCTCTTCCACCACACTGGAGCTGCATGAATAGGGAAAGGGGCGTCCATTGTGTCCCTCTGAACTTCCAAGTCAATGCAATTTTTAACCACTGGCTTGTGGTACTTTGAAAATCACCAGGGGCTGTCAGAGTTGGGTCCTCTGAAAAATTTACAGTGCTAAATCAGAGCATATGCTGGGAGGGAAAAAATTGCTTAAGATTGGAGCAAGTATAGTATCTGTCTGCCCCCTAGTGTAAGAGTCCTCGCTGCCTAAAATTCAACTTTAAAAGAAAAGGAGCTCTTAAAGGGAAACGACTTGGAGCTCACGTAGGCATACGAGAATGAAACTTCTGTACATTTTAATCTGAATAATTCTTCAGGATTTAGAATTAATTGGCTCTAGCTTGGTTGGACCGGACTCGGATCTCGCCACCTCTGCGTTTCCCGAGTCACTGGCGGAGAGGTGATGATTTTTTTTTTTTTTTTTTTTTTTTTACCCCTGAACTGGGTTTATGCGCGTCCCCCTCACCCCCTCCTCTCTTTTTCTTTCTCTGTCTCTGTCGTCTCTCTCGCTGGCTTTTTAAAAATGAGGAACCGTTCCTTGAATGTTCTGGACAGAGCACAGAATTGCTTCTTAAGTCAGCCCGGCGCGGTTGCAATAGACAGCAAAAAGGTAAACGTTTGCCTGAAACCCGCACGCCAGCTCCACCACCCCGCCCGATGGTGAGTACCCTTCTCGTCGCGATTCTCCTCCTTGCTTTCACCGAGCGCTCGCCTCCCCGAGCCGCGGCCGAGGGCGCCGGGCAGGACTTCCCTCCCTCCCTGCCTGCCTGGCTGTCAGTTGCACAAGGTTGCAAAATGAAGCGCGGAGGCAAATCGAACAGTAAATTCTGATACTTAGCGCGAGCCTCGCAGCTCCTTTGCTAGAAGCCCGAGTCGTCTGTTGCTTGGAAAAACACGCTTAGAGGACTGGCTTTTTAGTTTGCTCTATCGAAGGAAAGGAGTTTGAGGAGACAGGACGAGGAGATGGGGAGGCACCGCAGTCTTTACGCTTCGGTTTAATCATATTTTGGCAGCTTCGCGATTGTATTTTCCCCCTTCCCCCCTCCACCACCTCCCCTATCACACACATGTAATAAAATATGGCAATGCATTGAATTGACCGTCCCCCCCCAACCCCTGAAACCACAGTCCTAGGCATTTCAGACACGTTAGCAAACCGATTTTTTGAAAAGCCCCAAGTCATCCCCAGCCCCACACAGCACAAGGAGAAAAGTGAGAAAGGAGAGAGAGAGAGAAAAAATACTGTAAGCAAACATACCAAAACCATATTTGCCTTGTTCAAGGTCCCAAACCGCTTGCATCTTCCTTCTAAACTGGAATAACTCTCCTTTAGTTTGGCGGGTGAAATAAATGCTTTGTTGGCCCCTGAAAAGATGTGTCTTTGATAATTAAAGAGTATCTCCTCCTCGGTGTTTATCTAAGCGATTGTGCAAACTGATAAAAAGTAGGCACTAGCCTGCAGGGAAAAAGAGGAAAGGTGAGGGGAGAGATCTTCCACCTCAAGGAAGTGCTTCCCCATGTATTAGGCGTTCTCAGCCCTGGGAAGCCCAGCACACTAACTTTAGAGCGACGAGGTTTCAGGGAGCTTTGTACATAGCTGCTGAGGAATGCAAGCCTCGCCTTTAAGAAAAAAAACCCCAAACCGTAGGTAGGAGATGTCTGGAGTGATCCTTGTCTCTCATCTCATTCCTTAGAAGGAAGAGTGCGTTGTTACACCTTGTTTGGGGCTGGAAAGACGAGACTTTAAAAACACCCGTCCAATTGAAAAAAATCTCCCAACTTAATGAGTTTAGTCGGAGGCTGGAGCAAACGGCTCAGCCTCAGCAGAAAACCGCCAACAACCATAGGCGATATTGCAAAGCAAGGCGACCCGAGGCACAGCCAAATTCCACTGTTTGGGGTCGAGAGGGATGGAGGCTAATCCTAAAGCAAGTTGGAAAAAAACAGAGGTGGGAGAGGAGGGGGAAAAAGCAGCCTCCTAGCAGACTGGCAGACAGACTCCCCTCACCCCGGATCAAAGATAGAACTTGAAATAGGAGGGCAACATTTTGCCTAGGAATCCGTTGGAATCCTCATTTTCTACTTTTAACTCATGTCCCCCCAAGTGATTTTTCCCACTCCCCTGCAGATCCGTGCCCCCCCCTTTCCAGTCCCCATTCTAGAACTTTCCTGAGGAGGAAACCTATTTCTTTTTTGGGGGGGGAGGGGTTCCCAATTTCAAGTCTTCAAATAATGAATGCTTAATTAACCCCCTCCCTCCACCCACCCTCCCAAATGAAAAAAGGAAGCAGGAATACAGTAACTAGAGAAAATTGAGAATAAACTCTGCTGCCTCTTGCAGTTTAATACAGTTTTAACTGATGGATTTTTTTGTTTTGTTTTGTTTTAAGAGAAGAATAATGGGGAAACACGGATCTTTTATTTTAGGAAACTGTTATGGGAAGATGTATGTCAGACTTGACAAATGGAAGTAAGGCTCTTCGCTGCTTCTTGTCCCTGTCTTAAACAGGAATTAAGTTAAACACAGTGCTGAATGTTAATTACATGTTTACTGGCTAATGAAAATTACAAATGGTTTTGCCACCTCAAACAATGATGAAAACTCTGAAGACACTGTAATTATATACTTTGAGGGAAATAACTCAGAATATTGATCATAAGAAGTGTAAATCTTTTTTTAACTATTCATTAATACCATAAATATGGGCTACAGAAGTTTTTCCTTGTGGTTTGTCTCATCAGTTATATCGAGTGGATGGATGGTGAGGTTTTCTCTGGGGAGGTGGTGAACTCATTCTCTTGTAGAAGGAGGCCACTTGTGTAACTCAGGGGGTGCCCCTCCCTTCCACCCCCGCCCCCTTTAACCCCGGCAGAAGGTCCAGGGATAGTTGAACGTGAGGAGGTGGGGGGTGGGGGGGCGGCGGCTGGGCTCAGGGCAGGTGAAGGTGATCACTGCCCAGCCTCTCCCCTCCCCTGCCCTCCACTCTTCAATTCTCCCTCCTCCCTTCCCTGCCAGGTCTGATCGATGACCGCCTTCCCCAGCCTGGGCGCCTGTCGCATAACCTGGCATTCGGGTTCCTAATGGAAGACAACTCACGGCAAACCTGCCCCGCTGCCCTGTCGTCTTAAGTTCCTGCCTTCAGAGGTGGCCAGGGCAGTTCATGGCAAGGGAAGGGGGGGGAAAAAAAAAGTTAAGTGTGGAAGGGGCTATTGGGCAAGGTGGCTCAGGCGCCGGAACCAGAACCGGTTTGGGAGTGGAGAAATGTTTTTGTGTGTGTGTGTTTTGTTTTGTTTTAACTTTGGCCTGAGTTGTAACTCTGCACTCTGGAGCCTGACAGCCACTCCGATCTTGGGGGTCAAAGGTGAGGGCTGCACTAACCCTAAAAGGCTTGTCTGGCCTGGCCAGAAGGCCGAGCTTGCGGAGAGGTGGGGGGGTGTCGCCAGCCATACTGCCTGATGCTTCCGAGGGGGTGTCTGTGAAACCCGCACGTGGGGGGCACAGAACCCAGGGCCGGTTTTAAGTCCAATATTAAGGATTTTTTTTTTAAGTGCCCTAGGCTTGTGGGACTGGAGTCCTCTTTTTCCCTGAGAATTCCCAAGGCGCTGGTCTTTGTCTTAGAAGGAATGGAGTTTCTGAATGGTGTGAAAGGGACAGAGAGGGTCGCTTCAAATCGATTTTACTTGTCCTTTCTGTCTTTTCGGATCAACGCTCTTCAATGGGCACAGAGGTGCTCTTTCAACCAAAAACTTGTGCTACATTTTCTGCCTGTATTGGTGCTAAATACAATAAGCACTGGGCAGATTTTTTTTTCTTTGCTCTCCAAAGCAAGAAAGCACCCTAATTAAATTGTTTTATATGGACAGTCAAGACGGACCAATTAAGTATGCATTAGTATAAAGATATAGTCTGCAGATAAGGCAGTTTAGAAAATCATGCGTAGGACAAAGGAGGGGGCGCTACCGGTGGGGAGGGGGGCGCGAACCCGGCAAGGTCGCTCGCCTTCCTCGCTGGGCCCGAGGGAGCTGCAGAGGCCCGGGCCTCAGGTGAGAGGGCAGCAGGCCCGCTAACAGGTGGGCTGCAGTGTTGGAGTCGTTCAGGCCCGAGCCTCCGACCCCGGCTGAAGAGCGGTGGGATCCAGGGGGTTAAGTAGCCCTCCCGTGTCCCTGCTCGGACCATGCAGTCGTCTGAAGTGGCGGGTCCCGCAGGAAGGGGTGGGGGGAGAGCGCCGTGCCCCATTCCGGGTCGGGCCCACCGCCTGGTGTCCGGGTCCAGGGCGCAGCCTTGCAGTGAGAGCGTGCGCCCCGGGGGAGGCCGGGAGGGCCAGGGGGCCGCGGCCCTGTGACAGCCAAGATCAGGATAGGAGGCCCCCTTCCAACACATCCAAGCCCAGCGCTTTTTTCGCTTCTAAGGAAACGGGAGCTTCCCTTCCAGGAAAGTAAAGTTCCCACTCGACGCCCTGCGCCCCGAAGGGCGTCGAGGACCAGCGGCGGGAAGGTGGCAACGACCGAGGGTCGGAGAAAAGGTAGCGAGGA
>NW_027529641.1:2459068-2465613 GCF_008692635.1 Crocuta crocuta | reverse complement strand
GGTAGGGAGGAGCCTGGCTCCTCGTGGGGCGAATGGAGATCTGGGCCTCTCCGCCCTCTCTCCACCCTCTGAGGCGTGGGCCGGCAGAGTGCACCTCGCCCCCACGGCGAAGACCCCCAGAGCAGGGGCCTGGGCCTCCCCGGTCGCGGCGCAGGGTTGTGATAGGTGGTCCCCGGGCCGCGGGGGCGCGAGCGCAGCGCGCTGCGGCAGGAAGGGCGCGCAGGGCGCACAGGGCGCCCCTGGTCGGGCGCGGCGCCGGGCGCGAAGGAGCAGAGGCGAGAATGAGAGCCTGGGGAGGTGGCTGAATGTCAAAAGTAAAAGGGTTGAAAAGCCAATTTTCCAGGCGCGCTTTCGCCCCCTTTTGCTGGTTGCCGAGGCCGTAAATCAGCGCCCGGCGGCGAGGGCGGGAGGAGCCCCCTCGGCGGGCTTGGCGCGGCCCCGCCCGGACCGTGCGCACCTCCCGGTGGTCCCCGAATCGATCCGAAGACTAGCTGAGGATGTCACCGCACTAAATATTTACTGATCACACACAAGTAGCCGGGGCTCGAACGATTTTCCTCTGTGAGAAGAGCGCAGAGAGAAGGGTAAATCATTTTATTAGTGTGGATAAAGCCCAGAGCACACTCCGGGCTGGAGTGTTTTAAGATGTGTCTTCAACGGGATGAAAAGAGTTAGGGAAATCGATACGGAGTGATTAGAAGCCCCCGGGGTGACGAAGGGGGCCCAGGCTTTCAGGGATTTGGCGAGGCTGAGAAGGGGGAGCAACCCTGGGGGGGGGGGCGGCCGGACCACCNCATTTTCCCGCCCCAGCCGCGACCCGAAGCATCCTCGAACTTTCTGCTTGGTGCATCTCTGCCCCTCTTGTCCTTTGATGTCCCTAAAGAGGACGCAGCGGCCCAGCCCCGCGAGCTGCGGGTCCCTCCCCCCCACCCAGTGTCTAGGGCGGCCGCCGGGTGGCGGAACCCGCTGCGGACCACAGGGCCGGTGGATTCCAGGTTCGGGGCTCCTGGGCAGGTGGGAGGAGGTCAGACGAGGAAGGCAGGTGCAGGGTGACACACGCCAGCGAAGCCCCCAGGACGTCTGCGTTCGCTCCAGGGCGGGAAAGTCGCTTTGGGGGTTTGAAGCCACGCTCCAGCGGTGGCCATCGGTCTGTGGCCCCAGGGCTGCGTGCAGGAGCCTCGAGTGGCGGAGGAGCAAAGGGTCGCAAAGGGTCGCAGGGCTCGCGGAAGTTAGCAAGGCTTTGGGGGGAGCTTGCCGAGAGGGAGGGGAAACCTCCTCCCCAAACTCAAGCAGCAAAAGTCCTGGCGTGAAAATGGCTTTTCACTTCTGGAAGCGGGAGTCTCGCTGGCTACTGGGAACAAAACTCGAGGTTCGACACAGCTGCAAATAATCAAGAGGACACTAATTTTTTTTTTTGGAGGGGGAAGGAGGGGCGCAAGGTGAGCAAAGGGGAGAACCTGATTCATTTCTTCTTCCTTTCCCCCAGCACCTGACCTTTTCCGAAAAATCTGCTCTTGCCGAAGAAGCGGATAGATTTATTTATTTATTTACCTATTTATCTATCTATCCATCCATTCCTCCTCCCCTCCAAATTGCTCGATTTTCTTGGCAGCTGGAGGAATTCAGTTCAGGTCGCCCTGCTTGGCCCCTCAGTGCAACAGGAAATATAACTTCAGATCCAATTAACCGTTTTCCAGAAGGGGTAGTTATTATTATTATTATTTTAATATGAATCCTAATGGATTGGAGCAGTGTGTTCAGGTGTACGGCGATTGGTGCCTGGAATTCTTTGCTTGGTAATACTCTTAATTCCTGCGATGTGAGCTCTGGAGTATCGAGGACCTGGAGACTGTCAGGATCCGGGTCTCCATTAACCCTTCTTGGACTTGGCCAGAGCGAAGGTTAACCACACTAACCTACCAAAGGGGCTGTGGTAAAGAAGGAAGAGAGAAAGGAGGAGGAAGCGGAGGAAGGAGGGGAGGAAGGGAGGAAGGAAGGAAGGGAGGAAGGGAGGAAGGGAGGAAGGGAGGGAGAGAGGGAGAGAAGAGGGAGGGGGAGAGGGAGGGAAAATTCAGTCTAGTTGCAGGGATTTTCAAGCTCCCTGCCCTTCATGGGTCTCCCCCACCCCCATCCTTCCTAGGAAAGCAGGTTTCCATTCAGAAAGACAACAGTCTCATCTATCAAGGAAGCTCACTCCATGGAGGTAGACTTTAGGGAATAAGAAAACATAATGCAGTGAAATATTTTCTTCCATTTAACTGACCACCCAGTTCACTTAAAATTTTTTTTCTAACATGTGCATAACCGTAGATTATTACGGGAGGGAGTTAAAAAAAAAACCCAGATCCAACTACATATTTTACCTTCTTTCATTGAAGTGAAAGCTAATTTAGAATCTTGCCAGTAGCCAAATTATAGCTACAAAATCTGGATGAGATTAGGAAAATATTCATTCTGCTGGCTTCAAACCTGGTGGCATTTTCATGGGTAGTTATGTAATAGTTATGTGCATGAAGGTGTATGCACGGGTTGGGGGGGGGAGGTATATATTCTTATGGTGTTAGAAGTTCCATGATGGATTAAAGGTTCATATACTCAGGCACTAGATAGAGGCTGTCACTCATATGTACATGCCGGGGTCTGGCAGAAAGCAGTGCAAAAAAGAGTTTTGAATAAGCTCCTTCGAATCACTATTGTTGAAATACAAGCTGAAGCAAGTTAGTAATGGTAACACAGTTGTGCCTTGCAGAATCATAGAAAGACCTTTCAAAGTAAAAATGTCAATTTTCAGCGTGGTAGCTTTGGCAGGGCATTTAAACAAAAGGTGAGCATCTTTTGCCCAGTGTAGGTGTTTAAAAATTCAACCACATGACCCTCTGGTTTGCTTTTCAGTGAATTGAGGAATTAAAAGAGGAAAGGTTTTAGATACAGATGACAGCATAAGGGGCTTGCTCCTTATGTAACCAAGTCTCATGTGGGCTATACATGCTTTTAACATTATCGTGCAAGGCAATTCCTGATGAGAAAGTTCTAAAGACATCTAAAGCCATGTGGACCTCACTTCTCACAAGTGGACAGAGTGAGGAAAGATCATCGAATTCTATGTTTCCCCCCCCTCCTTTTCATAAGAGCCTGGTTATGAAATTTTTTAAATGACAGTTCATTTTTGGTATGTCAAAAAAGCATTAATCAAATGGCATCAAGTGCCAATCATTTAAATGTGAAGGTGTTAGTAAGGCAAGTATCCAGATAAATTAATATTGCTGATCAGTCGGATGCCTGTACTTGAATAAAATACAAACAGAATAACAAAGGGGGGTTATCTGATTTGATTTCCTTCAGCCACAATCTCCGGGTGAATTTTGGAAGGAGAAAAATAATTTAGGGCTCATTTTTATTCTGTTGGGTTTTGGAAGGCTAAAAGCAAAGTTTCAACATAAAGCATAGAATTAAACAAGTTCATGAACAAAGACACACTGCCATCAGAGAAAAGCATTATGTGTAAATTTAGAAAACTTAATTAATTAATTACCAATTGCATTTCTCCTCTGAAAAGGCTGATTTCCTGCAATGTTGAAGGCACACATTAAAAAGAAAGGACTTCGGTTCTAAATGAACCGAATAGGAGATATTCACATAATATTCAGCTTCTTGACCATAGGGAGGTTCATCCTGAGAGTTTATAAAGTGTAACATTCAAGTGAAATGTACACTGGTCCTTTTATTTTGAATATAGGATAGAGAAAGGTACTTTTCCCATCTGTCCGTTACAATTTATAATAAATTAATCAGCCTTATCTAAGAGATTACGAAGTGCTTGACTGAGGTAAATTGATTTAGATGATATCACTTAAAACATTTTAAAGCAAAAGTGAAAACATAAAAGGAAGGGAATATTGGCTTCAGTGAAAAATGTCACATTGGGTATTTCTTGACAGGACCACATCACATCATGTGTCAGAGGGAAGTTAACAAATTAGGCAACCCTACTTCTTTGCAGAATGTATGCTAATGGCTCATTTCCTGACTCCAAAAGTTATGATGCAGATTTTCATTTTGCATGTACTTTCCTGGCATATTACCATACAGTTAGAAGGAACCATACATTGTAAACTGTAAAGGGGGTCGGGGGTGCAGGGATAGGGCTAAAAAGTAATTTTTTTCAGTCTCCAAGACTTAATGCTTATTTACTCATTGATTCTTTTCCTATGGGATATTGGCTAATTTAATTGGCTTTTAAAATCATATACTATTTTGCTAACATCTACATGGTTTCTAAATAGAAAACAAAATCAAACGCATCAGATCTTTTTCAGAAAGTGCAATTGACTGTTCAGTTACTGAAGAACTACTATTTAAATTTCCTAGCTTCTACTTCAAACACACTTACAAACATCTAAACCTATCCTTCTTTGCTAATAACTCTTATTAAAGTTGTTGCAGGCATGGCTGTGGATGAATATTTTATATGAGAGCCTTTAACCCTCTTCCTATTTACCCTGGAAATGCATTTAATTTATCTTTTGTGCTTACGTGCTTTAAAAAGCATTACTCAGTATCCAAGAATTATTCACCCTCTTTGAAAAATCAGTGAATAAAAAAACCTGATTCCAGAAAAGAGGTGTGATGTTTACTCTGAAGTTTCAGGAACATACAGAGTTTTCTTAATAAACTAGAAGAACCTCTATCTTAGATAAATTTAAATAGGGCAGCTGTGGGGTATGGTTTATACCCATGTCTTTCTGCTTTCTAGTCTTTGGCACTAAGGTGTCTGGGGTTTTGTCTTCACACACTGTCTATTGTTAACAGAGTAGATTTTGAGATTAAATTTTTTTTTCCAAATTGTCTTGCTTTTATAGCTGAATGTATTATTAAATTAAAAATAATATGCATTTCTGTGTTCAAGTTTACATGTCTAGGCAATAATGAGGAGGTGGGATTCTGCAACAGCCCTTGGCTCCCAAAAAACAAACACAAAAATAAAAATATTACAGAAATACACTAAAGAGAAAAAAAAAAAAACACCTTAGGATTCAGTGTGTTGGAAATACAGGCACACCGTTCTTACAGCGGAGCTCGTAGTAAGTAAGGGTTTTTCCATCTTAACTATGAACCAGGATGTGACACTTCAGTTTTATATATAATTGATGAATTTTAAACAAGTTTGAGCAACATATTATCACAGGAGTGAAGGAAATGAAGGGAGATTTGAAAAATCAGCTTCCAAAAAAGAAACACACACACACACACACACGCACGCATGCACGCACACACACACACACACAAGTAAGAGACAGGGCATGGTGGCTTATCTTCGTTTTTAAAGATGTTACGAAAGTTCTACTTGAAAAATTACAATAACATGCGTTCTCACTGAGGGCAAAACAAGATGATTATAGGAGAGAAAAGGAAGAAAAAGGTTCCCTTCCCCTCCTCCCCACCAAACAACAACAACAACAATAATAACAAAAACCAACCTAACCACCACCACCAAAACACAAAAACAAGCCCCAGTCCTACACCCCGTGTAAGAAGCCCCTTACCACTGGAGGGAAAGTTTCTGTGTAAGTGTGGGGGAGCAAGAGCTCCCAGTTGGTCTGCTTTTTAAACCCGGCAGGCAGTGGTTACACCCGTCAGCAGCCTGGCAGCCCAGAAGGAAGCAAACTCTTCTGCAGACGACCTACCACTTCGAGGGAAACTTTGAAAGTTAACCTCTCCTTTCCGAAGGAGGTTTTCAGAGGCTGGATGGTGAGAGCTGATATAATCAATTTTATTATTTTCTAAAGTCATTCCTAACTTTTATGATACTACCCCCCCCCCTTCTTTTACTATCTGTCTTTGTGCCTCCAGGGCCAGTGAAAGAACACAGGGCAGATTCTAGATTGCTTTCAGAGTTTGCCTTCTCTGATGATGGATTACCATGTCAATTTAAACGGCATAGGATTAATNAAAAAAAAAAAAAAAAAAAAAGAAAGAAAGAAAAAAGCCTTCTTTCCATATTCTAAGTTAGGAGACAATAATAGAAATAGACAAGTTAGGTGTAATGTTGCAACACAGTTATAGGTCTGAGTGTTTTTATCTCTGCCTAAGAGGCTGAAACATACAGTCAGTCACATTAAAATGAAATTGGACTGAACATTTATTCAATAAATACTTGTCTTGTAGATAATCCAGTGCCGAGTGCTTTTGACACATAAGGACTTAATTTGTCTTGGATAACAAGTTATTAATATGGCACATTTAAACTTGCCACCTACAATAAGGTTATTGAGATCTATAACCAACTCAAATGATCACACACACACACACACACACACACACTCACTTACTAGTAACTCATAGGTATTTCAGATCACATATGGACAAAAAAGTTCAATGAAGTTAAAAATAATTCCATTCATTATGCAGGTATATCTAACCTTTCCAAAGTAAAAATGTGGCAGGGAGTTTTCACTTTGGAAAGGTTTCTGAAGTTCCCAAGAAAAAAGCTTTTCAAATCCCATTTCTTTGCAACACCAAGTCCATTATGAGGTTGAAAATGGCAC
>NW_027529641.1:2438850-2459056 GCF_008692635.1 Crocuta crocuta | reverse complement strand
ACAAAGTACTCCCTCCACAGTTTTTGCCTTGACTAACCTTGCAGCCAGAGGTAGCATGCTGTCTGTAGAATAAAGCTAATTTAGGCGAAATAATCTATCCCTAAAGTGATTATTGTATTTCTTTCTCTAATGGGAGTTCCCCCAGCAGATGCAAAGGAACAGGAGAGGGGGTTTTATCCTATGGAATGAAACTGCTGAGTAAATGGGGCTATTTGAACGTGGGGCTACAATTCCATCACCCTCTTTTCTTAATTGCCTCTCCCTTTCTCAGCCTTCTTCTGCACTGAAATTAAACATCATAGTTCAGGATAATAAATTGCATTCCGAATATGAATGCAAATGGATTTTATAGCCGTCCCCCTTTCCTGTGCCCTCTCAAATATGCACTGGCGGGCTTTCTTTGAGCAGGTTGTACTTTCTAAGGACATATGCAATCAAAGGCCAGCGACTGTCACAACTGGAATCTATGCAATTTTAATTTGTAAAAAAGTTGTTGGTTGTTAACCTTGGAGGAGATTGTGCATCTCTAAGAAACTGAATCTTTGAGAGCTCTCCCTGGGAAATGATGTTACACATGAGCAGAAAAATCCAGGCAAGAAAGGCTAATTGAATGAAGAGAGAGAATTAGGTTAAAAAATAGAGTACAATCTAGTATCACATTTTCAGTAGTGTAACTTGAAATGAAGGTGTCTTCAAGTCGCTGGTGATGCCAGAGTGTTTAGATGTTGGCCACAGATGGGAACACCTATTGAAATGTGTCTGAAGAAGATTAATAGGGCTTGTCACTGTTGGGAAAGCACTGCTTTGCTGTAAATTTCTACCAGCACAAGATGAATTACCGATGAACGCTCACTTATCAACCCCATCACTATCGTTCGACACTAAATCAAATTGAGAAGTTATCTGCAATCAGAAAATTTCTTTTTAAAATAGACATACACCTTTAGGCCCCAAACCCTTTAATAATCCCACTCAGAAAACAATTCCCCAGCCCATGATGCTTCTTTAGCTTACACAAAATTGTATCTCGATAATGAATATATTTTTAAGTTCACGTGCAATGGGCAGCTAGTCAATAGCAAAGTTTGATAGTATTTTAACGAGGGTGTGAAGGCTTCTTGGAAGCCTGCGTTTAATATTTCATCGAATGCATTTTCTTTGCTTTGAGATCTTTCTCCTCCTTACTTTGGAAGGCAGTGAGGAGGGTGGGTTTGCTGTTTTCCTTCTAAGCCCTGTCCTGTGAGCTACTCATTATCATATATCATATGGTAAGATAAAATTATGAGAGAACCCCATGTTTAGGTGGAGAACAGTAGAATAGGATTAAATGGATCACGGTGATAATTGAGGAAATGCATCTATTCCTTTATGATTTAATGGTGTTTTATGTCTAAGGTGGCTTACTCGAGAAATAAAACAGTGGCATTATCTCTTTTATTATCTGTTAACCAACTCCAGGCATCCGAAGGGTTTCCAAGCTAGGAAAAACAATGCTTTAATAAAACCATTAACCCTTGGGTTTTTATAGGGTTCTACCGGTTTATGCATTATCTCGCATGGATAACTCGGTGGACTTTCATGGAAATTCTTCACAGGCAGATAGTTTGAATTCCCATTTTGCTGCTGAGCTGACTGAGGTTCGGAGAGTTACCTGAAGCCATGGAGCTAAAAGGAGCACAGTCAGAATTCATTACTACGATTCTGAGGTTCCTTTCAGGGTCTCTTTATGGCTTAGTCATTATGTAAATGAAAAAGAAGATAATGACCATGAAACTAATAGCAGGTAACATTGACTCTAAACCGGAACAATGGGAAACTTCTACACATGCCATTTTGTTTAACCTCAATATATTCATATATAAGATATTCATTTTAATCTCTATCCATCTCTCAGAGGTAGATACAGGTATTATTTCCATTATCCGAGAGCAAAATAACCCAGGGTCTTAACAGAGTTTAGGGACTCACCCAAAACTCACATTGCTAGAAAGCTGGGGACATGTTCTTCAAACCCGGGAAATCTACCCTTCAAAGCCATGGCCCTAGCCCACCATGCTGTTTCTGATTGCGAGGAGTGTCCAGTCCCATGAAGCAGTCGCAAGAAATCCCACTTGCTTTGGGAATCCAAAAGTCCCTCAGACTCTGAGACAGTTTGTCACAGCAGAAGAGACCCCTGGTTTGAAATTAAGGAGAATTTAAGTTCTAGCTTTACCAGTTACTGTGTGACCTCTACATCTTTGGTTTTTATTTTCCTCATCTCTGAAATGGGGTGGTTGGAGTAACTGAAAGTAGGCACATTGGTTTTGGGCACTTTCTTCTGTCGTGGTGTCTGAGAGGAAAGAAGTGAGGAACAGAAGCAGCGGCCATATCGGAGGAGGTGAGGGGGACGAGTAATACGTAGGGGGGCCCTTTGAGAGGGTGTGACTTCCGTCTCTCAGACTGGATACACGTCGCTTTGGATGAGGTCTCTGCTTTCTTTCTCTCTGCTTCCAGAGAGCACTGAATACTTAAGACAAAGGTCGTTCTTTAGAAAACCAGGCGATTTAATACATACAAGAAAAACTTTCCCAGAGAGAAGAAGAAAACCCCAAGGTCTGGAACAGTTAGGTGACCTACGTAAGGTCACCCAGCTAATTGGTGACAGGGTGAAAGTAAGCCCCTTTTCCCTCAGCCCCCTAAACCAGGAATCCCCTCCTACTGTACCCCCCAAAACATCTTCCCAATTCTCTGCTCCTCATGCCACAAAAAACATACTTTACTTCTTATTTTTTAATGTTTATTTATTTTTTAGAGAGAGACAGAGAAGATGGGGAGTGGCAGAGAGAGAGAGGCAGACACAGGATCTGAAGGCTGCAGGCTCTGAGCTGTCAGCACAGAGCCCGATGTGGGGCTTGAACTCACAGACTGTGAGATCATGACCTGAGCCAAACTTGCCCCACTAACAGAAGCATCAGGTTCCCCCACAAAAACATACTTTAGATCATCTGGTCATGGCTCCATTATGACTGTAACTCTTTTTTTTTTTTTTTTTTTTGGAGAGGCAGAGAGAGAGAGAGAGAGAGAGCACGAGCAAGTGCATGCGAGGGAGGGAGAGGGGCAGAGACTGAGAAAAATCTTAAGCAGGCTCCACGCTCAGCGCAGAGACCGATGCAGGGATCGATCTCACCATCCTGAGATCATGACCTGAACCTAGATCAAGAGTTAGACGCTTAACTGACTGAACCACTCAGGTGCCCCTCTACAACTCCGTTTTTTGACATGATACGTTGTGTGGGTTATTATTGGTTGTAACATGTGATCTTCCTAAATCTCTCCCACGATCACTTTTTGTAAAATCTACTAAGTTAGCCAGCCGAATAGTGGCAGCTCCTATGAGGAATCCCACAATACCAGAATATGCTGTAATCTCCATTAGGTCACTGTCATATTCCAATCTGTATTTATTACAGCCCTGCTCTGATGTGTACATAACCAAACTTGCTAGATTTATATTCTCTAATGGTTCCCCAATGGGAAAAACCTGTGTTCTTTATCTTCCTTTTCCTGTCCCAAATCACCCTTCCACATCCATTGCCTGCTTCGGGAACCCCCCGGTCTGGGTTTTATCAGAAGTTGCAAGACAAAATGTGCATTATTAAGAAATATAAATATTTTCAGAAGCAATCAAAGGGATGAAAGATTGATTCAGCATGTAGATTGGACCTAATTCGAACCAGCTTTGTCCCTAATGAAAGCTACTGGGATCGAGTCAGGAGCTGTTTGTGGCCCCCAGTTGGAAATTCAGACTCGTTAGGATAATCGGTCAGGATTTCTCCTGCTAGGTTAGCTGGCATATTTTTTTGCAAGGTGCTTTTGCAAGGTGTAGTGCCGGGGCTCTCTTACCTTCCTTGCAACCCGCAGGGACTTGTAGTCATCTTTGAGGAATCGTGACTTATTCCTTCTCTTCCGAGTTTAGATAAGCGAGTAGCTTTTTCAGAACTCCACAACTCGGAAGTTTGGCTTAGCATTAACTTTCATAAGAACATTTTGGCCCGGAGGTGTCTGTATTACAATTTCTTTCTTGGCTTCATAAAAGGTATCACATTATCTACCTGGTCAATCTCTATTGGCTTTCAAAATAGAGACAGGGAAAAACCTAATAAGCCTCATTAGGATATCTGCTTTAAAAACAACAGGCTGCCTCATTTAGCATGTTGCTTTGAAATGTCCCAGCAGAACTGGGTGGTCACTGCTCTAATACAGGTACTGCCGATTCGGGACCTTTGTCAGTCTGGTAGCTCTGGGGAAAAAAAAAAGCCTAATGTGTAGGTGGAATTTTAATACACAAGGGATCAAACCCTGATTGTTGTATTTTGTTTTTGTTTTCTTTCTCTCTTTCCTTTAATCCCACTTTTTGTCCACATGGCCATGTGTGAGAGATGGCTTGATTTTCCTGGTATGGTTCACCCATCCACAGCTGGAATTCCAAAGAAGGCTGAAAATGTCTTTAAAATCAACACGACTCGGGGAGCCTGAGAGAACAAGTTTTCCTTTGTTGTAGGGTATAGTATTATTTGCTGTAGGTTTTTTGATATACATTCTAAATTAGGCCTGCAAAGGCATACTTCATCTTTAATTCATCACTCTCAGCTGAAAGAGATTAGCAATGTCTAGCGCGCACCCCTCGTATGGTGCTGACCTCATCAAGTATGGCCTGAAATTAATTAGCCTCATTCATTCCAAATGGAAAAGGATAATGGGGCAGCATTTTAGAGATGACCATCACAAATTGTTTGCAGCATATTTAAAAGGGCCCTATTTTCAAACCATGTAGATTAAAATTCTTTCCAGGGCCAGAGTTATCAGGGACTCCGAGCAAAGCCTGGTTAGGTTTCCGTGTCTATATGTTTGTGTGTGCGCATGCGTGTGCGAGTGTGCGTGCCTGCCGGGTTGTTTATTGTGTGAGTGTTAGAGCCTGTGCGTAGATGGGTCCGTATTTAGCTGCTTTTGCTGTCTGGTGCGACACCTGGAATAGTTGACCAACCAAAATGTGATGTTTAATGCTGTTTTAAACGATGCCCAGTAATAGAATCCTTTAGTGGATCTTTGTTGTCCGTCGTTACCATGAAGTGGGCGTGCCAGCCCAAACTTCACTGCTATTTTCCAGTAAGATGCTATTCATCCTCTAATTTAGAAACAGAGAAGTCTCTTAAAGAAATGCTTAATTTTCCTATTTTGAGTTATTTTTGAAACTTTTTTTCCCAGTACTCAGTGTTTGATCGTAGTTCAAAACATGATTGAGGACTAACTTGGATTAGAGAATCACTTAAATTTACCATCTTTCTAAGATTAGCTGATTTTTTTCCCCTTTTGGGGATTGACTAAGGAAGGCTAAATTTTTGAATATCAAAACTGCTTTCTTTTCTAGCCAAAAAAATCTTGACCGAGGTTCTTTGGGACTCTCGAAGATGTTGTAAAGTTTATTTTTACGAGCGGTCATTTGGGGACTACAGATTAGAAAAAGAAGAAAAAAAAAAAACCCGTGACATTTTCTGTTTTTCAGTCTTGATTTTTTAAGTAGTATAAAGTGTGGTCGATTTATGAAAAGGTATTAATAGTATTTGGGGAAATTTTAGCCAGCGCACATTTTTTAAGGGAAAAAATGAAAAACATTTAATCCAAGAATAACTTTAATAAGTTAAATTAAGAAATAGATATTCAAAGTAGTGTAACTATAATGCTTCCCCTTAAGTGTTGGAGTGAAAAATGCACTTTTAGGCAAATAATCTTTTTAGGGCTCATTGATCTATTAATCTCCATATGTAAGTTATTTAAGCTTATTTTGCCTTATAATAAAAGAGAAACTGGAGGCACGTTGCTCGTATCGCTGTAAAGGTAGGATTTAGAAATTTCTCTAAGCTCACTTTTGCCTAATCTTCTCATCCCACAAGGCCCCTTTATTTAATGGGTGTATATCATTTATATGTACAAGGTCATCAATTGCAAACTGTGAACCTATCATTTTGACATAAAAGATCTCTCCTTAAATCTCCTCAAACCTCTAGCATATAATTTGAGGAAATTAGCTAGTTTAAAGTCTGGGTTTCCGACTTCTGGGGGATGAAATGCAAAAATGGAGAAAGCTGAGATTCTACAAATTTGATTTTAAAGTCTTAGTTTAACTGAGCCAGTGATAAAAGATAATGCAGATCTTTAAGTGTCCACAGAAATAGATAATTTTGGTAATTATCATCTGGCCAGTTTGGAATTTCATGGTTAATAAACACAGTATGATATGAAGAGGAATATTTGCAAAAATAGCTTGGCTCCTTAAAACACGTGTTCCCCCAAATATATTTTCCTTAGATTTTTTTTTATTATCAAGACGAAGAAATGCATGCATTCTATAATAGTGCAATTTGCTCAAATACCAAACAGCACGCCTCAGTTTTTATGTAATTTTTTTATCAACTAGGGTGAACATGGCAGAAAACCCATAAATATAAGGATTAAGGCTGCATGAAATTTGAGTTCATTCAAATGACAAACCCAAAGTAAAACCCAGATGAACTTACCAAATTTCATTTGCTATCCACCTGAAACTATAAATCCTCTTCTGGCATTTGAGAGTAGAAAGGAGGTTCACCTAAAATTCAAACCAGGTTTTCCTAAACTGAACCCAGATTCAGTAACTTTAGGTAAACTAGAATTCTGTAGTGGGTTCACAGTGAAAGTTTCATCCTGCTTTAGCTAATGATGAATAGATGATGGACCGGGCCAGAGAACCAGAAGATGTTTTTGGAATTGCTGTTTGTGTCCCCCCGTCCTCCCCCCCATTTCCTGCAAAGTTCAGAAGTAGGGAAGAACAGTATTTGAAGCAAATTTTCAATGTTAGTGGAAAGATGACCACATATGAGAGACAGAGGAGGGATGGTGTGTGAAATATACATAGGAGTTTTTAAAAAGGGGAACCCAGATGGAATATCGTTAACCAACATTTCTTGAGTGCTTGCTCTACTCAGCACTGGTTGAAGCACTTTACATGGGGTGATTCAATTTGGTTTGCCATCACAGTACCAGGCAAACACTATTATCTACATTTTGTTTTGTTTAAAAATTTTTTTTTAACTTTTATTTATTTTGGGGAGACAGAGCATGAATTGAGGAGGAGCAGAGAGAGACAGAGGGTGACACAGAATCTGAAGCAGGCTCCAGGTTCCGAGCTGTCAGCGCAGAGTCTGATGCGGGGCTTGAACCCACTGACCATGAGATCATGACCTGAGACGAAGTCAAATGCTTACCTGACTGAGCCACCCAGGCGCGCCACCATTTTGTTGAAAAGAGTAGGCACAGGAAAGTTACATAACGTGCCCAAGGTTACACTGTTCCGAAGGGGATTTGAACCCCTGATCTGGGGTTCAAATCTGAGATCTGGGATCTCTTCACATCAGTGCCTACTGAGCCCACAGAGGAAATACAATTATGATGTTGTTTGGCAAACAAACCGCCACAGACTATGAATGAGAGAGATATTTTTCTGTTTTTATTTTCTTTAAAATTTTTAAATGTTTATTTTTATTCTCAGAGTGAAAGAGCGAGAGCTAGTAGGGGAGGGTCAGGATGGGGAGAGAGAGAGAGAGAGAGAGAGAGAGAGAGAGAGAGAGAATCTCAAGTAGGCTCTGCACAGTCAGTGCAGAGTCTGGCATGGGGCTTGAACTCACGAACTGTGAGATCATGACCTGAGCCGAAATCAAGAGTCGGATGCTCAACTGACTGAGCCACCCAGGCACCCTGTTTTCCTGTTTTTAAGCTATTGAGAAAAGTAGTAAATTTAATGGGAAAAGCCAAAGGAGAGAAAGCTCACTCTTGTCTACCCTTATCCCAGAAGTGGGAAGGGAGTTGACATCCCAAATCTCCCATAAGCCTTTGCTGAGCTTGTACTCGGAATGCTACATATGTAGGACACCTTAATGCTAAGGTGCTAGAGATATATGGAGTAGAATTTACAGAAAGTGCAAGAACGACCCAGTGAAGGATTGGGGAGGAAAGATTTAAAAAAAAAAAAACCCAACTAACTAAATAAGTAAAACTTGGAGAAGCATTAATTAATGTAGAACTCAACAGGATTCTAGACATATTTACTGGAGAAAGGATGGGTCTAAGAATGTCATGAAGGAGACTGGAAATAGGTAAAAAGGAAAACATGAGAGAAAAGCAAATTAAGGGAATTCAGATTTTTGTCAATGTCTGGCCGGGCCCATAACGAAAGCTCTATTTTCTTGGAATATGGAATCCCGGGCTAGAAATTTCATAGGAAAGACAGATTTTGTTCCCTGCCTTGTGTAGATTGAGACTTAAAGATTGGCTAAAACACCATAGCCTAAAAGCTCTGCCCGGGGGGCTCAGTGAGTTAAGCGCCTGACTCTCGATTTCTTCACGAGTTCAAGCCCTGTGTTGGGCTCTGAGCTCCCACTAGAGCCTGCTTGGGACACTCCCCCTCTCCCTTTCTCTCTTCTCCAGCCCCGCTTGCACTCTCTCTGTCTCTTTCAAAATAAATTTTAAAAACTAAAAACACCCCCAAAAACCAAAACAAAAAACCAACTCTGCATCATCATAATATATGGCATGGCTGCCATAACTTTTATATTCACGTTCTCATTTCATCCTTGTGATGAATTTGCGAGCTATTTATCATGATCTCCACTTTATAGATTTGAAAACCGACGCTCAGAGAGGGTCTGTTACCTGCCTGGGGTCACACAGCCTGCGGCCACCCCTGAGTGTTCCCAGCCTGGTCTCCTTCCAGAACAACCCCACTGGCTTGTCTCACGCAGTCTCCTTAGGACTTTGCCCAGAAAATGATGTCATAAAACCCTGGTTTTCGGCCAAACTCATTATGGTGCATTACCCTCAAGGAACGTCCCGATAAGAACACATTATGCCAGAATGAGACCTGGGCCGGCTTCTGAATTCCGGCTGGCACCCTCTGAGAGGTGGCCCTGTCTGGTCAACTCCTGCAGGATCTCTGCACGTTAAGTAAACACACTGAAGTCGGCTCAGCTATGGGAACAAATGTTAGATGACTGAACATTTGAAAATGGACTGGAACTCTTGAGAGGCAGGCCCAAGCTTCCCGTGTTTACAGACCCCCCGAAAAGAATCACCTGGATGTTTGTAGGAGTTTTAGTGCTGATGAAAAGACAAGTCACGCTCCAAACTTTTCCCTGCCAAAGGAGAGAAGTTCCAGGTTCTTTAAAAAAGTATGTAAGGCATCTGATTGGAAAAGTGGCCACAGCATTTGGGACCAATTACCCAGATGAAGAGGCAACAATGCTCTGTTTACATTTTGTAGCCAAGACCCCTTGGGCTCCGGCCCACAAACTGGAGATTGAAAATTACAGAAATTTCGGCTGAACTTGACTTCTCTTTTGACCTGTGTGTCTCTGCGGATAGAAAAGCTGTGTGGAGGGGCTGCCTGGGTGGCTCAGTCAGTTAAGCATCCGACTTCGGCTCAGGTCATGATCTCACCGTTCGTGGGTTCGAGTCCCACCTCGGCCTCTGTGCTGACAGCTAGCTCAAAATCTGGAGCCTACTTTGGATTCTGTGTCTCCCTCTCCCTCTCCTCCTCCCCAGCTCGTGCTCTGTCATTCTCTCTCTCTCTTCTCAAAAATAAGTAAACATTAAAAAATGTTAAAGAAAAGCCTTGTTGCTGTTTGCTGTAAAGTTTTAGTGGATAGGGGAATAGAGCATTGTCTTCCAGGTAAGACCTTTAACATGTGTGTCCCTGTAATGAAAACCTGGATTCTCATTACTCAGAGAAAGGTCTGGCTGGGTACGGTTTTTCAGTCTGCTATTCCTCCAACATCATTTTTGCAAAAGAAATTAAAAAATAAAAGCTCTGACATCCTCTGCTTGATTCTCATAGTGCTCCAGTTTAGCTCTATTTTCCAATATACTGTGGATTAATCTGCGACAAATGATAGATGGTGAAATTATACCATGAGCTTGCACTGCTGAGACTAGTCCAATAAAGATGGCGGCCAAGCCATGGTGGGGTCCCAAACTCAGAAGCCGGTAGGGATTTGAATCATTTGGGCTTGAGATTTAGTTTGCTCCCTCTACTAAGGAGGACCAGTTCCCACTTTGCATGACCCCGATGATTCCAGAAGTTTCTTGAAAATTTTTGTCCTTCTTTTAATGTAATCCTGATGTCGAGGGCTTGACCTTGCCAGGCAGAAAGGGACCACAAAGGTCGAACAGCAAGGATGAGAAATGGGAGGCACAGGCCTGCCAAACGCAGTGGTGGGGAAGAGACAAGCCATTATTTTAGCAATAGCATAATGCGTGTGTGCTCAAAGATTTACAATCTAACTGCCCTCAATACCACCTTTAGACCATTGGAAATATCCATAGGTTGGGACTGAACTCTTCTTTTTAAAGTTGTGTAGGATGCGGGGCACCTGGGTGGCTCGGTAGGTTAAGTGTTCGGCTTCTGCTCAGGTCATGATCCCGCCGTTTGTGGGTTCGAGCCCCGTGTTAGACTCTACGTCAACAACTCAGAGCCAGTAGCCTGCTTTGGATTCTGTGTCTCCCTCTATCCTCCCCCCACTCACACTCCATCTCTCTCTCTCTCAAAAATAAACAAACATTAAAAAATTTTCAAAATAACATTAAAAGAAAGTTCTAGGGGTGCTTGGGTGGTTCAGTCAGTTAAGCTTTCAACCTTGGCTTAGGTCATCATCTCATAGTTTGTGGGTTCGAGTCCCACATCAGACTCTGTGCTGACAGCTCAGGGCCTGGAGCCTGCTTTGGATTCTCTGTCTCCCTCTCTCTCTGCCCTTTCCCTGCTCAGACTCTCTCTCTCTCTTTTTCTCTCTTAATAATAAATAAACATGAAAAATTAAAAAAAAAAAGACAGTTCTATATAGGTTGGATAGTCATTAAGATGAAAATATGATTGAAGTGGTGATCATGGAGTGTTATAGGAATCTTGATGTCCAAAGCACTTTTCTAACTCAAGAATCAAGTGCCCACTTAATGGAGGCTGTCTAATGAAGAAGCTAATATTTAGTGCCATTCTAGTCCCCTCCCAGGTCAACCATATTTTTCTGATAAAAAGTGATCAACAAACAACAGGGATTTTTCTGACCCTGGTTTATCTCAATAATTTGCCATTTTCTGCAGTGTCAGAGCCTCCTGATACTTACAATTAACTCACAAATTAACTTAGAAATGATAGTAAGCTCTCAGCTAAATGATCTAGTGGCCACTGGGGACCAGACCAATTTTCTAGAATAAGGTTAGGACTAAGTTGCTCTGGAACAACGCTAAGGTTGGCTGCGTAGAAATAGTTACTTAAGTGTGAGTAGGAATCTAGGGATGAAAGGGGAGATTGTATCAGTCCCTGATTCCCATTGGTTCCTGAGTCCTGTGATGTTTCTTCATCTATAAAACAGGGGTAACTGGTTTTAAAAAAATGTTATGGAATTCAAAGCTCCATAATGGAATCAAGAAGTCATGGCATTTTTTTCCTTTGAAGGAAGCTTGGAGAACACTGGGCCAACTTTCTTCTGAAGCCAGAGGTCTGGAGATAGGCAGAGGGTCAGGCTGACATGATTCAGCAGTTTGTCGGAGTTGTGAATTTAAGGCAGGTAGCATAAAGGTGTGAAGGTCTGGGTGAGAGCTGCTGGTTTGGTCAAGGCCAGCCACCTAGGAGACGGGAGGGGCAGGGTTGACTCTCTCCTGGCTGCCACTTTTGGGAGCTTTGGTTTTAGAAATTTTTTTCCTTCTATGGAAGCAAAAAGTCATGTCTCTGGAGTATCTTTCCATTGGGTTGGATTCTGTCTTCAGAAGTCACACAACTCGACCTCATCCCTCTATCATACGACAGACCATCAAACACTTGAAGATAACCTGCACCTTCCCCCCCACCTCAAAGCCACCACTTAAAAAAAATGTTTATATATTGATTTTGACAGAGAGAGAGAGAGAGAGAGCATGCGAATAGAGGAGAGGGGCAGAGAGAGAGAAGGAGAGAGAATCTCAAGGAGGCCGATGTGGGGCTCAATCTCATGACCTTGAGATCACGACCTGGGCCAAAGTCCAGAGTTGGAGGATTAACTGACTGAGTCACCCAGGCACCCCACCACTTTTGTTTTCTTGGCACAAACCTCCAGTTCCCACATATGACCTGGACTCAGAGGTTTGTTTTTGGTTTGCCAGATTTTCTTAAGTGTCCAGAAACAAATAAAATACTTAGAAATCTCATGACCAGCGGTCTCCACCATGTCATGTGACTGGCTTTAAACAGAGCTGTGAGTCGGGAAGGAGCCCCCGTACCAGGAGTGAGGCCTCAGCCATCTAGGGCTTGTGCAGGGGATTTAGTGCATTTAAGAACGTCTCATGTTTATCCCCATTAAATTGCATTTTGACTTGGCTTTTTGGTAGCGTATAGAGTCTGTCTCTCTCATCTTTTGTTCCTTAACAAATTGACTACTACTTTTTTTCTTTGAATTAACTTTGCACCCAACGTGAGGCTGAAGCTCACAACCCCAAGATCAAGAGTTGCACCCTCTACCAAAGGAGCCAACCAAGTGCCCCTCTTTTACAAAGTTTTGCCCAACCATTGATCTAAGTATTGCAGAATCCGGGTTTCTGGAGTTACTAGGATCTTTGATGACACCAGTAATTATGTTGAAAATAGTTTCAGGTTTATTTCTTCCATGGGCTCATAAGCAGTGGTTAATAGTAGGGTCTCTGGAAGTAGATTTGCCTGGGTTTAAATCCTGGGTCTCCTGATGTACCAGATGTGTGACATGGACATGTTGCTTTATCTGTCTGTGCCTCAGTTTCTCATCTGTAACTCGAGGTGATAATGTAACTGTCACATACGGTAAAGCACTTAGATAGCACCAGGCACATAGCGTGCAGTATTTATTTTACAAAGAAAATAAATCAAGACAAGATCTTTGATGATATAGACCAGTATCTTGTTTAGATCTGTGTCTCCAGGGACTTGTACTGTGCCTGGAATATATCTGGGGCCAATATATTGGGTAAACGGACAAATGAGCTTCCATAGTGTTCTAGACACTGACGCAAGCAGGAAATAACAACCAATGCGATGGTTTCTCATGCTAACAGATTTTCAGTATTATGATAAGAAAGATCTTGACTCAGGAAAGAGGTTGCATGAGCACATGCAACCTCAGACCATCATCACAGTGGTGATTTCGCTGCTAATTTTTTCTGCCAATGATCATCAGTTTCACTGTGGTCTTTATTGATGTTAATCTATCATGCCTCCGTTTAGCATGGAAGGCCGCAAGAGTCACACACACACTTAAGTCCAGTCTCAACTCAGAAAAAAAGAGAAAGGATCTGCTTAATTTGCTTGCACCGAGCTGAGAGGGGACAGTGTCTATTTTTAGACTGAGAGGGAGCTTCACCAAAGAATGCTCGTGTCCCGTGGTCAGATCTTCCTGTTGTTGAAACTTTCACAGATTTCCCAGCAATGGGCAGGCTCATGCAAAACTACACGCTAAAATCAATGAAATGTTTTAAACATCATCCACGCCATGGGAGTTTCTGCAGTTCCCTACCTTTCCACCGACACTGAATCTAAAGGGTACGTCTGCATTTAAGTGCTCAGCAACATAACCCTCCCCTTAGTTCAGCTTCATCTATTAAGTCAGGTTCTCCGTGGATTGCGAATTTAAATCTTTCCGACATACCTTTTACACGTAATTCCCTTTGAACTTCCGTCCATGCTAATTCAAACACGTTCGGTATTTTCCTCCTTTTATGTGAATACAGTCGAGCTCCAAGAATGAAATTCGCCAGTGTTTTCTCCTTTGTATGCGTTCAATAGGTACCCGGGAAGCAATTACCTTCTGGGAGACGTGGGAGGAGCCACTCTGTGGGAGCAGCGGCCACCAGTAATATGATACGTGGTTGTTGTGTGTGTAAAGTGCTAATACTTTTGACAGCAACCATCCTGGAGGGGTGTAGCAAGTCATTTGAAATTTGTACACAGACTGCCCTATCTATTACGCGTCGCCCATATCATACCCATAATCTCCCAAGGCACATATGCTATTACACTCAGCGGGCCAAAGTCGGCCTGTGCTTATATACACACAGCTCCCACTGACTCTGCCACCGACCCACTTCAATGGGACTTGTCAGCAGCATAAAATGTAGCTCGGGACAGTTGCGACCGCAGCGGGTGCGGCGAAACAGAGAGACCTGGCTGTGTGTGAAAAAGGCGGAGGAAGAACAAAAAAGCTGCCAGTTTTTATAAGAAACCTTATCCCTGGGGCATTCAGAACTGTAGCCTGACACTCCCCACACTCTCCGAGTCCTACAGCCCGCCGATCCCAGGCGGGGACTTGGAGGAAGCAGATACAGAGTGGGCATCAAAAACAAAAACAACAAACAAAAGGTGTGCTACAGGGCGCAACATTTGCATCCAACCTTATTATGCGAGGGAAGAATTAATTCCCTGTAGGTGATCCTCAGGACGTGTGTTTATCAACATGTAAAAGAACATCTTGGAACCAATGACCCTCTTTAATAGAGTTTTTAGGGACGCCTGGGTGGCTCAGTCAGTTGAGCATCAGACTTAGGCTCAGGTTATGATCTCACAGTTCAGGGGTTCAACCCCTGGATGGGGCTCTGTGCTGATAGCTCAGAGCCTGGAGCCTGCTTCGGATTTTGTCTCCCTCTCTCTCTGCCCCTTCTCCACTCATGCTGTGTTTCTCTCTGTCTCCGTAATAAATAAACATTAAAAAATTAATATAGAGTTTTTAAAATACATAAAGCAAGGGCACAAAGATGCCCAGAATTTGAAATTTACCAGCCTATCCACTTGAGTCCAACCCCATCAGGGGTGTTCTAATATAGTAACATACATATTGTCACGCTCACATGAGAATTACCGTGTTAGCCATTTCATGATGCTGTCCACCATGATATCTAATGTGATTCTCTGGGAGCTCTTTCTTCTAGACAGCCCCACATCACACCTTATAAATGGTCAGGTGTCACTGACCTCAAGCGGCGAATGCAGTAAATGCTGGGATTTAATTTCTACTGTGAGCACTTACTATTGTAAACGATGAAGTCTGCCACTCGCAGTCATCGAAAATGCTTTGGGGAGTAGAGCCTGGGCTCAAATACTTGCTCCTTGCCACACGACCTGTGTGTCTGGGGTATGTTGCTTGACATCTCTAACCCCGGTTTTCTCATCTGCATCCTGAGGTGGATAATATCTTCTTTATGTGGTGCTGTGTGGACAACACCAGAAAAGAAGTTTGAAGCACTGAGCACAATATAAAAGTTCCGTTGAATGAATGGATTCAGATGTGATACTGTAAGGTACAAAGTAGGCACTCAGTAAAATTTTCCTCCTCCTCCTCCTTCTTCTCCTTCACCTCCTCCCCCTCCCCCCGCACTTTCCAATAATTTAATGCTCACGCAAGCCTATGTATATGAAGAAAAATACTGCCTTTAAAGAAAATACCTTAAATAGTATTCTGTGAATGACAAATGACCACCCATTTAACAGAACACATTTAAAGCTCCTTTGCTTGTTGTTGTAGGGTAGATAAGAATGATCTGTTTAAAAGGAAAATGAAAAAATAAAAAGGGACAAAACTAGACATTCAGTCAAGTTTGATTAATGGCTACTTCCAATGGATATTTTAGCTGAGTATAGGATCCTTGCCTCTCTGACTATTAATGTACAGTGGTTAGGGGTGACCATTTTAAGAAGTTGAATGTTGAATGCATAATTCATTCAAAGCGCACGGAGATTTTCTTTCTTAGTTTGGGAAAGACCAAAAGTCGGGCACGATTCTGCGAATGCCATAAAACTGGTATGTTTCCTGATAATGAATTTGGACCCAGAAAACTATCTTTCTCCGAATAAATTTCGCCTCTCTGTCATTTCTTCATTTTTTTTGTTTTCATTTCTTCAAAATGAGGACCCGAGTTCGGAGTAGAATTAATCATGTGTTAAAAAATTACATCACTGTAAAAGACTTCCACTTATTCTAAAAAAAGGTAGTCTAGGTCATATTTAAAAACTAATGCGTTCTTGAACAGGAAAAAGTGCAATAGGTTAATTTGAAAAGTATGAATAATTCAACACAGAACCATGCGTTTCTTTTTACATATTTTCCCATATAAAACTGTTGCTTTATCATTGTTAAGCAACCTCCCAGTTGGTACATGTAACTTCCTGAGAGCTCTGATATGAGATGCAACATTGTGTTTATTAGAATAAAGTAACAATTGAAGTTTAATTGATTTGGAAAGAGCGCATGTGTGCAAGCACTTGTGTGTGTGTGTGTGTGTGTGTGTGTGTAGGAATTGACTCTTCTCAGTTCACAAAGTAACCTTCTATGGTTTGAAGTTGCAGCTAGAAAATGTTTATAGTGAAAAAAAATTGAGCAGGATTTATACATAGTTCAGAGGATTCATAGAGCTTGTGGCTAAGAATTTGGTACCTGAAGGAGACACTGCAGCCACTCCCACCTGTGTGATAACATCAGCAAAAATAAAACAGCAAAAATAAAAGTAAATATAAATTTAGGCAGTACCTTAAGCTCTAACCAGAAGATAAAACTGATATATACACACTCCAAATGTACATGATCAACTCCATAAATGCTCTTTGTCTCATTAAAGGTAATGGGGGCCCTGGGGTGGCTCAGTCGGTTAAGTGTCTGCCTTCGTCTCAGGTCATAATCCCACAGTTTGTGGGTTCGAGCCCCGAGTGGGGCTCTGTGCCGACAGCTCAGAGCCTAGAGCTTGCTCAGAGCCTACTGCCCTGCCTGTGCTCTCTCTCTCTCTCTCTCTTCCAAAAGCAAGTAAACATTTACAATATTTTTAAAAAAGGTAATAGAAAAATAATGAAATTCAAAGCTGCCTTGTGCCTTCCAACTTCATTTCCCTGTATGTAGGGCTGACCATAGCGGCCTCTCATGTCTGGCTAATTTGTGTCAGGGAATCTTGTTGAATAGACCTTCGTTTCACAAAACACGGTAGTCCTCTAGCTCATCCACATTTTGTCTCAATTTTGCACTCAGCGAGGCATGGCAGATCACAGTATCACATCAACCCGCATGGAATCGATTTAGGACACTCCGCGTTTCCTCAAAAATTAAATTCCCCATGAACACTTAGCAGGACCAACCAAGAACATCGGAAAAGCGCTTTGGGGAAAAGCGCCAGAAGTTGAGCGAACACGAAGGCAGAATCCTTTCTATCAGGGAGAAAGGGAAGAGGGTCAGACAGAGACAAGCGAAAGGAAAAGCAGGGCAGGAGGAGAGACACGAAGGAGAGAAGGGAGCTAAATTAGAACAAGAGACTATGTTTATTAATAACCTTGCTGACCCACAGGCCCCTGACGCGAAGTACATTAAGTATTGTGGGGACACTCTGATCTGTCACTCACAGGAGGAGCAAATCCAATGGTGTTGGAAATTGCACACTTTCTGAGAACAGGCTGGAAAAGAACCATCACAAACAAACAAAAAAGCCAGAATAAGGCGAAGCCACAGACTCACAAGCTGGATCAGGCGATAGACCAGGTCCCCCTTTATTTTCCTGCACGGTCTTCTCCGGGCGTCTACCTTCGGCTCCCACGGTTCCGGCAAACTAGAGTGGAAAACATACAAGAGAAAAAATTTTTTTCTGCATTGCAGAAATAATCCATGTCCTTTCTGGAACATTTGGAAATTATGGAAACACAGGAAGAAGTAAATAAAAATCACCTATAGACCTATCGCTTGAGTGTAATCATTGCCAAAGCTTTGATATACTTTTTTTTATTATTAGAGATTTTTTTGTTTTACTTTTACTTTTGAGAGAGTGAGGCGGGGGTAGAGAGGGGAGGGACAGAGGATCTGAAGAGGGCTCCACACTGATGCGGGGGTTGAGCTCACGAGCCTCGAGATCATGACCTGAGCCGCTCAAGTCCAAAGCTCAACCAACTGAGCCACCCAGGTGCCCCAATACTTTTCTAATTGTCTTCCTTCCCCCCCCCTTTTGTTTTAAACATGCATGCATTTGTACGCTCAAAAAGCAAGATTGACTCCTTGCTATCTTTCGTCCACTCCTTTGTAATCTGGCTTTCCCATCCAGCAAGTCATAGTATTAGCTCAGGTTGTTAAAGCCATTGTAAAACCTGACTTTTATGTTGGCATCCTGTTTCCTCATTTGTAGGTATCATAATTCAATTGACCTCTAGTTAAATATTCATGTTATTTATAACTTTTGGCCTTTATAAAATTTTTGTATGCATCTCCATTTCCTCTGGAAATGACTATAGCAAAATTCCTGGGTCAAAGCCTTTTGGGTTTTTTGTTTGTTTGTTTGTTTGTTTTGTTTTTTTGGCTAAGATTTGCAGAGCTGCCCTCCAAAGTATTTATGCCAATTTATATTCCCACCTGCCGTGAACGAGAATGCAGAATTCACAAGCCATCATTAAGTCTCCCCAAACTAAGATAGGAAACTTAGACTTCTATCATTGATTTGTATTTCTTTGATTATTTTTGATGCTGACTTTCTTCCTGTTTCTTGCCTGTTTGGCTTGTTTTATGTTTCTGTGATTTGCCTGTCATTTTCACTTTTATTTACTTAAAAATCTACAAAATCGAGTTTCTGTTAAATTGGAAACCTTCTTTGCATGGTAAGTTTATTAACTCTTTCACTGTCAGGCACATTTCTTCCATCTTATCATTTGATTTTTAATTGTTAATGCATTCTTTTTTTTTTAAATTTATTTCTAGGAGAGAGAGAGAGAGAGACAGCGTGAGCAGGGGAGGGTCAGAGAGAGAGGGAGTCACAGACTGAAACAGGCTCCAGGCTCTGAGCTGGCAGTCAGCACAGAGCCCGACGCGGGGCTCGAACCCACGAACCGCAAGATCATGACCTAAGTGAAAGTTGGATGCTCAACCGACTAAGCCACCCAGGCGTCCCTGTTAATGCATTCTTAATGTGTATGCTTATAAATCCAAGTACAGAAATATTTTTCTTTGTTCTTTCTTCCTCTGCTTTTGTGTTCAGAAAGGCCTTGCACATCCCAGGATCAGATAAATACTAATCTACATTTTCTACTTGTATTTTTGTGGCTCTTTTTATATTTTTAAAAAATGTTTAAATCTGTCAGTTGTTGGAATTTATTTTGGTCTATGTGGTAAGAATCTAGGTACCAAAAACTCTTTTTCTTACCGATCTAAATCTTGTGTGTTATCGGGCCTGCTTCTGTGGTTCTTACATTTTATTTCATTATCTTAATGCCTCCACTACTTCTGCTAAAACTCTCCCTTTTTCTTATTGCAATTTAAGAATATTTCATAGGGGCACCTGGGTGGCTCAGTCGGTTAAACGTCCAACATCAGCTCAGGTCATGATCTCACGGTTTGTGGGTTTGGGCCCTGCCTTGGGCTCTGTGCTGACACCTTGGAGCCTGGAGCCTGTTTCAGATTCTGTGTCTCCCTCTCTCTCTGATCCTTCCCTCCTTGCACACTCTCTCTCTCTCTCTCAAAAATAAATAAACATTAAAAATAAGGTTACTTTTTCATATCCAGTATTACAAATTTGTCACCCTTACAACTAGTTTTCTGGGCACTGCCCCGCTCTTTGCTATCCCGCACGAAGGCATCTAGTTCAAAATGTGAGTACAATTTACGTATTAGTGTGTGGGGACTTGAAGTCTTTAATTCTGAGTTTTCTCATCTACCGTCTATCTTTTCCCATGGATTTCTGCAAAGTTATGGCTTCCATGTGTAATTTCTCATTACAGTCCTAAGTTTCTTCATTGTCATTATGAATACAATTTCTCTATTAAATTGTATAACTGCAGAGGAAAGTTATACTCACATAGTTTTACTTGGCATTTGCCACTTTACTGCTTAAAAATTTTTATTTTATTTTATTTTTACATTTATGTTTGAGAGACAGAGAGAGACAGAGCATGAACAGAGGAAGGGCAGAGAGAGAAAGAGACAGAATCTGAAGCAGGTTCCAGGCTCTGAGCTGTCAGCACAGAGCCCAACGTGGGGCTTCGAACCCACGAACCGTGATATCATGACCTGAGCTGAAGTCGGACGCTTGATTGATTGATCCATCCAGGCACCCCATGCTTATTATTTTTTTAAGGTTTATTTATTTTTGGGAGAGAGAGAGGTAGAGAGAAAGAGAGAGAGAGAGAGAGAGT
>NW_027529641.1:2425479-2438622 GCF_008692635.1 Crocuta crocuta | reverse complement strand
GCTCTTTGCTATCCCGCACGAAGGCATCTAGTTCAAAATGTGAGTACAATTTACGTATTAGTGTGTGGGGACTTGAAGTCTTTAATTCTGAGTTTTCTCATCTACCGTCTATCTTTTCCCATGGATTTCTGCAAAGTTATGGCTTCCATGTGTAATTTCTCATTACAGTCCTAAGTTTCTTCATTGTCATTATGAATACAATTTCTCTATTAAATTGTATAACTGCAGAGGAAAGTTATACTCACATAGTTTTACTTGGCATTTGCCACTTTACTGCTTAAAAATTTTTATTTTATTTTATTTTTACATTTATGTTTGAGAGACAGAGAGAGACAGAGCATGAACAGAGGAAGGGCAGAGAGAGAAAGAGACAGAATCTGAAGCAGGTTCCAGGCTCTGAGCTGTCAGCACAGAGCCCAACGTGGGGCTTCGAACCCACGAACCGTGATATCATGACCTGAGCTGAAGTCGGACGCTTGATTGATTGATCCATCCAGGCACCCCATGCTTATTATTTTTTTAAGGTTTATTTATTTTGGGGAGAGAGAGAGGTAGAGAGAAAGAGAGAGAGAGAGAGAGTTGCAGAATCTGAAGCAAGCTCTGCACGATCAGTGCAGAGCCTGACGTGGGGCTCGAACCCACAGACTGTGAGATCATGATCTGAGCCGAAGTTGGACGCTTAACCGACTGAGCAACCCTGGCGCCCCAACCATTTTACTGTTTTTTATTTAGAGAGTTTGCCAATGGCTTCTTTTGAATCATGTAGGTAACTATTATCTGCAAATGGTGATAATTTTGCTCTCTTCCTCCAAATTACATTATTTCTTCATCTTTTCCTGTTATATTGCAAATGATTAGCACTTCCAGATAATTAACAACAGTCTTTATTGGAAATGCCTCTAATATTTCACTATTAAATGTGATGGCCTGAATACATTGCATTTTTCAAGCATTTTTTAAACATTTATTCATTTTTTGAGAGACAGAGAGAGACAGAGTGTGAGCGGGGGAGGACAGGGAGAGAGGGAGACTCACAATCTGAAACGAGCTCTGGGCTCTGAGCTGTCAGCACAGAGCCTGACGCGGGACTCCAACCTGCAAACCGCGAGATCATGACATGAGCTGAAGTCAGTGCAAAGCCTGACATGGGGCTTGAACCCACAGACGGTGAGATCATGACCTGAGCCGAAGTGGGATGCTTAACTGACTGAGCCAGGCACCCAGTACACTGCTTTTTGAAGAACTCTGACTTTTGGAAAGTGTTTTTGGCTTCAAATGGCAATCCCCCTCCTGAACCTTCTGTTCACAACTGCCTTAGATGTCGCCAGCCTTCTCTTTCCAGTACTGAGCAAGTCTTACCGTTTTCATACGCAAAGAGTTTCTATCGCTATACAGATAACCCCATCACTTACCTCCTGAAACTTCTTTTTTAAAAACCCACATTCCTCTGTGGGAGATCAATTCTCAGACCAACATGCTCATTACAAATCGGAACCACCGTTGTTTTATATAGTACATGATATGAAACGACCAGGCTATTTTCTACCACCTTGAAAGTTAGTGTCTTGTGGAGGATTTTTTTTTTTTTTTAATGTTTGCATTTTGAGGAAATGCTCGACTATTGTCTCATGTAGGAATTAGTTTCATTGGAATTTGCAGACTTTTGCCAGCGAAAAGTAAAAACGACCTGGGGCTTTGTAGGTACCATGCAAAGAGGGTTGCTTCCACGGTGAGACTGGGAAAAAGAGTGATCGCAACAGTTAGGAACAGCGAGGGGTCACCTATGTGGAGGGGGAAGGGTTGAGTGCCTTTGGAGAGGGTCAGGTCCGATAGCCGTGGGGAGCTGAATGAATGGTCTCTTTATCACCTTGAGACTCCATTTCTGCAATTCTAAATTTGGGGTCACTCCCTGGTTTGCAAGTTCAATGTAAGAATGACGGACAATGTGCGCATAGCGTCTGGACATTACGTACCTGCCAGGCACTTAGTAAGAGAAACGGTAAGCTCCTGGCTAGGTTTGAAGGCAGGGGGCTGGGCCATGTTATAGATAACAAAATGGAAAGAAACGGCCTTTTTCTCTGCTACACAGAGTTAATGTCAAGCACGCTCAAGGATTTCAGGATAAAGCCAACAGGCAGTTCTGGGCATGGGGTGGGTTCCCAGGGCCTCCAGCCTCTCCCCAAGGCAGTGGAAATCCTGTCTTCATCTTCTCCTCTGTCTGGTTCTACCCTTTCTATGAAGGCCAAGCATCACTGGCCCCCACCTTCCTTCCATCCCAACCTGACAGATCCCGAGCTCTGAACGTTTCGATTCTGACTGCCTCTGAGCGGGACAGAAAGGGCTCCTCATTTTGACAATGCAGTAAAAGAGCCATTGCGGCCAGGTGCCTGGTGTTTAAGAACTTCCTTGTTAGCCCGCCTTAATTTTTCCGATTTGTCAGCCTGGAAAACACCCTGGTTAGTCTCAGACTTAGGTCTTAACAAGGCAGAATGAAGTTTCTCTTCTATTTTTTGCAACACGGAGCTAGAAAACCTGGATTTTTGTTATTGTTTATTATTTTTATTTTTTTGTTGCTTGGTAGGAGGTTTCTGTATTATTATTGTTTAAAGTCAATTATCCTTTACTCCGTGTTCTTTTTCTGTTGTTTATTTTATCTGTCCTTCTCTCCCAGAGGGGCAGAATTAAGGCCCCCATTTGGTTTTTATTAGCGTAATCAGTTAATAGCTCTTCGATAATGCTTTACTTATTGTGTTAATTTTCTGTAGTTATGTCCAGAGGCAGCAGCTTCCTGGAAGGCCACATTAAATTAAAAAAAAAAAAAAAGAAGATCTAACTTATTTTTCCTTTAATGGGTCCAGTTAGCACTTATAGAATCAGCTAAGATTATTGAACACTGTTGATTTACAAGATTATTGAAAAAATATATAAAGTGGCATGACGATTTTAAAATGTCTGTGGTAACCCGAACAATTCTGTTAGTGTGGTGTAGGCACAGCCTACACTTCTACCCTTAGTGTTTCTGTTGATCAGGCTTCTCACCCCGGTTCTTTGGATTTATCTAGAAGGGATTAGAGGAATGGGTGTATGCTGCTCCCATACGGTGGCTGTAGTTCAACTGCACGGGTTTTAGCTAAACTCTGGGTCCCAAGGACCTCTGTCCAATCACTGATGGGGTTTTATTTATTTATTATTTAGTTTTTAATTAAAAATATGTTTTAAAGTTTATTTACTTATTTTGAGAGAGAGAGCGCATGCGAACAAGCAGAGGAGGGGCAGAGAGAGAGAGGGAGAGAGTTCAGAGAGAGAGAGAATCCCAAGCAGGCACCACATGGGTTTTGAACTTTTAAACTGTGAGTCAAAACCAAGAGTCGGATGCTTCACCGACTGAGTCACCCAGGTGCCCCCAATTTTTTTAAGTTTATTTATTTATTTTGAGAAAAAAAGACAGAGAGGGAGGGAGAGAGAGAGAGAACAGGGGAAGGGGAGAGAAAAGGGGAGACAGAATCTCAAGCAGGCAATGTACAGTCAGTTCAGAGAGCCTGAGGTGGGGCTCGAACTCAGGAACTGTGAGATCATGACCTGAGCCGAGATCAAGCGTCCAACCCTTGCTTAACTGATGCCATGCAGGCGCCCCGCTGCTGGGGATTCTAATAGGAATGGATCCAGAAGGTCTTTAGGACTCAGAGAGCAGTCCGTAAATTAAAAGGGAGCTTCAGAGTACAGCATGGGGACAGGTAACAAAGATGTTTATGATAAACGTGATAGGTTGAGCCCCCATGTTCGGCTGCCTTATGAAATAGATGAATGTACTAAAGCAAATAGAACACGACTCTGGTGATCAGCATTCATGGGTTCTAGACCTGCCTCTGACACCAACTGGCTCTAAAGACTCTCAGGGCCTCAGTTTCCTCCTCTATAAAACAAGAAGCCCGGATGAAAACTCTAAGGTTCCTCCCAGCTTTCACTCCGTAGGCAACGTTCAGCCCGTGGGTGCTCTGTGCATGGACTCAGTGAGGAGGAATCATTAGTAGGGGATCGAATCAGTATTAGAATGCCTTCCATGGATTGTCCAGTCTCTGGAGATGAACAGGGCACTTGGCACAAAATAGGGGCCCCCTCAGTGCTTTTATAATAAATTCGTCTTCATGGCGATGTCTACTTAAAATTCTATTTCTGAGAACTGTTCATTGGTCCAGCACAATGGCTGTGAGTGGACATGGGAAGGGCACCAGAGGGAAAGTCCCAGGGCCCTGCTGTGTGAGCCTGGGCAAGTCCCTGTCTCCCCTTGGGTCTTTCCCCCTTCATTTGTCAAATAAAGGGGTTGGAGAAGGATCGCTAAGGTGGCTTCTAACATTGTAAGAATTGGCTGCTACAGAAAGCAAATGAGAAGGTTCAGATGTTCCCCCAACATCCAGTACCCAGGGCAGTTGGAGTATATTTGCTGTGATTCAAGGCTTTCTGTGAAGCAGACGCGGATTTGCTATGGGGATGGGCTGGGAAGGACACGACGGAAAGGAGATCTGTGTGCTCAGGGTTGGCTGGAAATTCTATGCAAAGAAGGAAATGAGGTCTGCTGTAATTGCCTGTTTCTGAGCTGCAGAATGTATCAAATACTGTGTTTAAAACGTTGCGATGCCTAGTTGTTAGCACAGCGAACCACGGGTTTTTACTGTCTCTATACATGCCAGTGGCGGTGATGTTTGAGAACTTTCCTTTCAGGCAGTGCCATCAAAGAGGGGCAGTGGAAGGCGACCCAGAAAAGTCAGGACAAAGCGTATTTGAAGGGAAGGAGGAAGACGCCCATATACATTTCAACGCAAGTACTTTTAAGGCATTTCAAGGAGGGGTCTGAGAAATAATTACCAAGTTTAAAAAGAGAGAATCTTAACTTTGATCTGATTTTCTTCTGTAAAGCAATTAGGTTCATCATTTTTTAAGTGCTAAGCTGAAAATTCTAATGGCTGGACCCCAACACTTTCATTTCTGTCTCTTGGGACTTCTGTAATTCCAAAAAAAAAAAAAAAAGAAGTTAAAAAATTTATGAAGGTGATGTTGCAGAGGGATTGATGCATAAAGCATTTGCTGGTTAGCTCTCATAAAGACGACAGCATCACAGAGTAGTTAAGATTAAGAGCTAGACTGAGGGACACCTGGGTGGCTCAGTTGGTTGAGTGTCTGACTTCTGCTCAGGTCATGATCTCACGGTTCGTGGGTTCAAGCCCCGCGTCGAGCTCTTTGCTGACAGCTCGGAGCCTGGAGCCTTTTTCGGATTCTGTGTCTCCCTCTCTCTCCACCCCTCCCCCACTCACACTCTATCTGTATCTCTCAAAAATAAGTAAACATTAAAAAAATTAAAAACCAAAGAGCTAGCTTGAAATTATGCATCCGATTAATAGCACAGAATTAAGAAACCTGTAAAATTGATTCGATGGAGGGAAGACAACTCATCAAGGTGTGATCAGAATTTTCCCTTCCAATTGCTGTACGGGATTCTAAGGGGGAATATATCCTACCTGAATTTTAGCATTTGCAGGAGTAGCTCTCAAATTAAAACAGAGCTTCAAAGCAAAGCCAAAGGACAAACTAACTTATTTGAAGAAAAGCAAAGAGAACCTTACTGTAAAGATAAGTGATAGATTGAATCCCAATGTTAGGTTACATTTCTCCTAAATTTTTTGAACATGAGATTCTTCATACTTCTTATACTAAGTGCTAGACTCTCAGTTCCTTTTTTTTTTTTTTAAGTTTTTAATTTATTCTGAGAGAGAAAGAGACAGAGTGGGTAGGGGAGGGGCCGAATCCCAAACTGTCAGCATGGGGCTCGAACTCACAGACTGAGATCATGACCTGAGCTGAGATCAAGAGTCAGACGCTTAAACAACCAAGCCACCCAGGTGCCCCGAGACTGTTAGTTACTTGATGGAAGAAAATAGATATTCTTTTTTGTGCCTGGCACATGGTTTTTAGCATGATAGTAGATTTTCATTACATGTTTATGAAGTAGCAGAATCAAAATAATAAAAAAATTTTTTAAATTTATTTTTGAGAGAGAGAGACTGAGAGAGAGGGGACAGGGATAGAGGATCCAAAGCAGGCTCTGTGCTGACAGCAGCCAGCCGATGTGGGGCTCGAACTCATGAACTGTGAGATCATGGCCTGAGCCAAAGTTGGCCGCTCAACCGACTGAGCCACCCTAGTGCCCTCAAATACTTTGTTAATTAAGCAAAAAATGTCATGCCATATCTTCCCCCCAATTACTAGATCAATTAACCAGTGTTTATCTAAACTTTAAAAATCGGAAAACTTGAACTTCAGAACAACAATATGGATTTCTGGATTCTTTTGAAAGTTCTGAGGGTGTGGCACTATTTGGTCCACAGCCCTACATGGTGACAATGAGCTGGAGCCCGGGAGCAGGTGCCCCCATTAGGCAGGACTCTTTCCTGTTGCAACTTATCATATGACTCTAGGTTGATTTCGCTTTCTTACCTACCAGCCTGGTTCATGGGAGAGACACTCAGATAAGGGGATGATATTTGGTATGTGTTATGTTTTTTCCCCTGTTTTAAAAAGTTTATTGATTTATTTTGAGAGAGAGAAGGAGAGAGAGCATGCACGCAAGCTGGGGAGGGGCAGAGAGAAAGAAGGAGAGAGAGAATCCCAAGCAGGCTCTGCGTTGTCAGCACAGAGCCCCGTGCAGGGCTCGAACTCACAAAACCGCAAGATCATGACCTGAGCTGAAACCAAGAGTCAGACGCTTACCCCACTGAGCCACCCGGGTGCCCCTGGTATGTGTTCTGTTGTCAGATGTGAATGAGTTAAATATCTAACTGTGAGCTTAATGGTTTCCTCCAGCCCGACACTGGAGACTGTCACGTACTGTGCTTGGAGGGATTTTGTAATCTGCACATTCCTATGACTTCAATATGCCCCTGTGGGAATAGAGCAGAATTAGAACTCTAAATAACCCTAATGATATTGGGTAGGAGCCCATCAGGGAGTTGTTCAAGTTTGTCAGAGCATATTAAAATACAATACATTCACATCATCCAAAAGGATACATCAGTCCACCTGTCTATACGTTCCCTTCTGATATTAAATTTGCCCAGGGACCTTTCGAAATTACCCCACCTACCTCTGCTCCCTCCCTTAGTGAATAGACATGTGGAAAAAGTGGAGAGCAAATCAGAATAATGCGCATTGGTGAAAAGTCCTGTAATTGAAATCATTATTGCTTAAGACACCATTGCTTTAATCAGCCCTGTCATAAATCAATGCTTCTCACAAGTGAAGGCTTGAAATAAAGTGCTCTTAAACAGATTGGGTATCTTAAAAGGCATGATGCCATTGGGAAGCCCCTGAAAATGGATAAAAAAGTGGTTTCTGAATAGATGTACGGGTTCTAGCATTTTATCTTCCACTTAATTTTAAAAAATATTACCTAGTCCTTTCTTAGAAATTACATATTGGAGGCCTGTAATGGCCAGGCCTTTAACCCATTAAAAAAATTTACTCCCAGGAACAGTTAATATTTGACGTTTAATTGCTTTTCCTTGTTGGGAGAGGAAGATCTGTTTCTTCCCTTCCTTTCTTGATTGACTTTTCAAAAATCACCTTGTGAGCTATAAAAATGGAGAGGAGTAATTGATTTTCAAAAACTCAGGCTCACGCACATGTATTTGCATATGCGTCAGTGTGTGTGTGTGTGTACATAATGACCTCTGTGCACCAGGAATAGGGGCTTCCTCCACAATAACTGTGCAAGGCAGGTGTTCTATTTTCAGTTAACATGGAGGCAGCCGAGGCCCAGAGAGGTTCACTACTTGCGTAGCATCACACGGGTACTGAGTGGTAGGAGCCTGAGTCCTCATTTCACCAACCCTGTGGCCTGCCTGTAGGGACGCTTCGCACCCAGGTGCACAGGCACCTTTGGAGCTAGGAAAAAAGGCCACACTTACGATCCCCATCATTGGAATCACTAGTCTTCTCAGCCTATTTAATGAACACCAGGTTCTAGAATTTAGCAAAGGATGCCACGCCATGTGGAAATGTCCAAAGAGCCCAACTACGACTTGCGCCTTCTATGTGAATCCTTCACGGGGAGAATCAGGTGAAGGCGCCTTGTCAGCGATAGCATCTTAGGAGGGATTTTTCCTCCCTGGAGAGTTTTATGGGGCCAAGCGGGGGGGAGGGGGGGGGCGGATGCCCTCTCTTTAGAAAAATGCCCACACAGACTTCAAATGAATTTTGGGGCTCCTTAGGACGTGTTTCAAGAGCAAGAAGGGGTCATCAGGACATTGGTGTGGAAAGGGTGAGGAAGAGCCTCTTTCTGGTTGCCTTGAGTTTGAAGATTTCCATCTCAACCTTGTCAGACCCTTACCTTTCACGTGTGGTAAATTCACGACCAAAGGCCCAAGTGTTCTCTTTCTTTCCTTTTCTCTTCCCACAAAACCAGGTAATATCAAGGCCTTTAGCGAAGCTGCACGGACCAACTGCTCCTCCTCAGATTATGGCTTTCAGAGCTCAGGCGCTACCCTTCATCAGGTTACACTTTCCATGTTTTGTGGTCAGAGGCAGGCTGTGTCATTCTACGTGGCTCCACCTTGCAAGGAAATATTTATATACTGGCCTTGCCAGGTTCCTGTTTCCTCTGGGATTGCTCCTGAGTTTGTGGTCTTCGTGCCGGGGCGGGCAGTGACTCACTGGCCTTCACAGGACCACTGGACGCCAGGCAGAAAACAGGAAGCTGACTTGGCTTGGCCGGAAAACTATGAGGTGTGTACCTGTTGGATNAGATCATGACCTGAGCCGAAGTCGGACGCTTAACCGACTGAGCCACCCAGGCGCCCTGGACGAGGCATTTCTGAGAGGTCGAGCACAGTACTTTGAGAAAGGGCTTGGAAGGAAACCGACAGACGCCGAGGGAATGAAAATTCATACCATTCGCAGCATTTTCCCCCCTAGATCTAGAAATACAAAAGTTTACTTGTATACGGTCTTTCTGTTAGTTTTTGGATTTCCCCCCTTTTTATTCCTGATAAATGGTAATTGCCACTGTTTACAGAGCAGTGGTCAAAAGCAAGTCCTACACAGCTGTGGAATATTGTCAAAACCCCTTTCGGAAACTCATTTGGCAGTGTGTGTGAGGACCTTAAAAATTTTTGTAACCCCTGAGCAAATAATTTTACTCCTGGGAATCCATCTCAGTACCACCGCCACCATCACCACCACCACCAAGTGCTCAAAGATGTTATTAATTTTTAATTTTTTAATTATTAATTTTAATTTTTAAATATGTATTTATTTAAGTAATTTCTATACCCAGCATGAGGCTCGAACTCACGACTCCAAGATCAAGAGTCGCATGCTTCGTTCACCAAACTTAGCAAACCAGGCGCCCCTCAAAGATGTTCTTTAAACTATTGTTTATGGTACTTAGAACCTTAATGTAAACCTAGCAATATGGGGAATGGAACTATAAAATGTTTTCTTGATGTTGATATGCAAATGACATCTTAACATTGGAATAGGATGTGAACTCGTGTACTCCTTTAAAAATTTTTTTTAATGTTTTATTTATTTCTGAGAGAGAGAGAGAGAGGCAGCCTGAGCAGGTGAGGGTCAGAGAGAGAGAGACACACACAGAATCGGAAGCAGGCTCCAGGCTCTGAGGTAGTGTCAGCACAGAGCCCCACACGGGGCTCGAACCTACGAACCATGAGATCATGACCTGAGCCGAAGTTGAAAGCTTAGCTGAACTGAGCCACCCAGGCGCCCCTGTACTTGTGTACTCCTGATGATGACAGATATGTGAGCAAAATAAGCTTAGTCGTCATAATGGATAACCTTTATGGTCTCCTTAGTACATGGCAGGCAACGTGTAATCATGGGGGTGTACTCGCCAGATTAAGCCACATTTTATTTTTTGTCCATTTTACAGATGAAGAAAGAGGAAGATTCATTGAATTATCTGGGGTCAGACTGATGATGTGAGAACTGAACCCCATCCTGATTTCACAGAGTTTACACTCTTACCTTATAGTTCTTTATGATATATGAATACTTTTATTTTATTTTTTAATGTTTATTTATTTGGAAAAAAAGAGAGAAAGAGGAGGAGAGAGAGAGTGTGCATGTATGTGCATGTGGCTAAGAACCATAGAGAGAAGGTGGGGAGAGAATCCCAAGCGGGTCCTTGCTCTCAGCGCAGAGCTTGACATTCGAACCATGAGATCATGACCTGAGCTGAAATCAGAAGTCGGACGCTTAACCAACTGAGCCACTCAGGCATCCTTATTACGTGGATAATTTTAAGTAAAAATCAAATATTAGCCACAAAAAAGAAAAAAAAAAACCCAAACAAACCCTACAAAGAAGCCTTAAAACTCCAAACCCCAAACAAGTCGGCATTGATGAACACAAATCTGCCAAACTTTACTCTTCTGGGAATCACATGGAAAAGTAAATGGCAAAGCTTGGACCACGAGAAACAGCCAAAGTTGAAAAAGCTTACCGCGACCAGCCAATAAAATGCCTCGTAGGTGTCTGAAGCCACAATTACTGTTTAAGGTCTTTTCTCTGGATGGGAATTAAATACGCTCGGTACGATGTTATAGTAAGAGAATCCAATTAATATTATTCTGCCAATTTAAGGAAGTAAATTTTACAAGGAAGCAAATCTTGCATTTAGGTGGAAAGGACTTTGTCCAGAGTGACTGGAGAATTCTCTTGAGGACCAAGCCCTAGACCGATGGTTCTTAACCTATGTTGTGTGAGAATGCGTTTGACAATATTAATGGCAACTATGGTGTCTGATTCCAGGAAAAAACACATATATTTACATCTGTGCCACATTTTGTTATGTATCTATTTACTTTTGAAATCTTTTAGGGTCATTGCTGTTTTGAGGGTTTACATTAAAATGTCCTTTTCTGTTTTGGCTTCCAGAATATTTTTTGTCCCTCGATGCTGGGGCTGTTGTTTCATTGGTGGTTCTGCCACTGCTACGGTTTCTTCAGAGCCTTGTCTACACCAGCAACACCCAAGGTTTGTGAAGTAAGTGAGTCTAATGAATAATTTAGTTGCACTATTTTCTTTAGTGCGATGGCATGTTATTGTGAATGCTTGGATTTGGACGCAAGGCTAACAACCGCCTTTTGGGGTTTTCATGGTAGGCTGGAAAAAAAATGCACGACACACATCACCAAGAATCCATGCCTGTGCCTGGCAGTGTAATTGAGAAAAGCTTTGGAATGTGAGTGGATGGCATTTTGAATAGCGTTCCTTAGCACACCTGCAGAAACGCACTTCCATTAAACACATATGTGCCGAGCGCGTGTGCGTAAGGCACTGTGTTAGACAGATGTGAAAAATGGCCGAATGATGCCTTTGTATAAGATTCTCCCAGGACCCTGATGTGCTGAGGTTTGGAAACGCTCGTGCAGCCTCCGGGCGCGTTGGCTGTGGCGCTAATAAGATTACAGCCCGGGCCTGATTTCAGCCCGTGAAATATTTTCATCATCAGGATGAGGAAAATTATTTTTCACCGTTTCTGTTGTTCTGAAATGGAAACATTTTCAGGTATGAATCCACCTCTTGTTGGGGACTGTGCAACATGGAGTCACAAACGCCATGGTGAGAAGTCATTGGTCTGTCTTCTCCAGGAACTTCCCCTGGACAGTGGTCTCTGCCTATGTTAGGGGAGACGGCAAAAATTCGAGCCATCATGCATCTGGCCAATTATGCAACGCTCCATCACAAGGGGAAATTCCTTCCTCACCCCAGCTGGTGAACAGTTATGCCCTGGGGCCCGGGACGGACATGCCTTGTAACTTTTTAACCTAGTTAGTGTAACTGCCAATATTATTCCTATTCATATAAATGCCTAATCCTTTCTTGAATCTTGCTAGACTATTTGCCTCAATAATATCCTGTGGCGGTGAATTCCACAGGTAGATTACATGCTGTTTTAAAATGTATTTCCTTTTTTTCATTTTAAATTTGTTACCTTTTAACGTCACAGGATGGCCCTTGTTCTTACATTAAGGGGCCCGGGGTGCAGGCATTTCCAGTTCTGCTTTAATTTTTCCAAGCACTTGGCCATTGTTAAAACTGCCTTTTCACATTTCTTCTATTTTTGCATAGCTGATCTTGATTAAATGAGATGGTTGATGTAAATAGTCTCATACGACTCTGGCACATAGTAGGCACTGGAAAAAAGCTCTCCTTGGTTTTCATTACCACTTATTGGACAGCTGTTTATTGAGTGCCTACTGTGTGCAGGAATCGTGGTAACTATTGGAGAGATAGCTTTGAATGAGACAATGGCCTTGTTCTGAAGGACCTAATTTTCTAGAGGACACAAGCAGCAATATAGTGAATAAAGATGGTTTCCGGGAGTCTTAAGTACTATGGGAAAATCAGACAAGAGGGACTGGCTGAGGACAGTAGGGGCCACTTGAAACTGCACAGTCAAGAGTAGCTCTCTGAAAAGGGGACAGTTGAGTTGGCCATCGAGGACTCATCTGTGTGAAATCCCCATGAAGGTGAACTCATGCTCCTAGACAATGCCTGGTGTGCCATAAGACTCCATCATGATTTGTTGGGGGAATGAGTGAATGGCGGTTGAGGAGGGAAATCTCAGTCACAGAAATTATCCAGTGAGTTCCTCAGAGACCCAGGAGTAATACTTCTTGAATCCCCACATTCTGTAACTCCAAAGGCTGTTGGAGTAGAAACAAACCAGGGAATGTGGTTAGTTAGACTAACTAGCACTTTCCCATGTCCCCAGCTTCCTCCCTTGTATGACCTTGGGGATGTCATCTAGTCTCTCCTCCCCCCCAAGTGCTCTCATTCATAGAGATGGGGATAACATGCTCTTGCTTCATGGGGTTTGGAGCACTGGAGACAAAATTATGTAGTGGCTTGTCCTTTATAAACTACCAAGTGGTGTAGACATGTTGCTTGCTCTGAAGGGAACCGATTATTCTTAACCCTGCACACCCTTTCTTCCCTCTTTCCTATCTCCTTCCTTTTTCTCTGTCCCCTGTGCTTATCCCTGCCTCTGTTTAAAGCTCATCAGTGGCATCCGTGGTACTTAGCTTTTTGTTAAGCGAAGGTGGCATGGGCATTTGGAGGGCAGTG
>NW_027529641.1:2336498-2425354 GCF_008692635.1 Crocuta crocuta | reverse complement strand
TTAAGTGTATGTCTTTATTTGGAGCACGAGATGGAGAGGGGCAGAGAGAGGGAGAGAATCCCAAGCAGATTCTGCGCTGTTGGTGCCGAGCCCGACGTGGGTCTTGATGTCACAAACGGGAGATGGTGACCTGTGCTGAAGTCAAGAGTTGTCACCTAACTGACTGAGCCGCCCAGGCGCCCCTGAAATGTTGTATCTCTCAAGGACTTTAAACATGGGATGGGATGGAGCTGTTGCCAGCAGAAACGGTGGACCCGAGGTGCATTTCCAATAGCGATCGCTTGCTTTTATTTTGTTTACTGCTTGGTCTTCCCCGGTCAGGTTAACCAAACTTCTGTAAAGACAGAGGCTTTATCTGAATTTTTGAGGGACTCGTCCCCGCCTCCCCTCGATCCCCCCAAAATGGGGACTTGGGTTAAAAAGATCTGATTACCTGCTTGTAGCTTCCTTCCGTGTTCCAGCCTATGGTAGGCAGTAGCATCGCCTTATGCTTCCTCTTGTTTTTCTTTCTAATTGACCCTTAATTTACTTTTTTTTTTCCATTTAGGCAATTCGAAGGAGAGGCCTGTGCAGCTTGCATAATAATGTATTAGAAAGGCATTTTCAAGGAATAAATTATTAGCATTGTTTATATGCGTGGTTCAAATTTACTGGCAAATGGCTCAGGCCTCGGTTTTACGAGGTAGCTGTCTGCCAGGCTCCTTCTGGGCAAAACCCTGAAATAGGAGAAGTTCCCTTTTGGTTTCCCTCATCCACACGTCCTTTGCCTCCTTCCTCTCCTTTCAACACTTCCTAACGTTCCCGCCCCTCCAGAACTCTGTGGACACACTGGGCCTTTTACACCTTAAGGTGAAGACATTTTACGGGGTCGCCCCCAGCTCCAGACCGGCCCCCCACGAAAGTGAGGTGTGCAAAGGAATAAATCTTCAATGGTATAATTTTAGACCGTGTGGCAACTGGGAAGGGCGGCTATTTTGGGCTGTGGGGCTTTCTCCTTGACCTGAGATGGTATCACTTTGCCTGCCGCTGGCGCGCTCGGCCGGGCCTGCACGTGGTCCTCTGAGCAACGTGCCTGCCATTCCTGGGGGTGCTGCTTCATTCCTCCGCTGGGCGGGCCCGTGCTCCGCCCGAGTCCTGTGCATCCGGGCAAGGGCACGCACCTGTCCACGTGCGCCCACCCAGGTGGCGTGTCCGGGTAGTGGCCCAGGCTACCCCTGCGCGCAGCATAGATGGGAGACACTCCCTTCCACTTAGGGAGGGGGGACGTGTCCTGGTCCGGGGTTTGCCCAGCGGTCACCGTTCTGCGCGTCATCCCCTCTCCGAGCAAGGTGGCCGGGCAGTCTCCAGACCACAGGATCTATGCGCCCTTCCTGGGAGGCCTCACTCGAAGCCGCACTTGGGGCGTCCTCACAGCGACCCTGACCACCCCACTGGCTATCTTCTCGCTCAAGCTCCTGATGGGCGGCAGCCTGCAGACCCCTGTCCCCCTGGGGAAGCGAGTCAGGCCCCCTGCAGCGGGTGGGCGGGACAGAGACAAGAAGAGCCGAGTGTGCCCCAAACAGCAGTGCTTTCCGGAAGACGCAGAGTCTAGACAACATCATCACTGGGGAGAATATCCTGCTCATCGTTGTTATTGTTTGTTGTCGTTTTTCTTTTGTTTTTTTGAAAGACCGAGAGAGAGAGAGAGAGAGAGAGCGAGTGGGGGGAGGGGTAGAAAAAGAGAGAGAGGTAGGATCCTAAGCAGGGATCCAAGCTGAGCTCGGAGCCCCACTCAGGGTTGGAGCTCATGACCGTGAGATCATGACCTGAGCTGAAATCAGGAGTCAGAAGCCCCGGGGGCACCTGAGGGTGGCTCGGTGTGTTAGGCATCTGATTCTTGATTTCAGCTCAGGTCATGATTTCACAGTTTGTGAGTTCGAACCCCCCGTCAGTCTCTGTACTGATTAGCCCAGTGCCTACTTGGGATTCTGCCTGCCTCTCTCTCTGCCCCTCCCCTGCTTGCTCTCTATATCTCTATCAAAATAAATAAACTAAACAAAAACAAAAACAAAAAAAGAGCCAGAAACTCAATTGACCAAGCCACCCAGGCACCCTTTGTTCATAGTTTTTACAACCTAAAAAGTACGCATGAGGCCCAGAGATCATTCAGGAAGGAGGAATAGCATCAGGAAAGAACAACAAAAATGGAAATGGTTATTTTTTTTTTAAAGGATCTGAGCTTATTTATGCCAAAATATAAGTAAGAAGAGAAGAGAATGTAGCTCTCTCTTCTATAGGTAAGAAGAGAAGAGAATGTAGCTCTCTCTTCTGTAAGTCCCCTGGTCATTTAAAAAAAAGGGAGAATTCTGGATTTGAAGAGAGAGAGAGAGAGACAGAGAGACAGAGAGAGAAGGAAAACAGGCTGAGGAAGAGACTGGGATATTAGAAGAACCTGGCTAAGGAACAGAAAAGAGTGGAGGGTAGACAGAATAAGATTAAGAGATAATATTGCCTTCCCTTATCTGCTGTTAAATTAAATTTAGCAGATACTCTGAGAACAGACTGTGTCTCTTCCAGCCTTAAGATTGATCCACTTAAAAAAGGCAACACACACATTTTACTATTATCTGTCATGGCACAAGGTGTGGACTGGGCTCCGCTGGTTGGCCTCCTGTGTGCAAACTTTCACAAGGCTGAGGTGTGCTGGTGGCCTAGGCTGGGGTCACCCGTAAGGCAAGGCTTCCCCATTGGCACATGAGAACTGAAGATGGCCCTTGCCGCGGCCTTAGCCCGGGCCACCAGCCGAAGTGCCTGCTTGCTTCTCGCTGCATCTCACCCCTGTGCTCGTGTCCTGGCCTCTCAAGGCTCCCAAAGTGGGTAACCCAAGGGAGCAAGGTAGAAGCTGAACCACCTTTTCCGGCCTGGCCCAGGCACATTCTCTGTGGGTCCATGAGTCAGGAAGTTCAGCTCAGATTCAAGGAGAAGGCGCATAGACTTCCTATGGGCTTGTGAGTGTACAAGAAATTGTGGCTGGGTCTTAAAACCACTAAAATGTTCCATCATGATGTCCTCTGTTCTCAAACTTCAAACTGTCTTGTCTAGCTGGAGCTAGAAAAGTCAAGTCAGTAATCCTTGCAAAGGAATGAAATACCCATTCTCCAGAAGGGTGAGGCGATAGAGGAATATGAGCCAAGTGGGGTGCAGTCAAGTTTTGCATGCAGAGAGGCCTGAGGCATTGGGTAGGTAGGAAGGTCCGTGGCCTCTTACCTTTTGGAGGGCTTTGCAGGCCAATCAGATGGCAGTGGCTAACATTCCTTATCTCTGGAAAGGGTGTTCTGGCTAGCCTTATTCAAGCCCGAATGTGTGCTCTTAATAACTTATCTTGTTACCTGTTTTCTCTTCTCCTGCCTCACCTTTATTCCAACCAACCATCCTTTCTTTCAACTACATTATTCTTCTGTGGTCCGAAAGCTCTCTCCATCACTTTTATCTCCCTTGGTCATCAATTTATACTTTCTGTGCATGGAAAAGACTTTTTACCACCCATTCCTCTTCCTCACTTTTCACTTCTCTGCTGCCATTTGTCAGACCAGTGGCTCTCCCTGACCTTCTCTGTTTCACTCGCCTGACTGCTTGAAAATCTGTATTGTTCGTTGAGGGCTCCCTCCTTAGGGCTGTTGTCTGTTGCCTTCTAACACCGTGTCTTATATTCCATATAGCTCATGCCTTTCTTCTCTGCTCTGACTTGTCTTATCCCAGGTGCCCTTTATCTAGCACAGTGTCACAGGGCCATGGCCCCTGGTGTGCCCACGCCCAGCATCTCCATCAGATATAGTTTTGACATCTTCACTGTGAGGCCTCGTCCACACCCACAGACTTTCAAGCAGGGTTTGCTGCTCAGCTGATGACCTTTGTCTGGTAAGTTTCCTATTTATTATCTAGGATGATAATCATATCATCTAGGTAAATATCTAGATAATATCAAAACTAAAGACACTTTTCCCCTTCATCTTAGTCTCTGGTCTTCAAATATTATTAATTGTAGACATTCGCTTCTTAATCCTCACGTAGACTGGGATCCCTTTCTCCTCTTAGTATAAGGGTGAGACATGCCTGCTGTGGAAAACTTAGAACACATGAAAAATCCTAAGGAAGAAAACAAACGCTGTAGACGTAAATATTGTTAAGACCTTGGTGTGGGTCCTTCTCATTTCTTCCCCTTTATACTTATCATTTTTATTTACAAAAAATAGAACTACTACTTAGATGGGAAGTGCCTTCCTTCAAGTGGTTTGCTGTTTTATAGACTCAATGGTTTTCTTCATGTTTATTTATTTCTTAAAAATTTTTAAAGTTTATTTATTTTGAACAGGGGAGGGGCATTAAGAGAGAGAGAGAGAGAGAATCCCAAGCTGGCTTTGTCCTGTCAGTGCAGAACTCAATGTGAGGTTGGAATCCATCAGCCATGAGATCATGACCTGAACTAAATCAAGAGCCAGACACTTAACTGACTGAGCCACCCAGGCACGCCTTAAATGTTTATTTATTTTTGAGAGAGAGAGAGAGCAAGCACACAAACACGGGAGGGGCAGAGAGAGAGGGAGACACAGAAGCTGAAGCAGATTCCAGACTCTGAGCTGTTAGTATTAAGCCAGATGCAGAGCTTGAATCCCTGAATCCCAAGATCATGACCTGAGCTGAAGTTGGATGCTTAACCAACCAAGCCATCCAGGCGCCCCATGCATGATTCTCTTGAGAAAAGTGCCAGAAGTTGCATCTTCAGGCCACAAATTATGGACATTTAAAGAGTTCAGAACTGGCACTGCTTTCACTGAATCGTCTAACTGATTAACATCCCAGTTTTTCCCATCTTTTTCTTCTCCACAGTTTCAGAGACAACGTGTCTCTTTCTGGGTCCAGGATTTGTCGTATGCTCTGCTTCCAACAAAATGAAAACAGTGTCATATCTGACATTTTATTTATTTGTTTACTTACTTATTTATTTTTACATCTGACATTTAAATTGGGGCTCTTATGAGTAGATTTCACTCACTCACTCAGTTATGCACTCACATGCCAGGTGTAGATTAAGTTTGCAAATAGACTAGGCCTATAGGATCAGTTTATATTCTCAGAGCTGACTCCTGCTAACTATGGAGTGGGCTTTGGAGCTTTGAAGAAGAATTTTAGACCATTCTAAGGAGGTCAGATATTGACCAAGTCTGAATGATATCTAGGGAATCTTTGCTCTCTACAAATAGGAATGTTGGAAATAAGTACACCTTGAGCCTTTGATCTGCTGGGGATGATCTCCTACCTGTAGACCCTTCCTTGGCTTCCAGGCTCAGGAAATATCAATATGAAAGTCAACGAGATGTTTCTTTGAGCCGTACATGATGCTGAGCACTGGAAAGACAAAGAAAACCCAACAGGCTCCCTGTCTTCAAGGGGCATTGTCCGTTGGACAAGCAGATGTACAACAGTTCTAGGTCAAAGTTAAATTTGCCAGAATGGAGGAGGTTATGTGTAAGGAAATTCTTGAGCCAAGGTCTACACAGTTAGCCTTATGGTGTCCAGAGGTGTTGGTTGATCCAAAGTTACAGCACTTAGAACAAATTTTAGTTGCCAACAATTAACAACTGGAGATTTCTGTCTCACCTTGGGAAAAAAAAAATTAGTAGTATTGGCAATACTGAGCCCTCATTTTACCTTGGCAACAGTGAGGAGAGGCTTATCCCTTAGCTAGGGCATAGGTTCTTTTTTTTAGCACTGTCCTCACCACTTTTGCTGTCTGTATGAGCTATGGGCTTCTGACCACAAGCCTTGTTAAGGGGCCTTTATTCTTTCACAGACTATCAGAGAAGGCCCAGAGAGCTGTGCTAGATAGGAGAGCTGCAGGGTAAGCAGGGATTTGCTTACATGGAGGGTGGACCATCCATGAGGGGCAGAATAGCATGTGCAAAGGTACGGGGGCTTGAGCACAGAGGCCTGCATGGGCGATGATGGGCTGACGGGATGGAAGAGGAGTTGGATATTCGAAGGAAGGGACCGAGAGAAAAGAGTTGGGGAGGGATGCCAGGGTCAACTCTTGAGCACCCAGGCATGCCAAAATAAGGAGTTTAGATTTTTTTTTTGGCTGTAAAAACTGAATATGATGATTGATCTTAGAATAGCTCAAAAGCATTTCTACTAACAGTGCCATGACATCAACGGTGGCACCTTGCAGAGTATATTATGTGCAGATTGTCGTTATACCTCCTGACGTTGAGCCCGGGAGACATGAGCTTTTATTACCTTCACCTTACAGGTGAGGAAATGCAGATAGAAGGAGGTTGCTTAAGTGACTTCCCCAAGGTCACAACCAGTCAGTGGCAAAGCGGGAAGTGGACCTCAGGCCTGACTGCAAAGCTTACCTCTTGACTCCAAGATGGCGTCCCTGCTTCAGAACCACTACCCCCCAGTGAAGGCGGGCTTGTTTTGGGAGTGGGTAGGAGAGACCAACAGACAGAGCAGGGTGGCTCTTCGTGTCCACTGCAGTGGCCAGCAGGAGAGCGGAAGGCCACACAGGACAGCATCTGTGCAGTGCTGAGAAGAGGGTATGTGAGGGATACATGGGATACATTTCCATCTTCATGGAATCTGCCAGCACTGGAGTTTCCGCTTCCTCCTTTGAATTCTCAAAACACTCTCTGTCTCTTTCCCTGGGCTTGCTTTTGCTATGTCCTCATAACAGCTGTGCGCACCTTACGGCATCTTGTGTAGTTTAAGTTTGCAAGGGGCAGGAGGAGTTCTGCTTTCTTTGCCTTAATTTTATTTTCGCCTTGCTGAGCGCAGTGCTTTCGTAAATGAATGAGTTCCCAAATTATCCCTTTCAGATCATTTCTCCTTACGTAGGCATTTATTTGAGAAGTCCTGGGCAGGGTAAACACTTTTTTTCTTTTTTCAAATAGGAAAATCATTTCTTTACCCAATCTACTTGAAGCTCTTTGGAAACATGAAGGAAAGTAAGACGGGGAAGTTGTTTAAAAGCAGCAAACCTTTTAAGAGCCAATGTCACATTTATTGCTGTAAAATATTTTTCTCTCTCTGTTAGACATCTGGTTCCCATTACATACAGTATTGGGTACTTGAGTTCACCAGGCATTTTGCATACCAAGCAGCCTGCATGTGAAATCTCCCCCGACACCCCCCAGTTCGTATCTGTTCCTAGCTGGCCAGCCCTTCTATCACCAATTTAATTCTCCCCTGTATGCTTTTGAGGTTAGTTTGTTCATACTTAGCTTGAGGACCAAATTGCCGGCGTCTGAGAAATGAGGAACTTCATTGAGGAGTCTTTGCTTCGTGTCACCGCATGGTCCGACTCTATAATCTAGCGCTGAAGTCAATGAAACATCTCAATCTTAAGTCTATATTTCCCAGGAACATTGACCCAGAAATGAGAAACACAATATGGAATGTTTGCTAATGAGTCATGAATTTCATTATAATTGCTTCCACATTCCGGATAGCGCCCTTAAACCATCTAATCTTGACATATCCTGCAACAATCCCGTGTGTTGTAAATGATTTTGTTTTATTCCTTAGGTTACTGTTAAGGGGTTATTTTATGCTTCATTTCATCTTCTTAAGAAAACCACACACGTGTGTATGCACACTCACAGTCTGATGTGTGCGTACGCGCGTGCACACACACACACACACACACACACCATTGAGGCTTTTGCTCTGATCTGTATTTTTTGAAATAAAATAATTATGAAACCAATAGAAGCCTTCTTCTTCTGGTTCAGAAATAAAAATAAACACATTTAGGAAGAAGGTTGAAATCTGGCCTGTTTTGGAGTTCTAAGTCAGGCCTCTGAGAATGAAAGCCAGAATTGAGCAATGCCCAGGCCAGCCTCTGGACTTAAGAATCTATGACTGGGTGGATGGACGCAACTAGCATTCAGTACAGTAATAATGGAAAATTAAATACGACTTTTAAAAACTGCTCACATTATAAAGTGACCTATTAGCATTATACGACTTTAGCACTTGAAGTGACTGATTCTACTTGTACAGTTTGGCCCATGGCAAGCATTAAAGAGCTACAGAATCTTGGGGGTATTTTTATTTTTTGTTTTCAATCTCTTTTGGGTTACTTTAAAGTGGATTTTCTTTAGAATAAAGCTTTGTTCCTGCCGCAGAAAAGGTCGTGCGGAAAAAATCGCTCTGTTTTGGTGGAACTAGAGGTAACTGTGTTTTTGTTTTTTTCCCCTTTGCTTCATGAATCAATAAGGCAAACATTAAAAACATTTTTGCATTTTTTCTCCTTTTTTTTTTTTTTATTAAGTGAAACTGTCTTCACAGCTTGTGGATATTATCCTGGAGAAGTAAAGATGGAATGGCCTTCTCTGATGAGCTTTTATAGCAATCAGACAGGCATTCTTTTCCTGCACCTGGTTGGCATCCTGTATCCTGCTGAATCTTTTCTGTGCAAGCCCATGGGTCACTAAGATGTGGCTGCCATGTCATACCTTGAGCTGAACTTAATTTAAGCATTTTATTGCAAAACAGGGGGACTTCTGAGCAGCTCTGTGTCTTAAATATACCTACTAAATGGGTTGCACGTTTCCGAAAAGGAAGGATGAGTATGCAGGAATGTCATTCATCTTTGAATTCAACTTTATGATACATACACGCTTTTTCCTAACTCTCATGGTATGGACTACAGGAAGCTTATTAACGGGATAGTATTAAAAATAGCAGCTCTTGATGTGGAGGGAGTCCTTTGTGAACTTCCATGTTTAAGCCAAACTGAATGTTCATCCTAATCTCCATGCACATGAATTTCCTGTGGGTGTTTTTCAGATCTCTTAACTGTAGAAAAATGGCCTACTATGAGGAGTTCTGAGACAATGACCCACGTTGTTATCCACGTAACCAATGGTGGGTTCTTGAATGTGTAATTGAAAAACTCCAGTAACACAGTTGGAGCCTAAACACCAGACTTATTTATTTGAAACATCTCTTTCTAAAATTGGGCTTTAACGGTAAAGCATCCAACTCTTGATTTCGGCTCAGGTCATGATCTTGCGGTTTGTGAGTTCGAGCCCCGCATCGGGCTCTGTGCTGACAATGTAAAGCCTGCTTTGAATTCTGTCTCCCTCTCTCTCTGCCCGGCCCCACTTGTTCTCTGTCTCTCTCTTAAGAATAAAAATGAAAAAATAATAAAACTGGGGCACCTGAGTGGCTATGTTGGTTAAATGACTGACTCTTGATTTTGGCTCAGGTCATGATCTCACAGTTTGTGAGTTTGAACCCTGCGTTGGGCTCTGCACTGAAGATGTGGAGCCTTCTTGGGATTCTCTGTTTAACTTCTTTCTGCCCTCTTCCACTTGCACTCTCTCTCTCTCAAAATAAATATTTTAAAACAATAAATAAAATCAGACTTAATTTTTTTTAAGACAATGCTAAAGTAGACAGAACTTTAAAGGACTCTGGCTTCTTGTGAGTTTTTCACTAACACTGCCCCGTAGCTTATAATAGCTCTCTCTTCCAAAGCCTGGAATCTGGAGAAGAGAGTAGAAATACCTGTTATTGACCTGAATTAGGATAAAAGGAAAAGAGAAGATAAGATCGTAGCCGTCGGCACTTTGTTTATGAAAACATCATTTTGAGGATGAGCTTGAATCAGACCAAAGTCATGTACCTCCCTCTTCTTCCAGCATATTTGACATGCCAGCCTGATCAGACCAAGAGAACAATGGCCAGAATTAGGGCATTACCTTTCCTGTATGCTAGTGCCATGCAGGATAGCATCATTTAATCCTTATGATTGTTCTTTGCTGTTCTAGAAATACATATGAAACTAAAAAAGAAACATAGAAAGATAAAAATATGAAGGTGTATGAATATAAGAACAAAAAGTAAATTGTTTTTAAAACAGTTATACTGTTTTATTTGAAAAGCTTTAGGATGCACAAGAAGCTGTAAAAATAAATTAGAGATCTTCTGCTCCCTTTACCCAGTTTCCCCCAAAGATAACATCTCACATAACCATATACCTGGTCAACATTAGGAAATGGATTCAGTAGGGGCACCTGGGTGGCTCCGTTTGTTTAGTGGCCGACTTTGGCTCAGGTCATGATCTCACGGTTCAAGAGTTCGAGCCCTGCATCGGACTGTGTGCTGACAGCTCAGAGCCTGAAGCCTGATTCAGATTCTGTGTCTCTGTCTCTTTCTGACTTTTTCTGCTCATGCTCTGTTTCTCTCTGTCTCAATAATAGATACATTAAATTAAAAAAAAAAAAGGAAATGGATTCAGTAGCATCATCTCAGTTATAGAACTTATTTGGACTGACACAATTTTTACATGCATTTTCTTTTAGGGCACATATTAATATGTAGAAATGCATTGATCATTAGTGTTAAGGGAGCATCTCTCACTGGAATTGATGGGATACAATGTTCTCAGATGGTGTGGTTTTGTATATCCCATGACTGACTAAAGAGGAGGTAGGATTGGTTGTATTAATGAAGACCCTTTATCCATATGTTAATTGACTAAAAGAATAAACAATCCTCTATCAAGTGCCAACTGGAGACACAAAGATGGTGGCATTGACTCTGCAGAACTCACAGGAGATAGAAAGAGAATCAACACAGAGAGCCATATACCACAGAGCAAATGAAACAACCCCCCATTACTAAACCCCAAACAGTATGTTAGCCATAAAGAGGTTAAGATGCATGCTTCCCATTCTGTGGCTCTTACTGTTGGGTGGAGAAGACCAGACCATTAACAAGTAGTGAGGACAGAGGGCTCTACCACGGGGCAGGGGGCTCAAAGTGCATAGGTCCTGACTTGGTCAAAGGGTGCAGGAAAGTGACTCAGGAGCGTGTTCTGTAACCACGGTCAGCTTTTCAAGATGTTGCCGGTGACCACTTACAGGATCTTTGGAGCGGCTTGCTTCGTTCAGAGCCTACAGAGCCCCTCCTAGCCTTGGTTGTTGCATTTGAGCGGATGGCTTGCTAACACAAGAGCAGTCATTGTTTCTTAGGACTGACTCAGATGCCCTTTGATATCATACCTGATATACCAGATCTTCCCTGCTCAAAGCCGACAGGCCTGGAGCTGGGCTTACACGGAACAGGGGGTGGAGAGAAGTCTGTTTTCTAGCGGTGAGGGGGGAAGTGGTTCCCTAAAGCATGGTGGGTAGCCGGTGCCAGAAAAATAAAACCATTGTGTGCTTTAAAAATTGAGGTTCCTCATTCAGACTGTCACAGTACTATCATCTGCTGGCCAGTTATAAATGTGGTTCTGGGTGTTTCCTGCTTAGAACCCCTCAGTTGATTTGCACTAGACTCCAGGGGCCATCCAGAATTCCTACTGTGGCCCAAAAGGCCCTGTGCAGTCTGGCCTGTGCGGTGTGTCCCCAGGCTGGTCACATTCCACTTGACTTCCAGTTCCCACTGGTCCAGTCTTGCTGGACTGTTTAATGGCCCTTTAACTTGTTAAGCTGTGTTCCACTTTTGGGCATTTGCCAATACTTCCCTTTTTCTCTGTACCTTCATCTGTAACCTCATTCTTTAAGCTTGTATTGTAAAGCTTTCTATACTGAAGCATCTTCCCTCTATGAAGCTCTCATCAAGAGTCCCGTACTGACTGATACCCATATCCGTACCCATACCTCTTGCATGAATTACATATATAATCTTCTATTCAATGATACAATTACATATCTGTCTCCCCTATTATACTGTGAGTCCCACGACGGCAAGGAAGATATCTACTTTTGTGATTTTCTCCTCCATGTTCAATCAGTATTTGTTGAATGATGTATTGATGGACAGATTGATGAGTGAATGACATAATGATACAGCCCTTCCTTTCTCCCCAAAGTTTAAGGAATGTCCTATCTGCGATTTGGAAGCATTTATAAACTCTTTGTTTTGGGATCATTTGTTTTGGGTTCATTTCTGAGGTCTGTCATGTTCAGGCAGGAATAGCTTTTCACAGGAAATCATGGTTGATGCAATTTGGTTTCCGGTTTTGCCTCCTCCAGTGGGTTCTGTTTCCTGTGTTTTCTCTGGTGTAGTTGTCATTTCAAGGTCACTCCAACAAAGGAGTGTCCATTCCTCACCAATGTCATGGCCATTCCTCACCAATGTCATGGCCATTCATTGGCAAAGAGTAGCCGAGAGCCACTTTGCCAATCGCAGGGCTCTGAGCATGGCACTTGCTCTGAGCGTGGTATGTTGGTGATCTTGACAGTGGGAACATTTCATCAGAAAGGTCCAGCACACCCTTGGAAAAGTCTGTAGCTGGATTCTAGATCCAAACCCTGTCTTCACTGGCTTCAGGATGGAAAAGGCCATAATGGATGGGGGTGAGGGAGGGTCACTTGTGGATCAAATCTAAGAGATATTTGGAACAGGGAGAGAGAGGGAAGTCAGGGACCATCTCCATGGAGGAATGATCTTTTAGCTAATTCTAGATTGATGGTCAGATTTGAATTAGTTCTATGGAAATATGTGACAGGAGGTAAGGATGAGGCAGAGGGAGTGGTGTGTATAAAGGTCTTAGAGATAAGTCTGATAAAAAGACTCAACCAAACCTCTGGAAAATTTGAATATAAACACAAGTCTCTCAAAAAGAGTGGTCCATCCCCTATCCCTCAAAATTGATTCATCTACATAATTTCTTCAATTTTGTGGCTTGTGTTACCTAGTCTAAGCATATGTTAGTAATCAAATATAGATTATTTATTTTATATTTAGGTAGGTAGGTAGGTAACAATCTGCGTGGATTCAATCTCCTCCTTTCCTTGAAGGTCTTTATCAAAGTGTGTATATATGTGTTTGTGTGTGTGTGTGTGTGTCCACGTGCATGTGCACACACAGATCTTTACATTTATTTGTCTGTCTTGCCCAGACTTAAATGAAGATCACAAGATTTGTTTATCATAAAAGATTTGCGATTCTGGAGGGTTGCTCCCAATGGTGAATGTGTAGCAAGTATAAAGGCAACATGGCCAGCCAGAAGGAGGTCAGAGTTTGGAGCTAAATGCCTGGGGACAAGGTTCAACTTTGCAATTGCAGACTTGTGACTCTGGGCAAGTCACTTAACCACTCTGAGCCTCAATTTCCTCCCTTCCAACTTTGGGGTGACAATTAGATTATTTGCCTCCTTTGCCTCATAGAATTACACATGTGAGGGGATCTGTCTGAAAGAAATTCAAACATTATGAAGCACTTTGTCAATATCAGGCATTATTGTATACAATAAATGTACCCTTAAAAATTTTCCTGGTTACTGGAAGTAAGTGCTGTAAGTGTGGATGAGACCTTCCTGGCTTAATGTCACTTGAAAGTTTACAATAACATATTTCAAACACGGTGGCAATGTAGCAGCTAGACATTCAAACATTTCTAAAAGCAATGGAAATTTACATTGTGTTGCAGGCTTATCATTTACATGGCAAGCAATTCAGTGTATAAATATTGAGAAAGAGAAAGCCAGTCCCCAAAGAAAGATGGGTAAAACCTTTTGATTTATAGCAAGAAGATATCAAAGTGAATTTTCCTGGGATATTTCTGGGTAGCTTCTTTAGTAGTATGTTTGGAAAGGATATACCATTAGAATCACTTTTCAGGATATAGTAATAAACTCTCAAAACGTTTTATTTAACCAGGAAGTAGCTCGGGTTAACTGGGAGGAAATGCAAACACATTTTATATGTAACAAAAGACTCTCTCGAACATCACGTTTAAAATATGACAAATCTAAAAATGCATATCCAGGTCAGTACGGAAAAAATTAGTGAGATCCTTTTGCTAAAAAAAAATGACTTTCTAGAAACTCAAATCGGGCTCGTATTAAAGAGAACAGGGATGGATTTATTCAGACAACGCAAGCCCAGGCAGTGTTTGGTGGGTAGTACAGACTGGGTTATTGATGAGTGGCTGGGAATTGGAATGTAGAATAATTAACATCTTGAGAAGTATAAAACCATAAACCAATTTTAGTCCAAGGTAGATTTCTTTTGTTTTGTTTTTCCTTCTTTCCTATTTCTCTCTTGTCAGCTAGGACACTCCCCCCCGCCCTTTACTCTTGAGACCCTTATGAATGAAATGAAAACAAATATTAAAATACTATGGAGGAACAACACGAGTGGCTTTGGAAATGTACCAGCTACAAGTGGTTGTATTCATTGGCTTGCTGGTCAAAACCTCCGCCAGCCGGTGCATGGAGGAAGCTGAGGAATGCTTTCTTGTGGACATCGGAGATCAAGGTTTTGGATCTTGAAAAGACAAGACTTGTGGAGTGGGGGAGGATGCGATGCATTTAAAAGTGGTGAATACATTGTAGGGCTGTCTTCAGCCACCCAGGAGAAAAAAATTAAGGTGGTGTTCCACAACTAAGGAGTGCAGATGAAAGATACATTATGGCCTGCTGGAGGCTCACGGGGCCCAGAGTGGCCACAGGACACTTTGCTGAAGTGCCCCAGGATGCCACCTCACCCACCCCGGAGTGCTCCAGCAGCAAGATGGCTCTTGAATATCAGAATCTTGCTTTTACCATTCCTTGAGAAATTTGTTTTTTTCCTCTTTAGTAGAAAGTCTTCAGCCTTGGGAGGTGAGCCCATGGTTAGGGGTTACTTAGCTCAAGCCTCAGAACGCACACACTGCGTCTTTAAGAAATAGTTTACTTGTGAATCAGTAAAGGTACCAGACAAAGCAGCCATTACTTATGCATTCCTGCCTACCCGGCAAGGTGAAAATAATAGAATAAACATCATATACTTCATTATGATATCGGTTTACACTTCCAGGGTACACAAAAAGAGGCCATTTCATCAAGCTAATTGCCTGAAAGTAAAAGAGAGAGAACTTTAGCTATTAGTCTATTATGGGGCTTTTTTCTTAATCACAAATAGGGGCCGTGTGTCCCTGGGGGGATGTGTATTCTAATTTACAATTGAACTACAGATCAGAGCAATCAATCTTGGGCAGCACTTTTACAGTGTAATTGCTACAACAATAACAAATACAAAAAAAAAGGAAGAAGATGAAGAAGATGATGAAGAAGAAGAAGAAGGCCTAGCTGAGCTCCAGCTTGAGGCGGAGATATTTCCAGGCACTAGTTCTGAGTGGGAGGGAGAGGAGAACCTCATCCGACATGAATATGCAATGAGGGCTCATTAGCGGCCTAGTGTTGCCATGACGAATGGCATTATCCCCGGCCTGGTGCTGCCTAAACATGAATTTTATAACGACCCATTTATCATGACTTGTCATGAGCTTCTGTACTGTACTTTCTTCCAGCTCACACACCTTTCCCTATTATGACGGTAAAAATCTTCCCCTTCTCTGTTATTGTTTCTTTTTGTATTGATTCCTGGCTCTTCGAAGCAAGCACTCAAATATAGCAACATGCTAATGAGTGATTTGTGACTTCAAAAAGTTGACGAGCGAAAACTCCATCAGTCATTCCGTTTTCCCCATGGTCGCATAATTGAGAAAAAAGTTAGACTAAACTTTTAAAGAAATTTTCCTAATGTGGGAGCTTCCGTTTTACTGGCAAGTTCTGACAGGGCAGATACATTACACATTTTAAATTAACTACGTTTTCTTCCTCTCGTTAGTTTTATTTCCATTTTTTGTTTGTTTGTTTCTTTTGGTTTTTTGATCCTGTAGAAAAATTTCAATATCTTAAAAGTAGAATTCAAGGGGCGCCTGTGTGGCTTAGTCAGTTGAATGTACGACTTCGGCTCAGGTCATGATCTTGTGGTTCGTGGGTTCGAGCCCCGCGTCGGGCTCTATGTTGACAGCTCAGAGCCTGGAGCCTGCTTCAGATTCTGTGTCTCCCTCTCTCTCTGCCCCTCCCCAACTCACACTCTGTCTCTCAAAAATAAATAAAAGTAAATAAAAATAAAAATAAAGTACAATTCAAAAAGTTCCCAAAGATATTGGAGCTATGACAAAAAGATTAAGGTTAAAATGTTTGAAAGATTTTTTAGTGCTTAGTGTTTTACAGCTGTGTTAATTGATTTCTCACTTAAGACACCCTCTTATATTGTGGGGAGGTTGGCATGTTTTTCCAGGACATACATTTTATGAATAGTAAAACCCCAAACCAACACGAAAGCACCGTTCCTTGATAGACACCATGAGGTCTGTCTGAATATTCAGCAGTCACAAAACTGCCATATGCAAAGGCTGGAGTCTTCACCATTGGCCAACAGGGTGTGTGAGAGCCTCAAAGTTAAGTCCAGCAATTGGTCAAGATTATGATTCCAGATTGGCTGAAGTGCCCTAATTGCAATACAGACCCAGCCAGTGGGGTCTATGAATAATCTATTTAGTTACCCTGAAGAGATTAGTACTAAAATGATTTCTCAGTTCGACTCGGAGAAGTTCAGGAAGGGCACAGGAACACAGGGGAGGAGAATTTGGCAGGATTTTGCACACCTTGGGGGTTATGGTCATTCCTGTCTCCAATTTGTAAATGGTAAACAGCTGGCCAGATCTTTGCTTTTTAAGTTTATTTATTTATTTTGAGAGAGAGAGAGAGAGAGAGAGAGCTTGTGCACAAGCAGGGGAGGGGCAGAGAGAAGGAGAGTCTGAATCCCAAGCAGGCTCTGTGCCATCAGTGCAGAGCCTGATCCTGATGCGGGGCTCAAACTCACAAACTGTGGGTTCTGACCTGAGCTGAGATCAAGAGTTGGATGCTTAACTGACTGAGCTACCCAGGCCCCCTTAGTTGGCCAGATCTTTTTGAGTGTGGCTATCTCTCTTGTGCCCCTGGATTCCATAGTAACGGTAACAATATTTTTACATAATAATATTTAAACAGTAATACATAAAATTCAGGATAAAAGATTTTAAGTATTGATAATTACGTATTTGCAAAACATTTTGTGGTTCCAGAGTTCTTTCATGAGATCCTCAGCTTAACTGGGGACAGTTCCCATTTTAAAGAAGTAAAAATGGAGTCCTGGAGCTTAAGTGACAAGCTCAGGGTCACACAGAACATGAAGGTGCTGAGGATCAACACCTTTATCTTTCTAGGTCAGAACTTCGCTCACCCAAAGCCCCCAGAGCAGAAATTGTTCCTAACATGTCATCTCTTATGGGACTTAGCAGTAAATGAGTGAGTTGGGGAAGGAGCCCATTGTAAAGATGGCCGCCACTTACACTTGAGAGCTGGTTATTCTCAACTACTTACTAGAATTGAAGTTAGCATGTGCATGTCAATGAAAATTCCAGCCATTTAAGCTGCATTATCCTTCATCATTAAAAAATGCAAATAGGAAATGGTTTTCAGTCTGAAGACTTGGGCACCATCTCGGCTGGTATTCTTGTGTTTTGAGTCTGCTAAGGGGGGGAAATATATATATATATTTGAAGAAGATATCTTTGTGTTTTCCCTTATGAATGAATTAAACAGGACTGTTAGAGAAAATTTGGTGGGGAAGGGACTCAAATATTGGCAAATGATATTAAAGAACATTGTGATTATAGCTGAGCGGATTAAGACTGTGTCTATGTGACACCAAACATCTGGATGAAAATGGAAAAAAAATTTGTAGAATCCTTGATTGTTTTCTTTACTTGACACCATACATCTGGAGCTTTAAAAACATCTGGGTTTTGAGTCTTATTTCCCAGGTTTTATCTGGTGTTTGGCCTCATGTACAGAAGGGTGGTAAAGAATTTAATATTATTATTGCTGAATTAAACAAAATTTTGTATTTAATTAATCTGCAAATATTAACTAATGATTCTATTTAATGTAACAATTAATGAATAAATTTTCCACCAGGCAAATAAATACAGTGAGAAAGATGTAATTAGGTGATGTAAGAATAAAACTTAGCGGAGGGGCATGTTTCAATACTGGTCATAGGTTACTGACAGCAATTTCCTTGGGCCAAAATCTTTTTAGGTCTTCAGACATTATTTTTTTTCTTTCCCTTTCATGGAGTAGTCTCTCCCTGTGTTAGGAGGATCTGTTAATTTACAATGTGTTTTGACAATAGTAAAATTTCGTAAACACTTAATAACATATGAGATATATCCAGTAACAGACATTTTCTTTGCCAAGTCAATTATCTGGCCTGATAAAATCGGTGTAAACCCACTCTCCCCGCAGCCTCCTGGCATGCCCAAGGCTGAACCCCCAAGAGGAATGGAATGAAAACAGGTCCTTGCGGGTGCCTGCATGGCTCAGTTGGTTAAGTGTCTGCCTCTTGATTTTGGCTTGGGTCATGATCTCACGGTGTGTGGGATGGAGCCCTGCTCAGGCTCTGTGCTGGCTGTGTGGAGGCTGCTTGAGATTCTCTCTTCCTTCTTCTCTTTCTCTGCCCCTCCCCCACTTGTGCTCGCTCGCTCCCTCTCTCTCAAAATAAATAAATAAACTTAAAAAAAGCCCGAAAATATGTCTTCAAAGACTTGACTGCAATGAAAAGCACCTTAGGCGACTGACCTTTTTTGTGATCTCATCTAAAAAACGTTATGATTATTGAACATCTCTTCCGTAGCTTATTCTCAATCCAATCAGTTCTGATGAAAATAATATGCTTGCTTTTTATATTCTCAAGTTTTCGAAATGATTAGTGCTTCCTTGAGATAGCCCATTAATTGGACACACAACCCAGATAAAAAGGCTGAAACCCGGGAGTATATGAAAAAACAGGGCTGTTGCAATTTAAGTGCCTTCAAAAGATCTAATTTGATTTTTAAAAGCAATTCTGCAGATGTGAAAATTAAAGGCCCACAAAAACAAGATATGGTTTAATGAATGTGTAGGTAGGAAACATTTAGAGGTTTCTGTGGACTTACTCTGAATTTTTATTTTTATATATTTTTATTAACTGTTAGGTCGGAAAGATTGAGCCTACCACACAATAGAAATTGCTGGATTTTATGGGTTGCTATTTCTTCACTGAACCGCCCCCTTTTTCTTGCCCACCGTATTTCTGAAACAACTTGGTACTTCTGTGTGCCGATTTTCACTCCTAGTACCCATCAATCAGATTTCAAATTCTAATCAAGTGAAAGGGTCTCTCCATTTGGTTTGTCTTTGCTGGTTCATCCATGAGCCTGTGCCCCTCCCACCATGAGCAAATTGTACCCTTACTCCCATCAAAAAGAAGAAGAGGAAAGAAAAGGGGGGAAAACCCCCTTCTCCTGGCTCTAATGACATTTTCAGTCATTAATGAGTTAATAAAAATCTCAAAGTCATCTGGGGCTAGATACGGAGGAAGAAAGAGAAGTATTGTACGGCAATGGCAGGCTCCCTGGCTGCCCTTGGAGATGTCATGGGTCAGTCATGTTAAGAATGTGTGCGTCCAATCATCTGCTGATTTTTATCAGCAAGCTTCCAGCAGGAACTGACAAGGGCCAGTTTGGGAGTCACAATGAATAAACAATGACTTTTTGGATTGTTGGGGGCTGTGTAATAGAGTGAGGGGTTTATAGGTACTAAAACATGATGACATTAGCAATCAATATACCAATTACCGGACAAGTTATTGGAGGAGGCATTCCCCAGGTCTTCGGCCTTCCTATGCTTTGAAGAGGCCTGGAGCAGGGAGACTCCCCCGCTCAGAGGCAGCCAGGGAACCGAGACCCAAGGCCCTGATCTAAAAGGCAAGCCTTGCTTTTCAGGCTGAAGTAGTCCAGACCTGAGTGCTTTGAATTGCCTGGGGAATTTATTAACAACACAGATGCCTGGGTCTCCTTCCTAGAGCTCCCACCTCGGGGCTGCGGCTTGGTGCTGGTAACCTCTTGGATCTGGCGGGGTAAGGAGCTGCCATTCTCAAAGCTGGCCCTCAGACCAGGAGCTTCAGCTTCTCCTGAGAGCTAGTTGGAAATGCAGATTCTCTGGCCCCTCTCCAAGCTTACCAAAGCAGGACCTCTGGGTGCATGGCTGTGGCTCAGAGATGTGTGCTCCAGTATGCCTCTGGAGGAATCCTGAGGGACCTTACAGATTTGAGAATCGAAGATCCCCACCAGGACTCAGATCTCTGATGCTCCTCATGGTTCATTTATTACTCAAACCAGTTAAGTGTACAAAGAAATGATTTACTTAAAAAATTAAATGGAAAAAAAAAATTAAATGGAGGTAAATCTCAGCTTATCTCTATCATGATGTCACTCTCCTACGCTCGCACAGGTTTTCTTGAATGATCTTGATGCATGAATGACTTTGATTCTAGAAAGGGAAGAGGAAACCTGGCTTTTGAAATTTACTATTTAAAAGAGAAAGGAGGGGCGCGGGGGTGGCTCAGTGGGTTAAGCACCTGACTTTGGCTCAGGTCATGATCTCATAGTTCGTAGGTTATAGTCCTGTGTTGGGCTCTGTGCTGACAGCTCAGGGCCTGCAGCCTGCTTCGGATTCTGTGTCTCCCTCTCTCTCTGCCCCTCCCCCGCTCGCCCTCTGTCTCTCAAAAATGAATAAATGTTAAGAAAATTAACAGAGGGGAAGTGACTTTGTGAATAATCCTCAAAGGCCAAAAATAATCCATAAGAAAAAAAATCCATGCATGTGGAACATTCACTTACAAATGGAACTAGTACTCATCTGGGCATTCAATGCCCACAGGCTCTTGTGTTGATTAGTTAGATCTACTTAAAAAAAAAAACAAAAACACAGAACATACAACTGCCCCGGTTCAGAGAAGAACATGAACATGGCCCATGTTCATGACGAATCACAAGAAGAGGAACAGCAAGCTTTCTTGCAGTGAAATTAGGGATTTCTCTTATTATTTACTTTTATTTTTTTTTAGTTTATTTCTGAGAGAGAGAGCAGGGAGGGGCAGAGAGAGAGGGAAAGAATCCCAGGCAGGCTCTGTACCATTAGAGCAGAACCCAGTGTGGCACTCGAACATACAAACCATGAGATCATGACCTGAGCTGAAACCAAGAGTTGGACATTTAACCGGCTGAGCCGCTCAGATGCCCTTGGATTATTTCTCTTATCTTGGCCGAGAGTTTTATGGAAGGGGCAGCCCAGAGTTTGCTGAACTTTCAAAGGAGGTGGAGTAGTCTGCCAGATGTACAGTAGGTTTAAATATATTTCCCTGAGTATGTTTTGAAGAACAGTTCCAAGGTTCTAATACAAAAAGAAGTCTGGGTCAAGTGAGAAACTCTAGGTCAAACTGAGTTAAACAGGAATGTTTGTAGCAAAGGCCTCTAACATTTACTGTGCACTGTAAGTCTCCAGGAGAGTGTTGCCCAATGGATTTGATCAACAAAACCCTTTCACGACAGATACTCTTAGAGAATTAGTGTTTCTAGGAGTAAACTTTAGGAAACATGGATTCCAATGTTTTAAGATGGGCAACACCTGTGAGCACAACGTAGTCATTCTCTTTCTTGTATAATAATGGACCTCTTTCTTTGTTATAATTTATTAAACCCTCTGTGTCTGGCGTCACCGTTAATTATGTGGTGGCTTGAAGCCAAAGAGAAGGTTCATATAACCATCACCAAAGAGTTAAATAAGTTGTCCAGCTGTTGATGGTCAGGTTAAATTATCCCTGAATTTTTGGCATATCTCCCAGAACAGGTACTAATTTAAAAAAAAAAAAAAAAGAGAGGAGAGAGAGAGAGAGAGAGAGAAAGCATGAGTGAGGGAGGGAGGGGCAGAGAGAGAGAGAAATCTGGATTTTACTAGTGAGATTACATTGTGTTTTCACAAATGAGGGATAATTCCATTGCTACTTCGTATATGTACCCAGAAACTCCCTATGGAAGCAGATGTGTACCTCACCTAATCCTGGAAAGTCCTTCCATTCCCCACTGACAGCCTGGCCCTGATAATGTCTACCTTCCTGGGTCCGAGATGGTAGTGGCTATGGGTTCACCTTGGTTTCCACACTGGCTATGCCTGAAGGTGGTGGGTGGCTGGGGAATGGGTACAATGGAGGTCCGCCCCGTAGAGCTCTTCAGTACATCTTTGGTTGTAAAACTTCTTCTCTTGAAGTTCCTGCCAGAGCTGTGTGTCAATGCCAAATGTTAATTCTTGCTGGGGACATCATGTCTTATAAATGTTATGAAAGAATATCATTTTTCCTGTAGAAGTGAAGGTACTTTTAAGGCCATGTTAAGAAAGGGATTAGTTTTCCAAGTAACATCTGCAGGTCACGTGCGGGCCTATAAATTATTTCTTTGCTAAAATCCCCACCCCCACCTCCCCCTCAATTGTTACACAAGACTTGGAAAGAATTCTCACATGGAAGAAAGAATAGAACTTGACCGGCATTTGAAAGATGTGTAAAGATTAAAAATAAACAAACAAAACCCCTAAACATCAGACAACCCTACCACCCAGGCTAATATCTGTCGTCTTTTTTTAACACAGCCCCGCAAGTCTAGGCAAGGGTCGGAACTCATTAGGTTATGTCTCTGAATGAAAAATAATAGAGCAAATTCAGCTTTGGGAGGTCTCAAAGCCCTTATTTTCATCTCCTTTGTAAATATATCCCTGTTGACACCACATATGTTTCCCAGCTTCGGACACACCAGGTCTTTGCTGGAGCGGATTCACTCCATGCCCTGGCAGGAAAGAGGAGAGTTTCAGCATATTTAACTGAGGTTTACCTACCAACTCGTCTGGGTTGTGACAGAGTGGAATATTTCTCCCCTTTCCATTCTTTGAAATGGTTTGAATTAAAATAGCTTACTCAAGGTCACTGAAGGCATATGGTCTTGGTCAAAACTTTAAACAAAACATTAGTTTTTACAACCTTTTGTAATTTGGTCTTGTATACAACATGGTTCTATGCAGAGATTTTGTAATCTTTTCAGCGGTGACAGAAATATGAGAAGCAAATTTATAAGCCATTTAGTGAAGCATTTAATCAATTTCATGCATAGGAAATAACTCTGATTGCTTTGCTTTATCAATCTTTCTCTCCGGGAGAACTCCAGTCAACGCCATCTCCAGACACTGGCTGGGAGGTGGGGGAGTTGGGGGTGCGGAGAGCAGGGACGGGGTGGAGAGGGGTGGAGAGTATGCACAAACCTTTGGATGCACTTGAAACATCAGGGACTTCTGAAGTCTGACTAACAGGGCTGCCAGCATCCCTGAGCCTTCTGGAGGCTGTTAATGTATTTCAGAAAGAAAGTACGGGGTCTAATGTTTAGAAGAAGTTTTTCAAGGACTTTTACTGCAGAGTTACTCATTAAACACCCTTTCTCAGAGTCACTCTCACGTGCTCAGCATGGCAGACTGGGGCCAGCTTTAGGCTCAAAGAAATATTTGGTGGTTATTGCTTTCAAACACGTGAAAACTAAAACAATTTACATTAAAGCTTCCTTCTGAATCAAGGAGTCAAAGCAACGTGCCCCAAATAACTGAAAACCCATCAAAGTGGTCTTTTACAAGCAGAGATAGCTTAGCATTTTTCAGGATATTTGAACAGTCTTTTGGGGTTCGTGTTCAGATTCTCTTCTGAATTGCTGAGAAGACTTATCCAGCTCTTGGCTGCATCATGGGTTAATATTTTCTCTTCTGTTATGTGCTTGAATCCCTCTTATAACACTTTACCCCAAACACCCATCAAGTTCTTAAGTGAAAAAAAAAATCCTAAGGGAGCAGAAGATGATTTTGCAGTAATCACTATCTGCTAAACTATATTAAAGTTGCATTAGGTCTATGTTGTCCTCAAAGATTGGAACTCACATAAAGGTATTGTAGGCGTAGTTTCTAATTTAGAAAATAATTTGCTTCCACTTAGTTCTGAACCTGGAAAAATATTCCAGCAAATAAATTCCAATCGAGATTATTTAGTTCTGATTTTATTTATTTATTTATTTTTAAATATTTTTATTTATTTCTAGGAGAGACAGAGAGACAGCGTGAGCAGGGGAGGGTCAGAGAGAGAGGGAGTCACAGACTGAAACAGGCTCCAGGCTCTGAGCTGGCAGTCAGCACAGAGCCCGACACGGGGCTCGAACCCACGAACCGCGAGATCATGACCTGAGCAAAGGTCAGACGCTTAACCAACTAAGCCACCCAGGCGCCCCGATTTAGTTCTGATTTTAAATCAGCTCCATGCATGGACCTCATTTCAGGGAGATAGGGTTCCTTTTAAATGTGACATACAGAGATGTCTCTGCATTGGCAATTCAGTGGCATGCTGTCTGATATTTATTTTGCTGTGTTATTTAAGCTGTGGGGACCACATGATTACATTGAACAGAGTTGCCTTGGTAATCCTGTAAGAAATTGGCCATTGGAGGCCATAATCCTGTATGAAAGGCCAGTGGAGGTTTGCATGTTTATCTATCATCTATCTATCTATCTATCTATCTATCTATCTATCTATCTATCTATCTATCTCTTTCCATTGCTATTCAACCATTAACTCTTGGATTAAACCAGTGCCTCACTGACTTTATTTCTTTTTAATTTTTAAAAAATTTGTTTTGGGGGGGATGGGTAGAGAGAGAGAGGGAGAGAAAATCCCAAGCAGTCTCTGCACTGTTAGCATAGAGCCTGATTCAGGGCTCGATCCCACAAAGCATGCAATCATGACCTGAGCTGAAATCAAGAGTCGGACACTTAACAGATTAAGCCCCCCCAGTTTTCCCCTCACTGACTTCAAAAAGGAAAAAAAAATAAGGGAATCATTTTAAAGGAAAAATGTCTTTGGCATAAGAGCAGATATTTGGTGGGAAAAAAAGCAATTCCTTTGGGCCAAAGGATTTAAAATTTTCAAATAAATTTTGAAACCCAAAGCAATTACCATACACTTATAGTCCTTGTAAATATTAGAGGTTAGAGCATAAGGCTAAAATTTACTCCCTGCCACTACCTCCAAATCTCAGTGATTTTCTCCAACTTTCTTGATATGACCTATGTTAGCAAAGGTTTTCTTTTGTCTTTAAAGAGGCTCTAAAATATGTGTCACATCCAGCACCATCTCATTGTGCACTTGGTATTTTTACTCATCAGTGTCTTGGAGATTTGCACGTTGTGAGGAGAAACAGATATACATCATTCTTTCTAAATGCTTCAAGAATTTCCCATAGTATGGCTAAATTGGATTATTCAATGTAGCCATTGAAGTTGGGTTATTCCCATACAATGTACACATATGCTTCTACTGTGCTACACTCAATACCCTTGGACATACTTCCTTATGTACTCAAACATTTCTCATATGCTTCTATGCATCACACTGCTAACACCCATATGCTATGAGTATTTTTCTTGCATGGGTGCGTAACATGAAATTGCTGGGAATGTATATTTTATTTTCCAATAGCTACTGCCAAATTATCTAGCAATTTTAAATGAAAGTCCTACTAGAATCTCCAAATGCTACTCAATTCTACTCAAGCCGACATACCACTCAGTCACTTTCATTCTTTGTTAAAAACTATGCCTTTCCTTCTCCAAGAAGAAGCAAAAGGCACCCCTCTCAAGTGCCTTCTCATTGAGTTGTCCTTGTTGGGCGGGGCAGCCAATCACCTGCCAAATATCTAGAAATTGGGCTTCTCAGGCCCACTGAGGTGGCCGGCTAGTCAGAGATTGTGCAGCATGAGTCAAAAAACCCAGACCAAACCAAACCCGTTATCAATCCTTTTCAAAGGGGTTCAGAAAGTCAATCACACATTTCTATTTCAATCATGACTTTGATGCCCAAATCAAACAATGATTTCAGATGGTTTCATAGCTAAGGCCTAGAGGTGTTTACCATTTGAGAAGACACCCTTGTGACAAAAATCGTGTTTGCTTAAGACTTACAGCCTGGGAAGGACATCGCAATGGAACAACTTGCCAAGAACAACTTTCCTTGTCCCCTTCACTCAGTGAATTTCTGTTCCTTTCTGCAGTACCTTATACCTGTGTTCTCCTCTCCATATTCATTGCTGCCTCTTCAGACACTCCCCACCCCCACCAGCTTTGTAAACAATATAGTAGGTCTGTATTTACTCCAGCACACCCTCCTCTCTTCCATGCATTGAGCCCACTAAATCCATGAAACATAGATCTAGTTCAGATTAGCTCTTACTTACAATATTTTCTTATTATTCAGGCTCTTTGTCCTACCGTTTAAGGTCCTCCATGATTGGTCCCCTGATCAGTCTTTTAAAACATATTTTCTCCTCCTTTCTGTATCTTTGGCTTAGGAAAAGAGAATGGTCATGATTCCTTAAACCTTGCTCTTTCCCTGCTCTTCCCCTGCCCTGGAACACCTTTCCCTGCACTCCAGAGGAGACCTTGTCCTCAAAGTTGGGTTCTCGATGTGGCTTGTGCCATTTTCCTCATNGGGGGGGGGGGGGGGGAGGGACAACCACAGGCATTAGAACAAGGAAGGGAAAACAGAAATTGGATGTTGGATTAGTTCTAAGTGAAATGGCCGGACTGAGTATAATCTCAACAAACGTTGGGCAGATTCTAAGTGATAGATAGCAGTGTGTTTTCTTTCTTTCTTTCTTTCTTTCTTTCTTTCTTTCTTTCTTTCTTTCTTTCTTTCTTTCTTTCTTTCTTTCTTTCTTTTTCTTTCTTTCTCTCTCTCTCTCTCTCTCTTTCTTTCTTTCTTGTTTATTTTGAGAGAGTGCAGAGACCAACGCAGGGCCCCAAACCACAAACTGTGAGATCATGACCTGAGCTGAAATTATGAGTCGGACGGTCAATGGATTGAGCCCCCGAGGTGCCCCTATGTGTTTTCAATTCTACAGTCTACGGCAGAGAGTGAGAATGTGATTAAATTACAGCTGTATTAAAATGTTCGGCTACAGCAAGTTTCTATTCAGCTCTACACTAGTGCAAGCATATAATCAGGAAAAGGCCTCCTATGTAACGCAATGAAGCTCACCCAATGGATACGAATAACATGTTTAGTCTATATTATGGATAGTAGCAATTCATGGATGAAAATGATACTTTTGGGTCTCTTAGTAAAACATGTACTTTCAGTTGATTTTTAAGATAAAGAGAATTGATTTTATATCGTTTTCTTCATTCTTTTCTGCCTGTTCCCCCTTCTAATTAATGGTATATACACTTAGGAGTAGCCTAATGGAAGTTAGCAAAGTAAATCCTGGCCATGGACCAATTTTTTTCTTTTCTTTAAAGATAATTGTCAATCACTGGGACTGAGTCTCTAAAACCTCTAAAATTAGCTATGAACACTTATTTCTAATCATGGAAAACTTAGAAGCCAACCATATGTCTAAGAGTAGTAGACTGGTGACATACACATAGCAGATCAATATTGAAATTGCTATGAAGTCCGTAACAATATTGAAAACTCTTTTCGACATACCCTTAAGGAATATGAAATGGCAAACCCAAGTGTAAACCTAACTCTAGATGCAGATGGCCCATGAACTTGTCAGGGTGGTAGAATTGCAAGGAGTTTTATTTCTTTAAAAATTTATTTCCTATAATGAAATAATGAGTGGATATCAAAATCCAAGCACTGTACTAGTTGCATTGCTCCCAGCTGAGAGCCCCCCCCCACCACCACCCCGCTCCCTCCGCGGGCTGGAGGAAGAGAATTCCTTCCTCTCTTATCCCAGAATGGTGGTGGGAGGGCTTTCTCTTAAGTAGGGCAGAGTACACCTTGCCCTTACAAACAAGGAGAAATGGTACCAATTCTACTTAAGGAGACTGGTTTAAACAAACACTTGTAAGAGGAACCTGATGCTTCAGCACAAGGGTAGGATTCGTCATATCTTCTTCAGCTACTATAAACACACCCTTGTCTCCTGATCTTGATGGATTGACTATCTTGTGGGGAGGGGGGCAAAAAAATCCTAGCAGATGGGATTGCCAGAGTGCTTTACTAGTCTTTAAGGAACTGTAGAAAGTGGGAGATTTACTGGAAATTGAGAGATGTGCAAGTGGTGATTTACTTTCCAAAATATTTCACAGGTGACTTTGGGAAATGCTTGAAACACTCAATAGCCCATGAATTAGATGCAGAGTTTCAAAAGGATTTAGGAAAAAAATCTTAATTGGATGTTTGGTAATTTTTTATCAGAGGGTGATAGAAATCTAGAACATCAGGCTGGGAAGGAAGTTGGGGATAGAAGCAGAGATCACTTAGGTCCCGCATGGTTTCACTAAAAACACTCTATGTCAATATGACTTTTTTTTTTTTCTGATAAGGTGAATACATAGTAGGAGAGGGATATTCCAGAACAGTGCTCTTCATACTGTAATGTGTAGGGGCACCTGGGTGGCTCAGTTAGTTAAGCGCCTGACTTCAGCTCAGGTCATGACCTCAAAGTTCATGAATTCGAGCCCTGCACTGGGCTGTGTTGACAACAGAGAGCCCTTTTTGGATATTCGTCCCCCTCTCCTTATGCACCGCCCCCCCGATGGCACTCTCTCTCTCCTCTCTCTCTCAAAACAAACAAACAAACAAACTAACTAACTAACTTAAAATAACCTGTAATGTGTACAGAAAGTCACTTAGGGATCTTGGTAAAATTCATATTCTGATTCAGAATGTCTGATTGGGGTCTAAGATTCTTCATTCCTAAGGGGCTGCTGGTCCATGGACCATACTCTGAGTAGCAAGGCTCTAGACCATGGATTCCAAATATGGCTTGTGTAAAACCAGATTCCTATGCTGTATGTCCAAATTCGCTAATTCATTAAGCACAAGACTGCAATTTTTCAAGCCTCCTGGGTAACTCTAGTATATCATCTCATAAGAAACAACAGCTTTAGACATTGCATAACAAGTTACAATATCATTATAGTTTTGATTACAGCATATTAGGTATATTTGTAACTGGTTAGACTTTTACTCAGTCTTCAATGAAATTAATTACTTCTACCTCTGTACAATCTCTTTACCTTGTACGTACTTTTTATTGCATAATTCATCTTTTATTCTCTAATGATTCAGCTTCTCCTATGCATGCTCTCCTTCTTACCAACACACCCTTAATGGACTTTGCAGGCTGTTACCTCTCTTTGAACTGAGTTGAGCAATGACTTGTTCTGCGTCCCCGAGTTTCAGCCTCTTGTGTGGCCAATGGCCATGATAATACTTACTCTATCTACTTGGATGAGGACCATATTAGAAGAAACCTGAAAGAGCACCCAAAGCTTGATGATGGTATAAATAAAGCCTAAGTTATAATCTGTTCTCTGTCAAATCTGATGTGATCTCAGGCAGCCCTCTGATTCTCTCTCAGCAGTAGCGAGAAGATTTTAGAAAGTATGAAGTGCTAAATAAAGTGGTGAAATTTTTATTATTCGTGGCTGGAAAATATAACCTTTTTTCAAAATTGGCAAAATTAACACCCCAAATTAATTGAACAGCATTGAATTAATATCATTAATTTTTCTTTGATTTCTCTCCATTAGCTACGTTTTCTGGTGACTGCCTATGAGAGGGTCCAATAGATAAGCATCATTTTTACCTGACACGTATGGTAAATTCCCCCTCCCTCCCATGATTCTAGCTGGGGACCATAGTTTTTGGCCCAAGTTGTCACCACGGTGTGTAGAGATTGATCTCTTTCATGTTGTGTAAGCCCACTGTGACAGCACGGCGCCACTGGCACCCTCCATTTGTGCCTCACCTAGAGTTCCCATTTTCAATCCTTCTTTGGCTTTGGCCAGAGAAGGAAGCCACTGACTATCTGTTAACTTTGCTTGCTGTCTCTAGGACCACCTTCTGTCACTGGTCTGTGAAATCAGCATTCCTGTGACGATATCTTATTTATAACATTCTTTGCCTAAACATTAATGAATTTCAGAGAGAAGAAACACAACTAATTTTTTAAATTAAAAAAAGTTTCCTTTAGTGTGAGTCTGCCTAGTTGAAAACTTCTACTGAAGAGAGTCCAGCTACTACATGCAAGGATTAACGTCTCAAGGATCCAGAAAATGGTCAGTTGGAAATGGTAAAGGTGTGAAAGATAGGATGGGTTAAGAAGATGGGCTCCAATGGCCTGGGCTCTTATTCTAACTTTCTTGCTGGGTGATGGTACGTAAGTTAGCTTATCTCTCTGGTCCTTCTTGCTGGGTGATGTTAGGTAAGTTAGCTTGCCTCTCTGAGCTTCACTTTCTTCTCTGTACGGTGACGATTAGAGGAGGCAATCAATTCTTTTAGAATCTATACTGATAGATGCAGAAATATTTGTTTTGTTCCCCAATGCACTCCAAGTGCCCACAGAGGTTCCCTGCACATAGTAGGTGTTTGATGTTTACTGAATGAATAGCTTCCTTCCAGAGTGACAGAAAATACATATGCCTTTTTCTAAGTTCCTTTTTCAACTTTCTTCACATTCTCTGAAAGTGATGCTTCATTGGAATATTCTTACTGTTCTCTAATATTCAAATGGCCCCAGTATTTTGTTTACCATGTCAGACAAAGACTAGTGGCATAGTTAAAGTCTAAACATTCCGTGGACTTTCACATCCTCCAAAATGTTTATTGACTTGAAAGAGAGTAGATGCAAATATTTGAAGCCTCAACCAAGTTTAGCCTTTTTAAAAAAAAAATTTACTGTTTACAAAACAAGATATTTTATGGATGTAATTTATACATTGAATAGAAGAGGGCTATTCTCAATATTATCTTTATCTTCTAGACATAAATAACAAACAACTCCAGTAATCAAAATTTACTACAATTGTAATAGATTTTGGCAGAGTTTATGTATTGCATACACTGCTAACGTAATGCTGACTTCCAAGGATAGAGGCCAGGATTTTTAGTTTGGCTTTGTTAAATGGGGGGGAAAAATCTACTACTGTATTTGTAGTTTTTACTACATTCAAGAGATTAATTTTCATAAATAAAATCATTTATACCGGCTTCTAATCAGAAAGTTGAAATTATCTGAGGCAATGGAACCACTAAAAACTTGTATACTATGAAAATATTTCAATAATTAATGCATGCTCCATCTAGAGTAATTGACAGGAGGTCATAAACGTAATGGGCCATCTGTGTTTGATTTGTGCACGAAAATCCTTAAAGGGATAGGCGGGTAATTCAAGCTTCTCTGGAAAGGAAGATTCGTTCTGACTCTTCCAAGTAGCAGAGCCATTTACTAGGGGGGTTTCTTTCTTCTTTCTTAAAGTCTTTTCCAGATTTCTGCCAGAGCTGTGCACTTCTCTTTGCTACTCATCTAATGCAAACATCTCCTTTAGAGTTTTGCTGTATATGTGGATCCATCCTCAACAATTATCCTTGGTTGTCCTGGCCTTGTCAATAAGAACGTGAAAGCCATACATCTGATTTAAAAAAAACAAAAGACAAAAAACAGAGGCTTACTTGGTTGCAATGACTTTACCATTGATTTCACTCAATCTGACCACTTCCGAAATTTATTTCGCTATTTTTCCTCTTCTTCCAGTTAATAAACCACCTTGCTTATATTGGTAAACAACACGTAACAAGGCCGCTAGGAACCTTAGTAAGATTTTTGTAATTCATTCCTTTGGGAGTGGACCGGAATCACAATATTTCAAGGATGTAAAATGGGGGACATCAAAGGAGGTTCCAGAATTCTCGATCAAGGAAACCAGAGACCGTTGCCTAGAACGCTGTCCTGAGATCCAGACCCATAAATTCATCCAAGAACAGCCATTCAACTGGCATTTACTGAGCATTTATCATCTGCCTGATACTGTGCTGAGTAAGCAATGATTATGCTGAAAGACACGTTGTTTGATTGGTTGGACTAAACCAACAAATGTTACATTCTTACACTCTAGCAAGTGCAACTTTTTCCTTAGGAATCTTAGAGACACCATAAACGCCATGCTAGAAAATGAAATGTGCCATCTCCCCTAATTAACTCTCTCCCAAAAATCTGCTTCTCCTTTTGCATGCCCTAATTTGGGAAAATGTGCCACCATCTCCCTAGTTGTGCCAGGCAAAAACCCAGGACTATCCTAGGCTCTTCTCTTCATCTTTCCTTAAAGCAACTCACAAGTTCTGTCAGTGCTAATGACTTATCACTATTTGACTCTGCTTCCTTTTTTCCATCCCTAATGATAACACCCTTAATTAGGTTCTTTAAACATTTTAAAAAATATTTATTTATTTATTTATTTATTTATAGACAGAGAAAGAGCCAGCAGGGGAGGGGCAGAGAGAGAGAGGGTGGAGAGAATCCCAAGCAGGCTCTGTGCTGTCAGTGCAGAGCCTGATGCAGGGCTCGAACTCAAGGACCAAAAGATCATAAACTGAGCAGATATCAAGAGTCGGACGCTTAACCGATGGAGCCACCCAGGCCCTGCCCACCTTCATTCAGTTCTCTCTCTCCCTCTCTCTCTCTCTCTCTCTCTCACACACACACACATAATATTGCAACAGCCTCTAGTAGTATTTTCTCACCAATCTATTTTTCATACTGTTGTCAGAATGATATTTTCAACATTACAATGCTAATATCATTATGTCATTTCCTTATAAAAGGTCCTTACTGGGGCTCCTGGGTAGCTCAGTCAGTAAAGTACCAACTTCAGCTCAGGGCATGATCTCACAGTTCGTGAGTTCGAGCCCTGTGACGGGCTCTGTGCCTAAAGCTCAGAGCCTGGAGCCTGCTTCCGATTCTGTGTCCCCTTCTCTATCTGCCCCTCCCCTACTCTCTCTCTGTCTCAAAAATAAATAAACTTAAAAAAAATAGTTTATCTTAAAAGGTCCTTCCTGCAAGAGTACAACAATTGCCTTGCAGACAAAACCCAAACTTTTTAACATGGCAAAAAGAAGACTTTTGCAACTGTGGGCTGGGCCAGATTCTCCAGTGCCACCTCTTGCCGCATCTCCCGCTCTGTAGTCACGTCAGAGTGTGTCCCCTGACCACATGATGGTACTTCACTACCTTTGAATATGTAGTTCCCTCTCCCTGGAATCCTCATGTCTTCACCCATCAAACTCAACTCAGACAGTTGATGCCCTTTTCTTCCACACAGCTGCTCTTTCTTGGTGCTTACCTCAGTTATTAGTGGTTCCTTTTGGAATATTCTGGATTTGCCTCTCTGGTAGGTGGCATAGCAGAGATCTGTCTCCCTGTCTCACAAGGCCACATGGGGCCTGCATACGGGAGATGTATTGAATAGAAGATATTGAAGGACATTCATCCTCTGCACAGCTTTGAACTATGTCTGGTCTAACACATAACAGAGTTGAAAGCCCATCTCATGAGTATTTGTCTTTAAGTGGGACTGGCAGCAAGGCTGTCACTCTCTTCTTTCTCTCATCCTGTTATTTGTTCAAAACCAATTGTTAAATCACTCCCATCCTTCTCTTTCTCAAGCTAAGCTTTCTTCAATGCTTTTGGCTTTTGGTTACTTCTTAGTATTCAGCTATGTCTGTTCTTACAGCTCTTATGTACAAACACATGGCTCTTAATACTTTTAACCTGTACCCTTCACGTTTTCCAAAAACCTCTGAGAAAGATACAAGGAAAAAAAATCAATTTATTTTATTCCGGGTTTTGAAATGCAGGAGAATTTTTCAGTTCACTATGGTATTCTACATAATGCCAAATTGCCTAAATAAAAAAACAAAAACAAAAACAAAAAACCTCAAACCTAATTCTTTATGTTTCTCATGTTAGGATGTTAGAGTATCTGAATGTTGAACTGAAATTTTTGTGTTTCAGATACACTTTTGGTTTTGAGTAACCACGATCCCTCTCTTTCTCTCCTGTAGAAGTAAACACACCGCCTATCCTGATTTTTTTTCTTTTTAATTTTAGAGAGTGAGAGAGAGAAAGAGTATGAGCGGGGGAGAGGAGCAGACAGAGAGAGAGAGAGAGTAAATCTTAAGCAGGTTCCATGCTCAGTGTGGGCTCAATCCCATGACCTTGGCTGGGATCATGACCTGAGCCAAAATCAGGAGTCGGACGCTGGGCCGACTGAGCCACCCAGGTGCCCCTATCCTTCTGATTTTAATCAGAAAATATAAATATAAAATATAAATCTAATAAAAAAATCTAAATTCAGCTCTTTACTGTTTCCTGAACATGTGTTCATTATCATTAATATACGAGTGCATGTTCAGAATGGTAAAGAAAATGAGAACTTTAAAAACTGTTAATGAATGCGGTTAACTATATATCGGAACAAAAGGGTGGTTTGTATGGTGTGACTCTAGTTATATCAGGAAGAAAATGCAGTAGGCGGGTAAGGAACCTGCATGTGTGATTATTTTCAACATGGCTAAGGGCACTCAGTGTCCTGTGCTGTGTAGGATGCTGCTTGAAAGGGGACACAGGAATGGGACATGGGTCAATCTTTGTTCCTCTTCCTGCACCACGCTTATGCCGGTGATTTTGCCTTCAACGTGTACGATTAGTTGTTCTTAATTTCATGCTGATGATCTGAAGAATTTTAATGTATTTTTTCCATAGATTCAAACACCAAAAAGACCCAATATTAAACAGCTACGAGCTTTGCCACCCAGATGTGCAGAGTTCAAAGCAAATAGCAGTGACAGGCCAGAGGCAACTTAGCCGTCTATCAAACGAATGCACAGCCCGATGAGACAGCAGATTAAAAGCTTAACTGGGCACAGTTTGGGCTGGTTGAGATAGGTGTGGCTGTGTTTTCCACCAGAATCTAGTTTCTTCTATTGTTTTTTGATATTAGAAAGGCCATGTATACTTGTTACAGAGAAAACTTAGAATATATAAAGAGCAAAACTAAGAACACCCTTAAAATGAATTTTCCCTTTCATTACAAGTCAGCCGTTGTGATTCCATTGATATATAGCCTTTCAGTACATCAAATCGCACCCTGTTCTACATACACGGATCTATTTATTTGGTATCATATTTATGGCTTTAAACTACTCCGGTTTCTGGATTTACTAATGTGTATTTAAGCAATTCACTTTTATTAAACATTAGGTCATTTCTAACTTTTCTCTCTGTCAAGATATTGCTCTAAAATATGTGTGGTGAGACCTCTTCACTGGTATAATCGTCTCAAGAGGTTGATGTACTTGACTAAGAAACTATTGTTTGTCGAGAAGGCATATAGTATGCTACAAATCAGTTCGTGTATCTTTTTTTAAAAAAACTTCAGACATATAGAAGACTGAGAATAAGATATGAATACATCAAGTCGGCATGAGTTTTTAAATTTTTTTTAATGTTTATTTTTGAGAGAGAGAGACAGAGAACTGACCCAGGAAAGGGCAGAGAGAGGGAGATACTATATGAGGCAGACTCCAGGCTCTGAGCTATCAGCACAGAGCCCAATGGGGGGCTCGAACTCATGAACTATGAGATCATGACCTGAGCCAAAGTCGTATGCTTAACCTACTGAGCCACCCAGGCATCCAGCTTGAGTCTTTATTTTAAAAAGTTGGATGATATGCCTTGTGAACAAACCAGTTCAGTGTTTGAGAGTGATGCATAAAAAAAGTTCAGGGGTGCCTGGCTGGCTCAGCCAGAAGAGCTTATGAATCCTGATCTTGGTGTCATGAGTTCAAGCCCCATGTTAAGTGTAGAGACTACTTAAAATACATAAAAACTTGAAAACAAGTGTTTGGAAGGTGGGGGTGGATATTTTACAGCCATGCAGTTATAATAGGACAAAGAGTGGACTTTGGAGGCCAATGCACAGGTGTTTGAATCTCAGCTTTCTGACTGAGCTGGTCATGACTCCTTGAGCCTCAGACTGTGTGTAGGTAGAACACCTAACATTATACTTGGCAGGAGTTGGCATTCTTTTAAGTTAGTGGGAAGAAGTAGAACATGAAGACGGTAAATGGAAGATGGGGAGGAGGAGAGGACAACAGTGGGAAGGAGATACTAAAATGATTCTGTGTGCTTGAGAAATGGGGAGAGAATTTGGTATTGTTGCTGAGTGCAGTAATGCAACCAAACTCAATGATAATGATGATGATGATGATGATGGTGATGATGATGGTGGTGATGGTGATGATGATGATAGTGGTGAAGATGATGGTGGTGATGGTGACAGCTAAAGTATAGCATTTACAATAATGACGACAGTACCAGCTCATACTTCCATAGCACTTTTTATGCCAAACAGAGTCTGTAAGTACTTTAAATATATTCATTTATTCCTCATCACACCCTATCTGATCTAGCTCCTCTACCTGCTGTTAGGATTAAATAGGTTAATATATGTAACACACTATAAAATTGTGCTTTATGAATGTTTGTAAATAAAGTCCCCCTTTCACTGAGACACAGAGAAGTTAAATACTTTGTCTAAGGCCACATAGCTAGTCAATGGCAGGAGTGGGGTTAGAACCCGGCCATATGGCTGGAGCCTACGCTGCCTCTAAGAGATCTCTGGCCAAGTGACAAGTTGCAGCTGCTCCTGCACGGACTTCATTCCACCCATAAAATAAAAACAAAAGAAGTGTTTCCTTTCTTCACAAGAATGGCCCTTAATGCTGAAGTTTTCCCATCATAGGCACTCAGTGGTCCGCTGAGGGTAACATTACTACTGTGTCATTTCACCTCGTCTGACACACTCCATCCCTGTGGCCCTCTCTGGGGTGAACTGGGTAGGAAGGGCACTGTTTTGAGAGGTTTGGTATTAACAACTATTTAGGGAAATGGAAACAAGGTACAGACCCAGCCTGTAGAAATGTCACCATTACTGGGAAATGATTGAAAAGTTCCTTAAATAATCAATGGTTCCAGGACCAATGGGTTAAGACTGAGCTAAGGTCCTCTATTTCTTGTCTTTTCCCCAGCTCCTCTCCCCTTTACCTTGCTTCTGCCCCTCAATTATTTACCACCTCATTACCCTGCCCCCACGGGAATGATAATATTAATAACAATAATGCTGGGAGCTCATAATGATAGAGTTCTGCCTATGTGCCAGGCTCATTCATGCATTATCTCATTTAATCCTCACAAGAGCCTTCTGAGGAAGGAGCTCTTTTTTTTTTTTTTTTTAAATCTACTTTATATCTGAATAGACTGAGGTTCTGAGAAGCTATATCACTTGGCTGGTAAATGGATAGGGTGGAATTGGAGCTCATCTCTATCCTGCTTAAATCGAATGCTATACCTTCTCTTCTCATCACCCAATGCACCCAGAATCACCTCCACTGAATGTCCATTTTTCACGTATTATCTGATCCTTAAAAGATAAATGGTAGGTGTACCTAGGCTTCCCTGAGTTAAATACTCTAGCAAGTCTATTTGCCTTCCATAACTTAAAATTTTTTCCATAACATTTTAATTCTACCATGGGCAAAAAAGTTGTGCTGGGTACTCTGGGGACACAAAGAATTATTTAAAGAGAAAGATAGCCTAATCTTTGTGAGATATATATACATAAAATTTTATAATACAGAGGTGGCAGCTGTGGAAGTGTGAGGGTCAGCTACAAAAGTGTCGTTATAATATGGTATGAGTGGGGTGCCTGGGTGCTTACTTGGTTGGGTGTCCCACTTAGGCTTAGGTCATGATCTCATGGTTCCTGGGTTTGAGCCCCAAGTTTGGCTCTGTGCAGACAGCTCAAGCCTGGAGCCTGCTTAGGATTCTGTGTCTCGTTCTCTCTGCCCCTCCTCTGCTTATGCTCGGTCTCTCTCTCCCTTAAAGAAGTTAAAAAATTATAATGTAGTACAAGTATATACTTACTACATGAGATATTCAAACAAACTTTGTATTCAGGCAAGAACTTATATCCTGAAATTATCTTTATTGTTTAAAAAATATTGTTGAAAAAATTCAGATTAGATTTTAGAAAACTCAAATCCAAAAATAATAAAATAAAATAGGAATATAGAAGGAGGCAATTCATAAGATAAAACCTAAAACTAATGAAATAGAAAACAAACACAAAAAGGGGTAAGTGGAATCAAAATTAGTTTCTTTGATAGATTGTTGAACTAGACACACCCTTGACAAGACTGATAAAGAGAAAGGAAGATAAATACAACATTATGAAGGAATATAACCACAGAGATGAAGACAAGAAAACTTACTGGTAAACGTTATGTGCAATTCTGTAGAAATAAATTTGGAAATCTAGAGGTAGTGAAAAATTTCCTAGTAAAAATAAAAATTCTTAAAATAACTCTTTTAAGAAAAATGAAAGGACCAATTATTACAGAAGAGACTGGAAAGTAAAAGATCTGTCACTAAAAAAGGCACCAGAACTAGATGGTTTTACAAGTGAATCCATTACACTTTTTGTTTTTTGTTTTTTGTTTTTTTGTTTGTTTGAGAGAGAGAGAAAGAGAGAGAGAGAGAGAGAATGTACATGTGCAGGAAAGGCAGAGAGAGAGAGAGACAGAGAGGAAAGGACAGAATCTTAAGCAGGCTCAGTGTGGAGCCCAATGTAGGGTTCGATCTCATGACCATGAGATCGTGACCTGAGCCAAAATCAAGAATCAGACACTTAACCAACTGAACCACCCAGACACCCCTCATTACAGTTTTAAAAATCAATTCCAGTGTTAGATAAAATCTATTCGACCATAAAAAGGAAAGCTACTAAAATAATTTTTTGAAGACAGATTCTTAGGACAGTATAGAATTTGAATCCCAATTTATATAAAGGATTATATGCAGAATATTAGCAGATCAAATCTGTCAGTGTATCAAAAGCATATGACACCATTACCAGATAGAGTCTATTGCCAGAATATAAGAATGTATCTTATTTATTCCAATTTTACATAAATGGTGGGAAGATTTCCCATCATTTATAATGGATGTGATGGTAGCCAATGAATTCTTTCTTATTTTTTAATTTTTTATTTATTTTTTCCTTAATAGTTTGTTGTCAAGTTGGTTTCCATATGACACCCAGTGCTCATCCCAACAAGTGCCCTCCTCCATGCCCATCACCCCACTTCCCCTCTCCCCCACCCTCCCTTTGCCCTCAGCTTGTTCTCAGCATTCAAGAGTCTCTCATGGTTTGCCTCCCTCCCTCTCCCCAACTATTTTTCCCCTTCTTCTCCCCCATGGTCCTCTGTTAAGTTCCTCCTAATCCACCTATACGTGCAAACATATGGTATCTGTCCTTCTCTGCCTGACTTATTTCGCTCAGCATAACACCCTCAAGTTCCATCCATGGTGGCCAATGAATTCTTAATGTGTAATTCTTAAACTCTGATTCTTGAATAGCTTGGAGATTGTAGGAGTGAGGTTGGGAAGGAAGGTGGACACTGGGGGGAGCGGGGGAAGAGGGAGTCATTTGGCATTAGGCAAAAGCACTAATTATTTGTGCTGACTTATTTAATTATTAGGCTATGCCCGTTGAAGGGAGGAGTGGTAAATAAAGAATGAATCTCTAAGGAGTACCTACCATGCTCTAAACCCTTGGCTAGATACTCTGCATACGATGTCATTTAATGGTTTAGTCAGGTCTGGGTTAATATGCAAACAGAGTGTATACATGCACCCTCACATCAACACAATACCTTCTAGAAATGTTCATTCATAATGGAACAAAAACACCATATCATTTTTTAAAAAGTTAGTTCAGAGAAGGCTTATGCATAGAACATTATTATTGAAACAGGGCACAAATAAACACTTCAGATACTTTACTGACAGATACCATTCATGAAGCAAGAGAGAGAATAACTTTAACTGACATGTAAGTTCATAGATCCTGGCAATGCTTTAGAAGCACATTAAAATGGTTTTGCCGATGGTGACCCCCAGGGACACTGATACTCATGCTGCAAAGATGCCTTGGCTCTCCTGGACTTTCTCAGGCTACCTTAACAGGGCAAGTGTCTGCTGGTTGTCTCCATCTCTGAATGGAGAATTTTAAACTCCCACAAGGCCAGGGCTAAAGCTCTCTTTTCTATCTAGCACGACTGTATCTGGAGACACTTGGGATCCTGGGGAGGTTGGTGGGCCCCAAGAGAGAGGAGGAAATCTCCGGGCAGGTTTCGTCACGAGGCTGTCTCCCAATTGTCACTTTGAGGATGTTTTCTGCTTCTTTTGTCTCTGGCATTGCCTGGGGGAGGATTTTGAGGTGTCTTTATTCTGTTTACTTTGAGAGAGGACATTCTCTGCTACAGTTCTCTGCCCTGAAGACCTGGTGCCTTGCTATGGGGAAGGGATTCCTTTCTCCCTTCTTCAGTGTGCAAGGGCAAGAGAGCAGAGCTCTGGCCAACGATATGGGTAAGAAAATTTAAACAAAGCAGACTAGGGACACCTCAGACACAAGACTTTGTACCTTATCCAGTTGGAATGATAGCTATTAGGTCAGTGACTGTACGTCTATCCTATAAACAGGGATTATAAAATTTAAACAGGGCTGTGCCTCACGACAATTATGTCAGCAGCCAATGACGATCGCGATGTGCCTGCCCTGTCTTTCTGCTTCATCACTTAAAATGACAGTATCCAGCTTTCCTCTCTGCATCTATCATAAAGACACATTGATTTCCTTTCTGGGCGAACACATATTTCTTTTCTCCTGCTAAAAAGATAAATCTGACAGATTTTAATCAAATGTCGTTGTTCACAACTACAGAAATGTGTTCCGTGCCACATATGAAAACAAAAATACACCCACAGCTGAAGAAGGAGGTTTGTGGCCAAGTTTATTTGAAGAACACACCTGTATTGAAACACATACACACGTGCACACATGCACACACACACACACACACACGCACGCCTGGCAGTGAAACTGATGAGTTGGTTAATATTTTTCAAGATAGTATATCATTTGTAGTGACCTCAGTAAGTGTTGGTCTCCGTTAACATTCCACTGAAACTCTGCAGTCCAAATTCTCTGTTTAAACTCCAAGATGCTGGAATATTGGGCCTTGATCTTTAGAATGAAGTCTTTCCCAAGATGGAAGTTGTCTTTTAGATATTTGGGATATGACATAGAAAGATGGTGAATCTGCATGTCTCTTGCCCAACAGGCTTTCATCACTCTATTGGTGTTCCAGTATCTGGCTATGAAATCGGCTAACTACACGATGAAGTATTTGTATTGTTTCATAAAGTATTTCATATATATATGAAACTTGTTATTCTTTTCAGTGTATCTAAGGATAGCCAAGATGCCATCTATGTTTTTTCTCTTCTGTATTAGAGAGACATTTAAGCTGATTTTTTTCTTAATTTTTTTCATATAAAGAACTGTGGGAGAGACACTTAACATCAACAAAGCTTGATGTTTTCTACATATCGTTCATTGACTGATTCACTCTTTCTCTGTATGGGTTGTATACAAACTGATTTTTAAATTTTATTGATGTTTATTCATTTTTGAGAGAGAGAGAGACAGAGAGAGACGTATAGAGTGTGAGCAGGGGATGGGAGAGAGAGAGAGGGAGACACAGAATTTGAAGCAGGCTCCAGGCTCCAAGCTGTCAGCAAAAGCCCAACACGGGGCTTGAACCCATGATCCATGAGATCATGATGTGAGGCGAAGTTGGACACTTAACTGACTGAGCCACCCAGGCGCCCCAGTATACAAACTGAGTTTTGATGGTACTTAGCTAAAGACGTGAATCTTTGGCATATTTTCATTAGGACGGAGAGATTGGATGTCTCTTGTTCACACCTAGTGGCAGTTTCCTGCCCAGATAGCTTGGAAGAATATATCTTATTTCAACTAATTTTCAGAGGTGAAAAAAAAGAATCCACATCATGAATGGAAGTGTACAGATACAATTTTAATTGACCATCGATTAATTTCTGCCTTACAGACTCCATCATCTCAGTAAAGCTTTTGTCCTATCCTCATAATTTTGAATGTTATATTAAGATACGTGATTCAAGGGGTCCCTGGGTGGCTCAGTCGGCTAAGTGTCTGACTGCAGCTCAGGTCATGATCTCATGGTTCATGGGTTCGGGCCCCATATCGGGCTCTCTGCTGACAGCTAGGTCAGAGCCTGTAGCCTGCTTCAGATTCTGTATCTCTCTCTCTCTGACCCTCCCCTGCTCATGCTGTCTCTCTCTCTCTCAAAGATAAAAAACATTAATAAAAAAAATTAAAAAAAGATGTGATTCAAGAATAATTGTATTTGGAAAGTAAAATATTAAAAAGGAAATTTATTTTAATTAATTTATTTTTATAATCCTACATAGTCACACACACACACGTGTGTATGTATATATGTATTGTATGTCACTGGGCAAAAAAATAGAGAACCCTATCTCTTTTAAATGTGAGCTTTAAAAACTTCCCTTAAGTGTGTTTCCACTATCATTGCTAAGTTTGTGAAAATTACAAGATGTTATTATTGATATGATAATGTGCCCTATACACGAATTGCCCACAGTGCATTATTGGGTTAACTTTGACAACCACTGTGGTTTAAGAATGAGCTCACAACTCTGATATTTGTCTGTGATGTGCCATATACATATGTGTGTGTGTGTGTGTGTGTGTGTATATATATATATATATGTATATATATATATATACACATTTTTTTTTTTCCTGAAAAGCATAGGGTGATTTGGGAAAAAGGGAAGAGTGGCTAAATCAGAAGTTACCTTGCAAGAATAATATTAAAAGAGCTTGGCATTTAAATTGTAAGAGGAATAAATTAACTTCTTAAAGTAAAAAGTAAGAAAAGGAAGCCAGTAAAAGTGGGTGAACTCATTCAGCTGGAAATCATGGTGTTCCCGTTAAGCCTCAGCCAAGAAATTGGTGGTTAAAGACGTCCCAATTTTCATCTGATTGATACTGGTGTCATTTGAAAGTTTAATTCAAAATGAAAGGCCACCCTGACACAGGAAATATGTGATTTTTTTTCCCTGAGAGGATATTTGTGATATCCCAAACCACAGCCACTAGAAGATATGAAGGCAAGCACAAAATATTACCTAGATCATGATTTATACATGCTGAACAGACAATAAACTCACCACCCTCCTTGCCCCTACAGAAAATGCTACCTGCTAGCTATAGCTACAATGCAGTATTTCGAAGCACTATTTCTCAAAGTTTTTTCTTATTTACAAAAGAAGCAATTCATTTTGTAGGACATTTCAAACTGGCAAATGGCCAACAACAATTTTGACCAAAGCTGGGTGCAAAAGGTATTGCAAAACACAAAGCAGAAGACTATTTAGGAAAGATGAAAACAAAAGGGAAGATTATTCATCCTTCCATATGGCTTTTTAAAGCCATTCACAATTAGGTATCGTTTATGGTAGTTTCTATAAAATTTTTTCCATTGAGAAGGCAGAAGACTGAATAAGTTTTCTGAATGCATCACAAAAGAAAGCGAAGAAATTCAGAATGACAATGGAATTTAGCTGATTGTTTGAGGATCTGTGCGTGATAATGACACTGTTAAACCGGAGGATGGAGAATGTGAACTCATTTGTTTCTCCAGAAAAGGATTTTAAGAATTTAACCAAAAATTAAAGTCTCTAGGGAGACAGACGAACATGAGCATTAGCAGTCCTACCGCAATTATACATCTGATTGAAAAGGTACAGTATATCAGAAGTCTCAGAGTCAGTGTTTGTTTTCCTAGCTTGTGTGCACAGAAATATACCGACTTCAGGAGAGAGGAGAGCTGCGCTTGCGTGGCCCAGTCAGTTAAGCATCTTGATTCTTGATTTGGGTTCAGGTCATGAGATCAAGTCCTGCATCAGGCTCTGCACTGACAGCATGGAGTTGGCTTGGGATCCTCTTTTTCTCTCTCTCTGCCTCTCCTCAACTCTCAAAACAAACAAACAAACAAACTTGAGAGAGAGAGACAGAGGAGAGAGGAAAAAGTGTGGGGCCTTCTCAAGACGTATTTAGACAACTTCTTACATACACAATTTAAACCATATGCCATGCTACCGATTCATGTCCTTGGCCTCTTATAATTAAATTGTAATATCTAGCAACATTTGGGGGCTAAATTGGATTCTTGGTGCTTTCATACTTCATTCCCTAGATGCCATGTGAAGACATGTTTACACAGTTCCCATCCAATTCCAAGGCATTTTATTTGTCAAATTAAATTTGTCACAACTCTTCATNTTTTAAGTAATCTCTACTTTCAACGTTGGACTCGCACTCATGACCCCGAGATCAAGAGTAGCATGCTCTACCGACTGAGCCAGCCAGGTCCCCTTCTTCAACCTTGTGTCTTAATGATGAAATTTTCATAACCTCTTTATTTGGGCTGAATTTCCATTTGTGTTGGAAATAATTCTTGGACCCCTTTCAAAATTCTCTCTAGCTCCTTAAAATTGGGTAATCAAATCATGGCAAGACCATATGAACCTTGGACATGAAAAGACCGTAGGTTGAGTCTCCCTGTGGCCAGATTAGGTGTTGGATCTCCAACCAGTCACTAACACTTCTTTAAAAAAATTTTTTTTAAATGTTTACTTGTTTTTGAAAGACAGATACAGACAAAGCATGAGCAGGGGAGGGGCAGTGAGAGATGGAGACACAGAATCTGGAGCAGGCTCCAGGCTCTGAGCTGTCAGCACAGAGCCTGACGTGAGGCTTGAACCCACGAAGTGTGAGATCATGACCTGAGCAGAAGTTGGACGCTGAACCAATGGAGCCACCGAGGTGCCTCAACACTTTTAACTATAACTTTCCCATATGGAAAATGAGAATGACAGTTCCTACCTCATGGAAATTGCATGTGCTAATGTCGCTCATGGAAGACAGAAGCAGAAAGTGGGAGAGAGTGACTTGTGGGTTTGAGACGCCTCCCCATCATCTCCATCCTGTCATTTCTGCTCATTTTTATCAACCGTGCTGTAAACATGGACATTACACAGATTCTCGTGTCTGTTCCTTGGTTTTGCCTGACACTCCCTGATCATCTTGTTAGAGACCACTCTAAATGTGGAACCTCAGAACCTTAAGAAATTAAATAGTCTCTCAAACAGTGTGGCTTCCACGGAGAAAGTTGCTCTTGATGTTCCATTTAGTAACGTACCATCCTGATGCGATAAACGACACCCGGAGGCTGAAAGTAGTGGATCCTGCCTCCAAAGGGCCCAGCCTTCCCCGGGATTAGTCACTTGGCTGCCTCCCTGTGCAGCTAGTAATTCAGAGATAATCATGTTACCAAGATGCCATTTAATCTGTATTTGGCATATCTCAAGTTTTCATCTTCATTAATAGAGCCATCAAAGTTTTCATGGGGCCTGACTGGTATTGGACGCACTAGTGAGTCACCCAGAGGGGGGGTTGCCATTCACATGGAGAGACTCTGCTGGCCAGATGGCAGCTGTTAATCTGCTTGCATCAGGAGTGTGTGTGTGTGTGTGTGTGTGTGTGTGTGGAGTGGGGAGGGTAAGCTCTCCTGGCCCGTAGCCAGTGGGACTATCCCTCACCTCTGATTACACATCGTCACTGGCCCAGCCTAGGAAACCTGCTCCCTTGTGGCTGAGTGGGCTCTCCACTCCCTGCTGGCTTGAAGGGGCCTGAGGGAGTGTGTGCCGGACAACAGGAAGGCCCTGATGCCTCTAGCATAGGCCATTCAATCCAAAGATTCCTGTGGAAGGCGGTAGAGTACAGTGGAAGGGTGCTAACCCAGGAGTCAGAGAAACTTGGCTTTACATCCTGACTCTACCACTTAACCAGCTACGTGAAGTTACGCATATCACATAACCACTTTGAGCTTCCGATTCTCCCATTTACACATATGAACCTGAAGGTGTCACCCCGGTAGGTTTTCCATAAAGTAGTCAGAACAGGGGAGCCAGATGGAGATCCATCTTTAGCCCCATGATCTGGCTGTCCCACGGCTGAATGTAGAGCCTGGGGAAGCTCTGATCAGGTCCCTGGGGTGGGGGCTGGACAAAGATGATCATTGAAGTGTTGTTTGTGATAATGAGGATGGTGGAATCTTAGGGGCTCATCATGGAGGAGGGCAGATAATGGGGTGCCAAGGAGGCTTGACATGCAATACCATGCAACAGTGTATAGCAGCATAGATGGATTGTAAAGACTGTGCTAGGAAAGAAAGAGAGAAGGAAAGAAAGAAGAAAGGAGGGAGGGAGGGAGGGAAAAGGAAGGAAGGAAGGAAGGAAAGAAAGAAAGAAAGAAAGAAAGAAAGAAAGAAAGGAAAGAAGGAAAGAAAGAAGGAAAGAAGGAAGGAAGGAAGGAAAGAAAGAAAGAAAGAAAGAAAGAAGGAAAGAAAGAAAGAAGGAAAGAAAGAAAGAAAGAAAGAGAAAGAAAGAAAGAAAGAAAAAGAAAGAAAGAAAGAAAGAAGGAAGGAAGGAAGGAAAGAAAGAAAGAGAAAGAAAGAAAGAAAGAAGGAAGGAAAGAAAGAAAGAAAGAAGAAAAGAAAGAGAAAGAAAGAAAGAAAGAAGAAAGAGAGAAAGAAAGAAAGGAAGAAAGAAAGAAAGGGAGAGAGAGAGAGAGATGGGGCGCCTGGGTGGCCCAGTCAAAGCGTCTGACTTCAGCTCAGGTCATGATCTCAGAGTTCATGGGTTTGAGCCTTGCATCGGGCTCTGTGCTGACAACTCAGGGCCTGGAGCCTGTCTTCGGATTCTGTGTCTCCCTCTCTCTCTGACCCTCCCCTGCTCACACTGTCTCTCTCTGTAAAATAAATTTTAAAAAAATTTAAAAAAAAGAAAGAAAGGAGAAAGGAAAGAGAGAGAAAGAAGAGAGAGATGAAAGAAAGAAAGAGAAAGAAAGAAAAAGAAAGAAGAGAGAGAAAGAAAGAGAAAGAAAGAAAAGAGAGATGGAGGGGGGAAGGGAGGGAGAAAGGAAGGAAGGAAGGAAGACAACAAAGTCTGTAGGCATCATTCGTATAAACTAACAAAAACATATCCACACGGAGTATGCGGAAGTATTAGGAAGACACATACAAATTCAAGGATATCATCAAATCTGATACTTGCTTTTATGGGCTGGGGGAGAGGCACATGGTGGGGGAAGGGGATCCACAAACTTACAATGATAATGAGCTGGGGAGTATGACTTAATGTTCTGCTCCTGGGTCTACAATAAAAAGAAAAGGTGAAGGAAAGGTGACAGGAAGGGAGAAGATTTAATAAGAGTTGTGTTTTGGGAGGTTTCAGGGTCAGGGCGTGGGGACAGGCACCCGTCTGGCTGTGGGAAGCTCTCCCTTAGGGTCTCTTTCTCTCTCTGGTGAGGGTGGGAATCAGAAGGCTTAGAAAACACAGGACGGGAGAATGAAGCCGAATGGCCTGAGATACTCATTTGCTCTTATCTGCATTCTCAATCTCCACAGACCCTGAACTGCCTGAAGGCACTTCTCTAATTTTTCCAGAATTCTCATTACAGACTCAATTTTTGTGACTCGGTCACTGTAGAGTTTTAAGAAGGTGTGGTGCTCATTCTTGCTAAACCAGTTGAGAATTTCCTGGATCCCCAACTCTCAGCCCCTGCGTAGAAGTGTTCTGTGCTTCTAATCAATGAGACTTTTGTGTGCAATGGGGCCGAAGGATATTACTGTGTGAGAAAGAACCACAGGAAACCCCCATCGCTTCTCTAGAGTGAGAGGAAACAAAATTCTAAATGTGTAACGGGGCCCAGTCTGTAGTCTCTTTTTGTTAATTTATGAATTGGAAGACAAATGTGGATTTATTGGAATAGTATAATCACATGTCACTATGGTACAGATCATAATTATGACCAATATAATAAAGCAGAGAGAGAAACAATTTCCCTCCTGAATGGCATCATCCGTAGAAGCCTTGCCTTCTTCAAAGCTTTGTGTTTATTTCCTTTAAACATAATAAATAAGGCGGACATAAAATAAAGAATGGGATCTGGAAAGGAAGGCAGAGTGATCTGTAATCTACTTCCTGCCTTGGAAGCTAAACTGAGATAATATTAAAGATAAAAGCCAGCAAGAGACCTCCGGACTAAGAGGCACTACTTGTAGGTCACACTTCCATATATTACCAATATCCCCTTCTATTCCTTCTCCTCTTTTCTCCCCTTCCTCCCTGTCCCCCTTTCTCTGTTAGCCTTGACCCTCTGAAGGAGATGATTTGTTCAAGAATGGATATATGATCCAGGCTAAGCCAACTCAAGGCTTCCCTGGGACTTTGGGTGGTGACATAAAGAAAGCAGTGCCCTCCTATCTAGAACAGCCGTGTGTAATCCAGCAACTGCTGGCGAAGAGCGCCTGGCTGAGAAGGGAGCCGATGAAGAGGACAGAGCAGAGCTGAACAGCAGCAAGGGTGAGATGGATGAGCCATCCTGCCCGAGTGCCTGCACTGAGCCGTGCTTGAAACCAGAATTCTTTAGACCCTTCGCTTAGGTCAACTGATCAATTCCTCTTTTAGCTTTAGCTGGCTGACTTTTCTGTCATTTGCAAACCAAAGATTTCTGAGCATCCTGCCAAGCAAGTCAGGTAAATACTGTCGCGCTGGGAAGCACGTGCTCATTTAGCAAACATTTAGTGTACGCTTATTTTATGCCAGAAAGGCCCTTTGCATAGCAAAATTACACAGCTTATTCGAATCATTTTTCGAATGACGAGAACATATCTTTGTGTTAGTTCAAGTTTGTGTGTGTGTGTGTGTACATGTATATGTATCCCTTTTTCTTCAATAACTACACAGTATTATGACCAATATGTCAGGTCACCTGGGCGACATAACATAATGGCATAATTCATAAATCCTTTGTCAACACTTTGATTTGCATGAGGGCATGGAGAACTACTTTGGTGTTCATAGCCTGATGAGCTATGTGACCTTGGGCAATTTGCTTAACTTCTCTGAGCTTTCCGTGTTTATCTGTAAAGTGGAGAGAATAAAAGTCTGTGTATCAACTGATTGTTGTCAGTAATAAACAAACAGAGTCGTGTAAAGTGCACAGCATAGTGGCTGGCACATAATAAAATCATTTGGGGGCGCCTGGGTGGTTCAGTTGGCTAAGCACCTGACTCGATTTTGGCTCAGGTTATGATCTCATAGTCGTGAGATTGAGCCCCACATAGAGCTCGGGCTCTGAGCTGGGAGTGGAGTCTGTTTAAGGTTCTCTCTCTCTCTTCCTCTGTCCCCCTTGCACTCATTCTCTCACTCACACTCTGTCTCTCTCTGTCTCTCTCAAAAAGAAAAAATCATTCAGAAAATGATAGCCATTGTTAATATCATGACTACCATAGTCATCATCACCTTCATCATGCTGAAGGAAGCTATGCCCGTAGTTAGAATAATTTACATGCATATGGCGCTTTAATGACCATTCACAAAGTACTTTCTCATCTGATTTGATACAGTGAGCCCACTGCCTCGCAGTATCCATTTCACATTTTGGCTTCTCTCAAGTTGATAAGAGCAATTTTTTCAAAGGTTTCCATGATATTTGGCAAGATCCACTGAGTCTAGTAGCAAATATAAGGGACTGAGAAATGCACTCATTTTGGTAAAAAGTAAAAAAAAAAAAAAAATAAAGGAAAACATTTTTAGGACAAACGTGGCCTGGCACTAAATATCTTTAATCAAGGCTGGACGTTAAACTGCTTAATAGAACTTTGGTTACAATTGTTAACACTTGTGAAGACCTAATCAGGGGAGACAAAGTGGTCCTTTGACAAGGCCTTTTGCTTTTCCTGAATAATACATCACTGATATCAAAGAGAAAAGTTTGAAGCAAACCCTTTTTTAAAGTTTTTGATCATTGTCATTTTAAAATAGTCTTAAAGTTGGACCTCCAGACAGACGATGTGTGTTTGTGTTACCAACCTAAGCAGATTGTTGAATTCGACACATTTAAATACCTTCTTTGTGGAATGTTTTTCACAAAGCCATGTTTTCGAAATGCTAAAATATGGATCCATTGTAAGATCTCTTTTTTTTTCCCCCAGAGGAAAATACTTTAGAATTAACAACTGGGTGAAAATCCTTAGCTGTATTGTTTGAGGGAATATCACACTTTTGATATCACACAAATTTCTAGAATAAGACAAGGACTTGATTCACGAATTGAGCAAAACTTGCTAATAATCCTATTTTGTTTGTTTGTTTTTGTTTTGGATCAGGATGTTGTTTTATCTAATTCAGAGAAGACACAGCTTCTTTTTTTAAGTAAAATTTGTTTAACCTTTATTTATTTCTGAGAGAGAGAGACAGAGCATGAGCAAGGGAGGGGCAGAGAGGGAGGGAGACACAGAATCTGAAGCAGGCTCCAGGCTCTGAACTGTCAACACAGAGCCCAATGTGGGGCTTGAAATCACGAACCGCAAGATCGTGACCTGAGCCGAAGTCAGTCGTTTAACCAACCAAGCCACCCAGACACCCTCACAGCTTCTTTATTAATTGCCAAGGTGACAGTGATGCTGTGGGAAGAAGTCATACAAGTTTACAGGTATAAATTTTAATGATCTCTTGCCTAAAAATCCAAACACAAACCAACAGGCATGTAAGACAAAACTTTCTTGGGTATCTGGATTATTTCCTCTTGGTCAGAGCTTCTGCCAGAAACTAGAAGAAATTGTGAATTCAGAATTTTTCTCATCTTTTGAGGCCCAGATTCTCTGAGTAGTTTATCAAGAGCAATCACTTCTATATCCTTTGTTGCGCATCATGAGGTGAACGCCAAATTCTAGGCTTAACACTCCTAACTAAGGACAGCAATCATTAAATAAAGATGAACCATAATATTTAGGTTTTATGAATACTTGATGCCTTTTGAAAGACAAGGAGCGAGATTCTCCTAATGCTTGAGTCATGGCTTAGTAGTAAATTAGGCATCCACAGAAGCTATGTTAAGATATGCTGCAGAAGTTTTGGGTACTGTACAGAAGAGGTATGATAGCTTTGGTCTACAGTCTGTCCCAGAGAAAGGAGTCACAGGGACACGCTACCCCATTCAGCTTCACATTGTCAATGAGCATTGTGGGTAACTTACTGCCAACGATTCCCTCCGTGATTCTCAAATGTTACATTGAAACTTAGCAAATATTACTCCTATGTCTCAGGTGGGTAATATATATGGTCAGCTTGCTATTCCAGACACAAAGAGAACCTGTGGGCGCCTGGGTGGCTCAGTCGGTTATGCGTCATACTCTTGATTTCGGCTCAGGTTGTGATCTCCCGGTCATGGGATCGAGCCCCGCGCTGAACTCCTTGCTGAGCACGGAACCTGCTTGGGATTCTCTCTACCCCCCCACCAAATAAATAAATGAACATTTAAAAAAAAAAAGCCCTCAAAGGGAATCTGGTTATTTGTAGGTCTCACGTAGCTGTGGGCACACATAAGGTCAAATTAGCCTTAATTAGCTCTTGAGAGCCTGTCTTGGGCACCACAGGACCCCCGGCACATGCCTGGTCCCTTCCCTTGCTCCATCTGGGCTCCACTGGGCCCGGCAGCTCCCCACGCAGCTCAGCATGGAGCGTCAGAGTCGCTGTGAGGTCTGTGGTGCAGTGTGTGTGTGGGAGGTCCTTCTGTCTGTGTGCCACACTTTATCACTTCAGTCTGGAGGCAGTTTGGACCTGAGTCTTCCTGTGGCTTTCATCCAAATAGACCCTTCAGTCTCATCCTGCAGCATCTCTCTCAAGTGTCAGACTGAGTTTCCAGCACTGGGAATCCGCACCCTCCTCCACATACCTGGCTTTTCACATCTTCGTGGAGGTCTGTCCTCCAACATCTTTCTCTTTTAGTGCTCATCCCCAACAACATTGACCATGAACTAGTCAAATAAATGGGATAACAAGACAGGGAGATTGTGGTGCCACAAGTCTCGCACACACTTTGCTACTGTTAGGGTATTTTATTTCTGATGGATCATTTTGGAAGATGGCCTGAGTACGGTGGCAATTTGGGCTCCAAGGGTAAACAGACCCCCAGACATTTCATTAAAAAAAGCTTCTTTTGTGATTTTGTGGTCATGACTATATTAGACACTAAAAATATTTGCTGGTAATAGATGGTGGTTCAGAAAGTGACCGGGAATTTAGACAGGTCAAAATAAGAAGCTTGCCATGAAGGCTTGTCGGGCTGGTTCAGATATCAAAGTGGCAAGAGTATTCGGCAATCTGCGACTTCTGCATGATATTTGCATAGAGAGAACTTTAAAAAGGTTGCATTTCTTTTCTCCTTTCATATTTACTTTGTGTTAAGGTTAGAGGATCTCACTGGCAATGTTGCTGATGCTATTTTTGTAAACTCCAGCTCTGTGTTTAAATGTAGCAGGATGGAAATTTCGAGCTACAGCAACAATAAATATATCTGACATCCTTGTAACTTTCAAGTTGTAGTTCGCCTGAGAGCCGTAAAGGCTGTTTTTCTTTTTTTTTTTTTTGCCTTGGACTCTGAAGTAAGAAAGAAACTTTTGTTTATAAATTTCCGAGATTTTTGTCTTTGCACTTACCACGAAGTCAAATGTAGATATAATCCACTTTAAGCACTTCTGGCAAAAAACCAAATATGCCTTTTTTTTTTTTAAATTTTTTTTAATGTTTTATTTATTTCTAGGAGAGAGAGAGACAGCATGAGCAGGGGAGGGTCAGAGAGAGAGGGAGTGACAGACTCTGAAACAGGCTCCAGGTTCTGAGCTGGCAGTCAGCACAGAGCCTGACGCGGGGCTCGAACCCACGAACCTCGAGATCATGACCTAAGTGAAAGTCGGACGCTTAACCGACTAAGCCACCCAGGCGCCCCCAAATATGCCTGTTTTTTGATAAGGGGGAAAGAATCCCAACTTTTTGGCAACACAAATCCTTTACAGCGGGCTGCAGTGTATGGCTTCTGTCAGTTACACTGTGATCCTGTGGACTTATGGACCCCTGACCCTGTACAGGAAGTAAGAGGCAGACCTGGGCCATCCTTCTGATCCATTTGAGTTATGTCTGATTCTAAATTGAGTTATATAGACTCAAACATAACAGGACCCGGTTTCTATATTCTTTATTCCTCCCGTCTCAAAATATAAAATTTCATATGCCGATTTTGGTGAAAGGATCTTAGGGTGTTTAAAATCAAAGATTATTTAACTGGCGCTCCAGTGGGATCTATATTAGACTCCTTTGCAAAGATATTTGATAACAGAACAAATGTGTGCCTGGGCGTGCCTATTTTTGTTTTAACTCCCCATGCTTAGATGTGTAAACTAGACTATAAGTGCAAAAGGCAGGGTTGTGTGGTGGTGTTCATTTTGTTAGCCCCGTGGAAGGCTCTTGAGGAAAAAAAATATGCCAGTTTATGATCATATAGACTTTATATTCCTAAAGATGGCTTCTGTGACTTTTCTTACAACCATCTGGTAATCAAGAGTTAGATGCTCAACCAACTGAGCCTTACAATTGTTATTTCTTTTAAAAAATTTTTTTAACTTATATTTTGAGAGAGAAAGAGAGGGAGACAGAGAGAGAGTGAGGGAGGGGCAGAGAGAGAAGGAGAGAATCCCAAGCAGGCTGTCAGCGCAGAGCCCAACACTGGGCTCAAACTCACAAACCATGAGATCATGACCTGAGCCGAAATCAAGAGTTGGATGCTTAACCAGCTGAGCCTCCCAGGCATCCCACAGTCATTATTTCATAGACGATAAACTTGAGCTTCAGAGAGAACAATTCATGATTCCCTCTATGTCTTCTCTTCCACTTTTTTTGAGTCCAATAGTCTTTTACTCCACTTTTCTTGAGTCCCTTTACAGTGAGTGGAAGGAGCGTCACTAAGCAAGAGTGATGGGAAAGGGCTGCTGGGAAATGGTATGTCTGAATTCCTGCGTCAGGTTGGTGGCAGTTGATAGAAGCCTTCCTACAGACCACGGGACTCCTCCATCATTGCCAACCCCTCCCCTCCTGACCCGGAAGGAGCATCAAACCACATGTGTAACAGCTGCCAGCAAACCTCAGCGTGGTTGGCAATGAGCTTTCCAAATGGATGTCAGCAGAAATACGTCTCTGGCCTGAAAGTGGTCTCCAGGATGCCAGAGGTGTGTTTTTCCTTAAGCTTCCAGGTCAGTCTTTGAGTCACTGGACCACCTTCACCTAGTTTTCATTTGGTCTGGCTCATTGTAGACTGAGTTACCTCTCAGATAGACAGGAGGTCATATTGCGAATGGTCAACAGCAACAAACAAGACGATTTGGCACATGCTACCTTGTATCTTTGGGTTACAAATATTTATAAAACAAAATGTTCTTATCTCTCAGAGTTCTAGCGAGAGACTTAACCTTTAACTAAGTCTTGCACGGAATTCTGGGTTGGACTGTGTAACAATTTGCCTTGTCCTGTGGCCGTGTGCTATGTGCTAATACATTTCCATCCAATTCAACAACTGGTTTAATGAGCACATATTACAACAACATGGCAGGCAGCTATGCTGATACTGGGGACAGGGTGGAAAGTGACACATACACTGTCCCTGGCTTCATGGAAGATATAAATCAGTGAGGAGAGATGAGAAGGAAGGACTGAAAGTTGGGTTCATGTGATGAAAGAACAGTCTCATGAAATGGGATTATCTTTTTCAGAGAGGTGAGCATGCTGGAATTTTCTGGTTGTTGCAGAGTTTAGATTGCCCGAACTTTTTTTGAATGTTTATTTATTTATTTTGAGAGAGAGAGAGAGAACAGGGAGGGATAGAGAGAGGGGGAGAGAGAGAATCCCAACCAGGCTCTGCAGTGTCAGCACAGAGCCTGATGCAGAGGCTCAGTCTCGCAAACCTTGAACTGCAAGATCATGTCCTGAACCGAAATCAAGAGTCAGATGCTCAACCAACTGAACCACCCAGTCACCCCTAGATTGAACATTTTAAGAAAAATTTTTTATGGTTTTTAAAAATTTATTTCTGAGAGGGAGGGAGAGAGAGGAGTGTCAGAGAGAGAGGGAGACACAGAATCCGAAACAGGCTCCAGGCTCTGAGCTGTCAGCACAGAGCCCAATGCGGGGCTTGAATCCACGAACCGTGAGATCATGACCTGAGCCAAAGTTGGATGCTTAACCGACTGAGCCACCCAGGCGCTCCTAGATTGAACTTTTTAATGCCCTCACAGGTAGGCTCTGGTCTTAGTAGCTCTAAAATCTTGTGAAAGTCTCATGACCTCTTTGGACCACAGTTTTGACATTTGTAAAGCATGGGGGTTAATGGGATGATTTTGTAGCCACACATATCGTTGTGAACATTGCACAATGTATAGAAATCTCAAATCCCTATGCTGTGCACCTGAAATGAAGGTAGCAATGTATGTTAACTATGCTTCAATAGAAACAAACAAATAAAAAAGGTGTTTTCAGTGAAATGTTGAAAGCTCTTCTTCTAACATCAGAAACAAGACAAGGATGTCCACTCTCACCACTCCTATTTAACACAGTTCTAGAAGTCTTAGCCAGAGCAATTGGGGGTGGCGGGGGAGGAAGAAGAAAGGAGTGGGGAGGGAAGGGGAGTGGAGGGGAGAAGAGGGGAGGATAGAAGAGAAGAGATGAGGGGAGGAGAGGAGAGGAGGGGAGAGGACAGAAAAAAAGAAAGAGAAAGATCCAAATTGGAAAGAAAAAAAAATTGTGTCTGCTTTCAAATAATATGATCTTCTATGTTGACAACCCAATAGATTCTACCAAAAACCTCTTTAAAAAGAATCCAGTAAAGTTTCTGGGTACAAAATCAATATACAGACATCAGTTGTGTCTCTAAACACTAACAATAAAATATCTGAAAAAGAAATGAAGGGGCCTCCTGGCTGGCTCAGCTAGTGAAGCATGCAGAGTTGTGAGTTCAAGCCCCATGTTGGTGGGTGTAGAGAGCTTCCTTAAAACCAAAAAAAAAAAAAAAAAGAAAAAAAAGAAAAGAAGAAAACAATTACATTTACAATGGCACCAAAACCAAAAACCAATAAAATACTCAAAGAGAAATGTAACCAAGGAGATGAAAGATCTCTACCTGGAAAACTATAAGATTTTGATAAAAAAATAATTGAAGAGGACAAATCCATGGAAGGATATCCCATGCTGCTGGATTGGAAGAATTAATATTTTTAACATGTCCAAACTATCCAAAGCCATCTATAGATTCAGTGCAATCCCTCAAAGTTCCGCTGGCATTTTTCTCAGAAATAGAAAAAAATCCTAAAAGTCAAATGGGACCACAAAACACCCCAAATAGACAATGCAATGTTGAGAAAGAAGAACAGAACTGGAGACCTCCTATGTCCTAATTTCAAACTGTATTGCAAAGCTATTGTAATCAAAATAGTATGTCCTGCATAAAGACAGATGCATAGATCACTGGAAATAAATTGAGAGCCCAGAAATAAACCCATGCATATATAGTCAACAACTATATGACAAGCGAATCAAGAATACTCAACTGAGAAAGGGCTGTCTTTTCAATAGTGGTGTTGGGAAAAGTGGATAATTACATACAAAATAATAAAACTGGACCCCTATCTAACACCATTCGTAAAAATTAACTCAAAATGGACTAAAGACTTAAACATAAGACCAGAAACTGTAGAATTCCCAGAAAAAACTGTAGGGGAAAAGCTCCTTGACATTGGTCTTGGCAATGAGTTTTGAATATGACTCCAGAACCACAAACAACAAAAGCAAAAATAAATAAGCGGAACTATTTCAAACTAAAAGTCTTCTGCACAGCAAAAGAAACAATCAAAAGAATGAAAGGGCAACCTATGGAAAGGGAGAAAATACTTGGAAACCATATATCTGATAAGGAATAAATATCCAACATACTTAAGAAACTCACAAAACTCAATAACGGAAGACCAAGCAATCTGATCGAAAAGTGGACAAAAGACCTAAATAGACATTTTTCCAAAAAAGACATACAAGTGGCCAGAAGGTACATTGAAAGATACTAAGCATCACTACTCATTAGGGAAATGGAAATCAAATCCATAATGATGTCACCTCACACCTGTTAGAATGGCTGTTACCAAACAGACAAGAGTGACATGATTGGGTTAAACATCATTGTTTAAGTGGGTTGGCTAAGCATCTGACTCGTGGTTTTGGTTCAGGTCATGATCTCGTTCATGGTCATGGGATTGAGCCCCATGAAGAGCACTGAGCTGAGCATAGAGCCTGCTTAAGATTCTCCCTTTCTCCCTCTGTCTGCCCCTCCCAACTCACACTCATTCTCTCTCTAAAACCAAACAAAACACAGACACACACACACACACACACACACACACACACAAAACCAAAAACAAAACTCCAAAAAGACAAGAGATAAGTGCTGGTGAGGATGTGGAAGAAAAGGAACCCTTGTGCTTTATTGGTGGAAACATCAATTGGGCAGAACTACTACGGAAAACAGTTTGGACGGTCTTCTAGAAATTAAAAAGAAAATAGCCTACCCTATGATCCAAAATCCCACTTCTGGGTATATATCCAAAGGGAATGAAATCAGGATTTCCACGAGGTGCCTGTACTCCTGTGTTCAGTATAGTATCATTCATAGTAGCCCACACAGGGAAACAACCTAAGTATGGATGAATGGATAAAGACTTTGTGGTATGTATATATTTCTGGGAATCTAATGTACATATGTAGAAATAATATAGTGGTATAAATATTACTTAGCCCCCAAAAAGAAGGAAATCCTACCATTTTAGACAACATGGATGGGCCTTGAGGGCATTGTTTTGAGTGAAGTAAGTCCGATGAGAAAAACAAATATTGTGTGATCTCATTTATATGTAGAATCTAAAAAAGCTGAAAGAGTAGAGACAGAGAGTTAGAATGGTGGTTATCAGGAGTTGGGGGCTGGGAGAAATGGGGAGATGTTGGTCAAAGAATACAAGCCTCCAATTATAAGATGAACACATTCTGAGGGTCTAATGTACAACATGGTGACTATAGTTAATAGTATTGTATTGTGTACTTGAGAGTTACTAAGAGTAGATATTAAATGTCCCCCTGATGCCCAACAAAAGAGCATTGGTAATTATGTGATGTGATGGGGAAATGCTAACTAACCCTACTGTGGTCATTGTTTTGCCACATATATATGCATATCAAATCATCACCTTGCACACCTTAAACATATACAATTCTATATGTCAGCTATATCTCAGTAAAGGTAGGGGTGTTGGAAGGCTGCTCAACCTGAAGTATTTTTGTTGAATTGTTGCAATAGTTAACAGTTGACACTGTTACATTTTTAAAAAACTTTCTGAAAAATGTTTATTTATTTTGTGAGGGGGGGAGGCACAGAGAGAGGGGGATACAGAGGATCTGAAGAAGGCTCCTTGTTGACAGCAGAGAGCCCGATACGGGGCTGGAGCTCGCAAACCCTGAGATCATGACCTGAGCTGAAGCTGGATGCTCAACCGGCTGAGCCACCCAGGAGCCCCCTGGCATTGTTACATTTGAAGAGTAATTTTTGTGCATCTGCTGTGTCACCCTGGCTACAAGCCACATCAAGAGGGGTGTGGTGTTACATAACCATCAAGGGAGCAGATGGCTTTGCCCATATATGTTTCTGGATTTGAGATATTTGAGATCCTTTAGAGGGAACTTGCACCATACAGACAAGCATCTATGTACTGTTTATATAATATTTGCATGTAACTCTTTGTTCGTGGTGAAAAATGATCAGTTTGATACTTCCCATATTCTAAAAAATCTCTCCAGACAAATACACAGTTTTCAAGGCAAAAGAGAGTCTTTCCATCTGTTATAGCTATTTATTTGAAAGAGGACTCACATTTTAAATGCCCCACATCCACCCATCTCCATCAAGTATCTCCTTTTGCAAAGTTTTGGTCTTTAGGGAATTCCTTTGTGTCATTTTCCAATGCAGTTGAACTTAATTGCTGTGTGATTTATTAGGTGGACATGGTCTTCAACTACTTGTCTGGGATGAGAGTCCATCCCTTTCAGTAACATGAGGGCAGGGAAATGAGCAATGCCCTCCTGGTAGGCTAGAAAGCATAAGGCAGGAGATAGAGGTGGAATATTCGATGTCCCACTAACGTGGTGAATTGGTTCACTAACCATGGTGATGATGGTGTTGACAGTAAAATCACGATGATGGTGGAGGTGGTCGTGATAGCGGCCAACATGCATGGAGTGTCTCAGAAACACGGAGAATTGGTTTGCTTAACTATCTTTTTAATCCTAACAGCAACCAAATGAACTTGGTCCCAATGTATGCATGTATAGAGGATAAAACTGAACCTTAGCATTTGTGTCCACCTGTTCTTTTTTAAGAACTAAATTTAACTAAGTTTTTTTTAATGTTTATTTAATTTTGAGAGAGAGATAGGGCATGAGCAGGGGAGGGGCAGAGAGAGACACACACACAGAATCAGAAGCAGGCTCCAGGCTCTGAGCTAGCTGTCAGCACAGAGCCTGACGCAGGGCTCGAACCCACGAACCGTGAGATCATGACCTGAGCCGAAGTCGGATGTTTAACCGATTGAGCCACCCAGGTGTCCCCTGTGTCTACTTGCTCTTGCTCACACTGTCAGTTACCAGACAAGCTGAGATTTAAACCGAGTTCAATCTAATTCCAGATCTTTGGTTCTTAGCTTCTAAATAGAACTCATTTGGGCCACCTGGGTGGCTTGGTCAGTTGAGCATTCAACTCTTGATTTTGGCTCAGGTCATTATCTTATGGTTTATGATTTCAAGTCCCAGGTCAGAGACTGCTTGGGATTCTCTATCTCCCTCTCTGTCTGCTCACCTCTATCCCCCACACTGTCTCTCTTTCTTTCTCTTTTAAATAAATAAACATTAAAAAAAATCAGAACTCACTATTAAAAAAATAAACAGAACTCATTTAAGACCTTGGCATTACGATTCCTTTCTAAGAGATGGGGTGAGTCTGCTACCATATTGTTAATTCTATTATGATTTGAATGGAGCTATAATTTATTATTTAAACAGTATCAAACAATAAATAGAAAATTCTCTCAAAGTCAAACAATTGGGAAAAAAAAGTAAGGTTACATAAAAGTCACAAACATTTGGCAGGTGAGCATTCAGTCTGTGTGTGGGAAGGCAGTGTGATGCAGAGGAAAGAACTTGGGTTTGAGGTTGGCCAGCTATGTGATCTCGGCCAGTCACTTACCTTCTCTGAACTCAGTTTATATCCTTATAAGATGGGGCTAAAAAATACCCACTTTGAAGGGATGCTGAAATCTTTGTAGATCATAAATTACAAATCTGTATAGTGCCTGGCAAAGAAAGTACATTACTGCTACTCAATAGAAGATCATTTTACTTTTCTGCTTACAAACCACCAGTTCCAATCAAGCTTTTGGGATAAAACTCTAACTCCTTAACTCAGCCTAAAGGCCCTTGACCCTTGCCGTGTAACCAGCCTCATCTTTAGACATTCTCCCTCTCATTGGGCTCAGATGGGCCGAGCATTCCTTTTCCACCCCAGGACCTTTGAATATGCTGTGTCCTTGGCTGAACATACTCTTGCATCTCTTTATTAACTCACTACTCTCTTGTGCTTTAGGTCTAAGCTCAATCATCACTTCCCCAGGGAAATCAGCCTGAACCCTAGAAAACATCAGTCCCCTTCTAATCTATCTCCAGTGCTCCTTCTTCTTTGGGGTACCCCTCACTATGGTAAGTAAGTACTTAATTCATCTGTCTTGTCACTAGGATGTGACCTCCAGGAGGGCAGGGGCTGCATTGCCCCATGTTCATGTTCAATCCCCAGTTCCTCACATGGGGCCTCATTCACAACAGGTGCTTGACAAGCATTTGTTGAATAAATGAAAAGAAAATACGGGCGCCTGGGTGGCTCAGTCAGTGAAGTGACTGACTTTGGCTCAGGTCATAATCTCGCAGTTTGTGAGTTCGAGCCCCACATTGGGCTCTGCCCCCTCAGCTGAGAGCCAGGAGCCTGCTTCCGATTCTGTGTCTCCCTCTTTCTCTGCCCCTTCTCCACTCATTCTCTCGCTCTCTAAAAAATAAACATTAAAAAAAGAATAAATCAGTGGATGAATAAGGATTACCTTATTTCCAAGATGCTCCTTGATGTTTTCTGATCCGTTTTTGTTAAAAGAAGACCATAGGGTGTAAGCCGTGGAAGCTTCTAACAAAGGCACAGGTTTTTGCCCAAAGTGGTGTCTTTTTCACTCTTGAGGAGAGCAAGACTTCCTTGGGGACCATTTGTTACCTGTGGCACACCAGGCACCTCATGTCCCAAATAAGCTACATTCGGTCTGACCAGAGCGATATACTGGATGAAAGAAACATACCACCCCTCTGAAATAGACGCTTTGCTTTATGATGGAAGTAGATGGGCTGGAGCCGGCAGGTGCGGGCTGGGCTGACATGGGTTCTGTGGAGAATCATTAGAGCCTCTTTAGAGATGCGGATTTACTCTGCGTTTAATCAGCCACAGGCAGAAGAAATGGCTTCATTTCAGCTCGACAAGAGCCAGATCACAAAAGGAAGATAGATGGCTAATACGGTTCATCACTACAAGCATATTGTCCTAATTTGAAGGAACAGCCTGGCACCCAGGCTAATCAAGTAGGAGAGCACAATATGGCTAGCGAGGAGGGCAAGCTAGCTTAACTCTCAGCGTGCCCCTTAAGGAAAAGTGTTATATGTTTTCTTAATTAATATTTTAAGGGAAGTGGGAACTATAAAACACATCCCTCAGTCACTTAAGAAACTCCCTTGCTTGGAATTCAAGATGCTTAAGGAACGATTTTTCCCTTTCCTGAAATGTCTGAAGCTCTCTCCCTATCAAATAGCACTGCAGGTGCTCCTGAGGGGTCTCTGTCAGTTAAGCATCCAACTCTTGGTTTGGGCTCAGGTCGTGATCTCAAGGTTCATGAGTTTGAGCCCCACGTCGGGCTCTGCGCTGACAGTGCAGAACCTGCTTGAGATTCTATCTCCCTTTCTCTCTGCCCCTCCCCTGCTCTCTTTCTCTCTCTCTCTCTCAAAATAAATAAATAAAAGCTTATTAAAATAAAGTACTGCAGCCAATGAACGAGGTGCCTTAGGAAGGGCAATTTGCTGGCTGTGTGTAACACATGGTTATGTGTGCAATTCATCTGGAAATAGAGGCAAATAGAGACAGTGCCGTGTCTGTGCATGTGGATACCCTCTGGTCCCTTGTAGTCTGTTGTTACCATTCCCCTGCTTGCCTTTCGTACTCCAGAGCCCCTGCTGGGGAGGACGTACAGTGGTTATTCCATTTAGCTGAAGTTAGCATGTCGATTGCCTAAGAAATTCCAACGAAGGGATTTTTAAGCCTGTGTGGGAGGAATGACACAGATCTGAACTCTGTGTCCTTGCCAGACCCCTCGAATGTGAAGCAAAAGCAGATAACGAGAGTCATCGGGGTACTTTCAAACAAGTGGATGTTTTAGAATCATTTGGTGTGTGTCACATCCGTGTTTTCATTCTATTCCCTGAGCCGGAGCACAGAGCTTTTACAGCCCTCCCCACCCCAATGACTATTTTCCAGATGTTCTAAAACAACATCAAGTGACCCAGTTTACCCTTGAGAGGTTTATAAAGGTGCATTTATGGAGCACCGGGCTGAGTGAGGCTGAGATGCTCGCTTGGCAGCTTAGTCCTAGATAATCTCCCATGAACGTGGTATCAAATCTTACTTTACCTAAGGCACACAGAGTATGGTTTTTAGAAAAAGATATGCTAAGTACTCCCAAAGTGAAGAAGAAACATAAGAAGCTTAGCAATGGATGTAGAAATATTATCATCAGCTATCGGGGTAATAGTAGCCAGTCATTCCTCACCTACAGGCACAGACTTCGGCTTAGGCAGATGAAGACAGAGCAGTGGAAGTATGTGATCTAAGCGCATTTAAATATCAGTGAGATGAGGCGAAGGACCTTGCTAACAAAAAACCTGAACACATGTCATTTGCTTTCCACGCTGCACAGGATGAAAAGGAAATCACTACGGCAGAAATGAAAGGAGGCACGTTGGGGTCTTGTAGGCCATATTGCCGGAACAAGAGGAGTCATCACTTATGGACGAGACGTTGTTTCATCCCTAGGACATGGGCAGCAGTTTCTAGAGCAGTCGGAACCCAGCTCTTTGCCTACATAGCAGAGGTGAGTCGTTTCTCAAGGAGAAACAATATGTTGTCTTCTATTCAGTCGTACGAAAGGAGCCACCAGCGGGCGTTGGGCCCCATGTCAAAAATCTGGTGAGAAGGTGGGATAGTTCTTCCCCAGCACATATGCTACGTGGGTGTAGATGGCATTCAGTGGGAATGGGTCCCTTCAACTCCCAAAGTAAGCAACACACCAAGGGCTTGATGAGGAAAGTGCTTAATGCTCTATAGGATGCCAATCACCTACTGGCTGGGAATGTAGAATGAACAACCTTTCTGGCCTGACTTCTTCTTTTTTTTTTTTTTGGTTTATTTATTTTTGAGAGAGAGAGAGACGGAATGCAAGTAGGGGAGGGGCAGAGAGAGAGAGAGAGAGAGTGAGAGGGACATAGAATCCAAAGTAGGCTCAAGGCTCTGAGCTGTCAGCACAGAGCTGGACGCGAGGCTTGAACTCACAAGCCATGAGATTGTGACCTGAGCTGAAGTAGGACACTCAACTGACTGAGCCACCCAGGTGCCCTGGCCTGGCTTCTGTTATCACTGGTGCCAGACTCGGCGCAGTCATCTTGCTGAGGTTCTTTACAGATGACAGGGAGAGTGAACCTGTGTAGGAGGCTCCTACTCTCTGCAGATCTTGGAATGCCTGCTGTTCTGCAACAGTTCACACCTTAAGAGTCGCGACATGCCACCAACTAACAGATGATGGTCCTTTCGCCGAGTTCAGAAATGGATGCCCCTTCATCCAAGGAGAATCTGGGGAGCCCTGGCCAGCAATCGACATGCTTGTCTTGCACAAACTCTGGTAAAGAAGTGTAATTCCAGCTTTCGTGTGGACGTAGATGCCCACTCGAGATAAGATAAACTACCCTTTGCTTTGGAAATGTGTGGTGTGGGACACCAAAGGCCGATCATCTCAAGGGCATTGGCATTGCTGGTGCTTCTGGATTTCTGCGATGGATCTGCTCATAGTTAGAAACATCAGTTACATTACCCTTATCTTAACATCCTTAAGCATCAGTGTTGTTACTGGTCATCAAATTAGCTGCTTCCTCTGATTTCAAATCCACTGACAGTTTTGGGTGGTTTGAATTGAGTGGGGTGGACAAGGGGAAATTGGCGATTTCCTCTGCCTCTTGCAGAGTTAATCTCCCATCCAGATACTGCTAAAACATCTCTTTCAACAGACGTCTTTCTTCCTAGTTTAGCAGCATTACTGTACAGAGCAAGTTTCGCCTTTACATTGCTCCAACTCAAAGTCCGAATGATAGATGATTTCCTGATCCTGAAGAAGACACTTAAACACTTAGGTTTCCTTCCACAATTTATTCCAGTTTGAACAGGACAGTCTATTTCCCATTTTAGCTTGGAGAAAGGAGGTTATATATGTGCAAACAAAATGTCTGGCATCTCTTCGAGGGTTGGGTGAATAGAAGGACCCAGAAAGTATGTTGCCAGCCAGAAATATTACTTTCTTGTGTCCACTATTCGATACCTGGGCATTTCTCTCCTGTCTGCATACGTTTCCTCTGCTCTTTTTTTTTTTCTTTTCAGTGTTTAAATTTTTTTTTAACGTTAATTTATTTTTTAAGAGAGAAAGCATGATCGCGGAAGGGGCAGAGAGAGAGGGAGACAGAAGATCCAAAGCGGGCTCTGCACTAACAGCTGAAAGCCTGATGTGGAGCTCAGACTCACAAACTATGAGATCATGACCTGAGCCAAAGTTGGATGCTTAACCAACTGAGCCACCCAGGAGCCCCTCGTTTCCTCTGTTCTTAAAAGTGCTGTCTGGGTCTGTGGAGCGAACAAACTTTCTTACCATGGAGCTTCGGATATTTTCTTAGTCTCTTTACCCCGGTAGCCCAAATAAAGGACACTTCTAGTTTTAATCTTTGCATTGATTTCTTATGCATCAACCCCTTCGCTCCCCGACATCTCCACCCAGTGTGCCCACCGAGTAGCTATTTGGGCTGCTCACGCAGTCAAGCCCACCCAAATCTATTCCCACAAATGCTTTACTTTCGCCTAGTAAAACATTTGTTACAACGAACGTGTTCTGCCCTGCGAGCTACGTCTGAACTGTCAAACTGTCACTTTCCTGGCAATTATTCCCATGAGGAAACATTTGCAACCATCTTCAAAAAGGAGTCCTCCTTCCTTACTCCAACCAAAATACTGCAAAGTTAACACACGTGTTTCTAAAATCCTTTTTTCCTGGGGTGCCTGGATGGCTCAGTTGGTTAAGCGTCCGACTCTTGATTTGGGCTCAGGTCATGATCTCATGGCTTGTGAGTTCGAGCCCTGTGTCCGGCTCTGAGCTGACCATGCAGAGCCTGGTTGGGATTCATTCTCTCTCCCTCTCCCTCTCTGCCCCTCCCTTGCTCTTGTTCTCTCTGTCTCTCTCAAAAAAAATCAATAACCTTAAAAAAATCCTTTTTCCTTTGTAAAACTCATCTCTATTCTTCCTTCCTGATCATCAGGGAGAGGTATATATGCCCACACTCTCTTCCCAAGGGTAAAGCATTATATAATTCACTGCGTATACTTGGCCCACACAGACTCAAAGGGACTATAACGCATTTGAGCATAGGAGTGATTTTAACAATCTTGTGACAAGTCTTCCAACTGGCAGGTCTTTGGGTGAAGCTAAGAGCTACTCCTTCCATGGGTGCCTCTCAAGGAAGCAGCAAGAATGAGAAGCAAATGCTCTCATGTGCATAGCATGAACCGGGAGTCCAAGTGTCCAGAATCTTCCCCAGTAAGGAAACTTCCCAAAAGCTGAGCCACATTAAGTCTAAAGCAGAATCCCTGTCACTCAGAAAACTTCTACCAGCTTTCTTCTGCACTGCCTGAGCATAAGCGTCATCTGGGTAACATGTTATGGGAAAATTTATGCCTCATCACAAAGAAACAGCTGTGTCTTGCCACAGTCACTAACTTTTGAAAGATGTTAAAGGAAGGTATTCATTTCAAGCCGGTTGCTTCAGCTACAGCCTCCCCTTCATGTTTTAATATCATGGCGTCTCCTTCTGGTCCCCTAAGTGTTACCTGGTTTCTCTGTAGGAGTGGAGGAAACCAGGACCCGTAATTTATGGCTCCTATTAAGAGGGTTGGCTGGATGTGCGGACAATATGTCAATAATTATTTCTGGTGGGGCCTTAACAGCAGAGGAAGTGCCTCTGTAGAATGGCTTATTTTAACAGAAGACAGACATGCCTGACCTGGGCTTTATGACAGATGTCAAATATATCGAAGTGTGTTGTGAAGCAGATCGTCTTATTGGCAAAGAAATGAAAGACCACCAGGAAGATGGATGGGAAGCTTTCCTCAAGGGGTTTCCTGTCTCCTTGCCCAGGTATGGCCGTGAACTAGAAGAAAGGCCAACTGGCAGGCAAGAGGGGAGACTTCAGTGAGCAGTCTGAACTTGCGCCTGTTGGTGAGACTTGAGAACAAAAGTCCCCGATCCCTTAGAGTGATGTTGGGGGAGAGAGTTGTGGATGGGGGGGATAGGGTGGGCACTACAGAGATATGAAAGAGCGCCCCCCCAAGGCGAGCACCTTCTGACATGTGATGCCCCTAGGCGCCTCCCAGACCTGCTCAAAAGATCTTGTTTCTCCAGCCTTCTGTCTTGAGTTGAGTTCAACAAAGACATCTAGGGAGCCCACCATGTGCCAAGAGTTGTGCCCGGCATTAGGGATACGGCTAAGTACCACACGTTCCAATCAGAGACCCTCCACTTTCCTTCTTCTGAGTCCTTCTCCCTTGGGAAGAAATGGGATCTTAGGGTCCCTTACTAGCTTCTGGGTAGTAGGGCGTGAGTTGACTCACTGGGAAATGAGCCTCATAGGATTAAGAGGATTGAACACGACAGTGTCTTTGTGCTTGTCCCGAAGACTAGATATAGGAACTATGAAGTGAAAGCAATGGCCTTTCCACTATTTACCTTTTATCCATAAAGACTGTCTTTTCAGAAATTTATATCATCTGCCACCAAATTAACTCTATTAGATCACAAACTTCCTATATCCCTAAGCCCTGAGGTCCCTGAATTAAATATGATTATGAGGAAAATGTGCCCCTTGAGACGAATGAACGACAAAAAGGCCATCTTTCTTCCAGGTGGGTGTATCCAACCCCAGGTGCTGGACTTGGTGGCAGCTGGATCTCACTTCACACAGTGCTGGGCACAACATGCATCCTCGGTAAGTGTTCTCAATTCGATTTATTGTAGCCATTGCTCTCCTAGAATGACAGCCTTCTATTTTCAAAGACGTGATTTCAGTCATTGGCAAGATATAATGGATATATTATACATAAAATGTAAAAAAGCCACTCCAAGAGTATCCTTTTTTCTTCTTAAAATGTTTCTTCCTCAGAGTCTACTTAAAAAAAATTAATGTTTATTTAGTTTTGAGAGAGAGAGTGAGAGAGAGCGAGCATGAATAGGGGAGGGGCAGCGAGAGAGAGGGAGACACAGAATCCGAAGCAGGCTCCAGGCTCTGAGCTGTCAGCACAGAGCCCAATGCAGGGCTTGAACCCACAGACTGTGACATCATGACTTGAGCTGAAGTCAGTTGCTTAACCAACTGAGCCACCTAGGCGCCCCCTCAGAGTCCATCTTGAGAAAGAATAGAATACAGTAAAACCTTGTTCTGTGAGTGTTCTGCAAGACGGGAAAACATTTCTAATAAATTTAACTTGATAAACAAGCACTGTCTCGTAATACGAGTAGTATGTGATGCCGAATGTCATGTGACTGCAACTGAGCCAATGGCTCTTGAAATTTGCTTTGTCACATGAGTGCTTTGGCTTCTGAGCATGTTTCCAGAATGAACTATGCCCACAAACCAAGATTTTACTTTATTTCATTCTTTCTGGGTTTGCTGGACATACACTGTTACAGGTGGTCTCTTGGTGACCATGAATGACAGGGGATCAGCAGTAGCATGCATTAGGGAAAAGCATGGATCTAGAGTAACATGAATTATTAAGAAAGGGTATGAATGTCTTTACACCCATGGGATTCCCCACCGTGAGGTAAGGGGGATGAGATAGAGAAATTGAGAATGACTTGCAGGGAAAGTTAGTTGTGATATAGAGATATAGATATATAGAGATATAGGTTGGCTTAACTACTTTTCTTGGCACAAATTCTATAAGGATGGGTCGGATGCTAAAAGTAAAATCTGTAATAGACAGAAGGGCTACATAGACTTCTGTTTTGCATTTTTATCTTGTCCTGTTTTGTCATCTATTTTGTCCTGTAGCGACACTACAAGGAACAAGGCTAAGAAAGTAGACCTTCTTCATTGGGCATGTTTCCCCCTTCATCACCTGGGCTTTTGCCCACGACTATCTACAAACAAGAGATTCCATCAGAGCAGAAGTGGGATCAGACTGTTTTCATAAGTTTCAACCTCCAAGCCAGTCGCCAAGGGGGTTAAATGCTTTCTCTATGGAGCAGGAAAGGCAAGTCTCCTTCGAAGGAAAAAGCAAGATCCTTTCATGTGAAAGACAGGAACAGGGTAAGAACTGAACCCAAAAAGGAATCACTCTGTATATGAGACACTTGCCTTTCGTGAGGTACTAAGGACAGCTTTGTGGCTCCTAAGGACAGAGAGGAGTCACTGTAGAAGTCTATCTCTTAATCAGGCTTGAAGTATCAAAGGAAAAATTATCTTTCTAGTTTGAATCTCGAAAATTTAGGACCCGTCACTGAAAGGAGGAGCAAATGGCTTTTCAACCACAAGAGAATTCTGCTGATTCATATTCTTTTCTTGTCTTTATTCTGATGCGCCCCTCCCCCCGCTCTTTTTATTTCCCTCTGAATTTGTATTAAATTCGTTACATGCTCTTAAGGGAGAGGGGTCTAATTGAGGTGTAAGATGCGATGAATAAAAAAGAAAAATAGGGAGGGGGGGTAGGAAGTCACTGTCGCTTCACTGAACTAGACTGTAGCTCATGTTAAGTGCCATTCCCTCTTTCAGAGAAAAAGATAGCCTTCTCCTCCAGGAAGCTCTGTGTCTCAAAGGCCTTTATTAAGGTGATCTTTGGGAATAGTGTTTTAATTTTTTTCCATAATCATCATGCAAATTGATCATGATAATCTCTGGAAATGAAAAGGAGGGAACCAATGGCCTCATTAACTCCAACACTGGGAGCACGCACACTCCTACGAGCTGGGGCCCCGATCCCCCCAGTGGCTCAGGTCTTCTTTGTGTGTGACTTGGTCCAGTCCCCAGTGCAGGCTGTGGCGTGTTCCCTGCCTCACTTGTTTAAATTGCTTCATGCATCTGACTCCATCACAAAATAATGGGACATCATTTGAAAGGTCCCAACCTTACAATAGAAACATTTATGTTCTGTGAGATTCCAACCAGAATTCTAACTCTCCTATGACAGAACCACGCCATCCATGCACGGGTTGTATCCGGACCTTATCTTAAAGACACTGTGGGCTCAAATTTCTAAACTTTGGACAGTCAATTGAGCCAGCACCAAAATGTGTGGCTTCAGATGCATACTTCTGAGTGCTGTTCTGCTGAATTAGGAGGGCTTTTTCTTTTCTTTTTTTTAAGAGTATATTTTAATTTTAATTTAACATGGAGAATGACAGAGACAAACAGATCTGTCCCTAGTACACTGAGTAACAGAGTTTTGAGCTGGTTATTAATTTCATGTAAGTGGATCCTCTTTTTATTTCTATAAACTGCAAAATCCAGGAGAAGCAGAATCAAATATGATATATGCTTATTGATTGCCCCGTATGTGCCGAGCAAGGTGTTAAATGGTTTCAAATGCCGACTCATCTGACAGATGAGGATAAGGCTGGGTGAAGAAGTGAAATAACATGTCCAGCTGGGAAGGGGCAGAGTCATTGACAGATCTGCCTCATCGTCTAAAAGGATTTGATGCAACTCTTTGGAAATCCACTTCCTCAGAGCCATGCAGAGCCAGATTGTTTCTCAGTGGATCGTGTCCTGCCAGTGAGCAGTAAGGAAGTTACCCTAACTCTTGGAGCCTTTGGGTACCATATACTTCTGGGCAAGGACGTGCATTCCATGGGCGTCCAACACTGTGCCTTGTGCACACTGGTGCCTTCCACTGATTAGTGATATCTAGGGCTGAGCAGTATATCTCTTCCTCTTTTGGAGAAGGCTGTCCTCTCCTAGTGAGGTACAGATGCAGAGGTTGCTCAGGAGGTTGGGCGCATGGGGGAATAACCACACAGCTAGGTAGATGAGATGACTGAATCTAGCCTCTTGAGTTAGAGCAGGGCCTTTGGTACCCCTCCTGTAGGAGATAAAATCCCTTTATCTCAGCTGTAACCCCTCCAGACTGAGTGTTCTTTCAAGTTGATTTGACCGGTCTTGAGAAATTTTATGACAAATATGCATTGACGCCTGCTATCTCTAAGGTATTGAATTAGAATACAGTGAAATATACCTGCAATCAACATTTGGTGAGTTTCTATGATATGTTAGATTCTCTGGAAGCAAATTTTAAAGGGCCTAAGAAAAGGTGAGCCTGTGAATGAATGCATGCAGTATTAGAACGAAGATTCATAGAGGAACAGCACAGAAGAATGACTTGAGCAGAGTGTTAAGAGAAGTGCTAACATTTGAGCTGGGTCTTGAAGTTGTTGGTAAGAGGTCTTCAGATGGAAAAATTGGAGGAAATACATTTTGTTTTGTAGGGGCTTCATGTTTAACTTGACAAAATGAGGGTGTGATTCCCTCAGAAATGGCCCTGAACGTAATTGGTTGAGGAAGGTGGTGAATAATGGAGATGAGCTGGCGCCACAGTGAATTTATGTGGTAAGATGGTATTTTCTCAAGCTATGCTTAGAAGAACACTCGTTCCTTGATATGTTAATTGGCATTGTCTATGAAAACAGGGGGTTTTAAGGCCAAAAAAAATGTAGGGAACACTGGAGTAGGCTGTTGGTTGGGGTTCTTTCCTGCAGGACTTCTCAGGGCTTTTGATATATGATTCTGCCTTATACATTTCCAAGAGCTTGTCTTAAACCTATTTTTGTCTTTCCCTATTCGGATTGCTTTCAGGGTACCATGGATCTCACAGTGGCAAATACTTTTTTAAGGCAGGAGCAGCTGTCAGCAGTCTTCAAGAAGTGAATGGCTTCTGTTTTAGAAACTTGGGGCACCCGGGAAGGTGACCTGTAACCAAGTTGTTAAAATCTTCTGGGCAAAAGAAAATAAGGGTCAGAATCAAGGCACTGAAGTTGTAAAGGAGGGAATGGAATTGAAAGGCAATTAGCAGGTGGAATGGATACTCTGTGACCAAATGGGGGCAAATGAAGAAACGTACTTGAGGGTTACTCCCTGGGATCTAGTGGGTAAGCTCAGGCAATGAAGAGAGAGTTTGAGTAGAAGATGAAAAAGTCGATTCATTTTGGGATGGGATATAATTGTGGTTTTTCTAAGACCAACAGAGAGCGTTTATGAACTCATTCAAGAGCTGGAGATATTAATCTGGAGCTCAAGATATACACGGACATAATTTTATCTATGATGCTTTGGATGATTATTATCTAGCCATGTCTTTAGGGGTCACCGTAATTAACATTAAGTGTTGCTTGACCGTAAATGTATAGAAATGCAGGTTGTAGAGGGCTGTGTTTAATAGAAACCCAACAACAAGCCATTAACTAGATTTACTAATAGGCGCCTTGTCTAGGAACAGAGCATAGAGAAAAACAAGCAAGCAAGCAAGCAAGCAAACAAACAAACAAACAAATATATAAATAAATATGTAAAGAAAAAAAGAAAAAGAAAGACAATCTTTGTTCAAGGAGCTTATTATCTTTAGCCTTTAGAAGATATGACAAGTGGCCAGATTACCGTGTTAGGATCATGGACCTTGCACTTGGTATATAACCTTGGGCAAGTGAGATAATGTTTTATTTTTTTTTTAATTTTTTAATGTTTTATTTTTTTCTGAGAGAGAGAGAGAGGGTCAGAGAGAGAGAGAGAAATACAGAATCTGAAGCAGGCTCCGGGCTCTGAGCTAACTGTCAGCACAGAGCCCAACACGGGGCTCGAACCCAGGAACTGTGAGATCATGACTGGAGCCAAAGTCGGACGCTCAACCGACTGAGCCACCCAGGCGCCCCTAGATAATGTTTTAAAGCTTGGATTTGTTCACTTGTCAAATCATCTTTGTAGAATATGAGTATCTTCCTCATGAAAGAGTTGTGAGGATTAGCTACGGTTCAACAAAAATGGATTTCCTGTATTTTGATTGTATAAAATACATTTCTTTAGGAATTAATGTATGCATTGTGATCTATTTAATAAATTTTATTATTGCTTTATTTGATTTCCAGTTAATGCCAAATAATAACCTGTCTATTTGAATTGCAAAAATCAAGCTGGTTTGAATTAAAGAAGTGTGAAAAATTCTTGGGTTGGCAAACTACATAACACTTCCATCAATTAAAAATAGGTAGAATGTGTTAGAAATAATGAAAAGTTCACACTTTAATTGAACTGGCTTTTTCATGAGCCTATATTTTTATGCGGCTTAATGAAACAAAAATTGAAATAGCGCCCATTATGAGATCTGTGTTAATTGTTATTATTTCCAGAAAGTTCACATGATCACAAAAAGTTTTGCTGCCACGCCAAGTTGAAATGCACATACAGTACCTGCCTTTCATTTTTCTCTGGGTTTATTTTTGGTAATAAAGACCAATATTCATTTTGGCAAACAGAGCATTCTCTAAATTGAAAACTTCCTTTAAACACGCTAGAAACTTTTGACACAAGATTGCCAAAATTGCAGGGTATTTTTCTCAGTCTGACAAAACTGTCTTTGTTCTTCCTGGCTCCATCAAAAGCAAGACTGTTTCTCTACTTACTGTTATTTCAGTACCATCATAATTTTAAATATCTTTGTGCTAGCAGGCACTGCAACATTAATTAACAATATAGTCTAATTATTTACCCTCGTTGGTTCATACAAACCCCTACAGTATAATCATTAGACTCCCTGAAGGGGTTTCACGGTATTTTGGAGTGAAATAGGAAGGTTTGTTCCTGACTTACACTGGCTCACATGTGTAATTAGGTCATCACCTCCAATTTACCGATAGGTCACTAGATCCAATATCGCTTATCTGGGCAATGTCCAAAGATAGGTGTTGATGCTGACTGACCCTGGTTGGGCAGCACACATAAATGAATGGGGCTTTTAATTTACCTCCTGGCATCTCGGAGAACATTCCTGGGGTTTCTGGAGACAAAGGGAAAACAGAGGGTGGCCAAATCGGTCATTCATTTTAAATTCTTTTTTTAATGTTTTATTTATTTCTGAGAGAGAGAGAGAGTGTGAGCAGGGAAGGGTCAGAGAGAGAGGGAGACACACAATCTGAAACAGTCTCCAGGCTCTGAGCTGTCAGCACAGAGCCCAATGCGGGGCTCGAACCCACGAACCATGAGATCATTACCTGAGCTGAAGTCGGACGCTCAACCGACTGAGCCACCCAGGCTCCCCTCGGTCATTCATTTTAGACTGGTCTCAGAACAAAGCTTCAAAAACCATGCCTGAGAGTGGCTCAGCCAGCTCAAAGTGTTTTGTGATAATCCTGTCCCGCTTCTGGCTTAAACGCTAGCCTAGGGATGGAGAGAAATATTTTCTAAGCTGTAAGAGGTGCGGTGTGAGGAACCCTGGGTGTGCCTGGGGCTGAATCATCAGGTCAGCATACCCTCTGGAAACACTGCAGAGAAATGTTTGTAGGCCCAGTAAGGTGGTCAGGTCTGTGTGCAAAACCTTAATGTCCTGGGCTTATCTGGCATTAATTTTTTTTAATGTTTATTTATTTTGAGAGACAGAGCTTGAGCAGGGGAGGGGCAGAGAGAGGGAGACACAGAATGTGAAGCAGGCTCCAGGCTCTGAGCTGTCAGCACAGAGCCCGACATGGGGCTCGAACCCATGAACCAGGAGATCATGACAGGAGCGGAAGTCAGATACCTAACTGACTAAGCCTCCCACCCAGGCGCCCTTATCTGGCATTTTGTAATGAGGAAAGCGTTTTTTCCAGAAGGAGATGCAAAGCATCCATTGGTCTCCCCAGATATGTCTTATGCCACAAAACTTACTTTGTGGCATAAAATGCCCCAATGTTACCTGACCCCCACCCCTTAAACTTCGAATCAGTATCTAAGAGCCCTCCTCAATTTGAAACTTTGGATTGGCTGGTCAGAGCAAGAGGTGAACAGCTCAGGCAGTCACCAGAAGTTGTAAAAAGGGTTTGGTCAGGGGGCAAGAGTAATAAGGATAAAATAATACTTGATTAATGACACTAAAACTCATTCCAACTCAGGATAGCTTGAACTGTCCGCTTGTTGAGAGTATGGGAGATGGGAAGAAAAATCTAGTTTGGGCTAAATCTGGAAGACTTGGAGTATCTCGAATGTTCTTCTGAAACATAGAAAACAAACGGTGTGGTTTAGCCTACATAAGCAACCCAGTAAAGAAGGTTCCTCGGGAGGGTGAAGCGGGGCTGGGGCGGGGGTGGGGGCAGGTGCCTGCTGTGACTGTCTTGATTGAAACTCCCCCTGACATTTTGGTCAAGAAAAGGTAAGGATTCAGAAGAGAAATGGCGCTGTTTCATAATTCAACAAGTGTCAGCAGCCAGGAAGGGAAATCAAGATGGTTTTAAAGGTGTGTGTGCAGAAGATGGTAGATGATGCCTCCTGAGGGGCGATTGGTGGACAGGAAAAGGGCTAAAGCAATCAAGGATTGCGGTGTTTGGGTTTCTGCCTGCGGAGAAATGACAAATATAGTCCTTGCCAGTGGAGGCTCTGACTCACAGAAACATGAGAGGTCACGTGAGATACAAAGTCAAATACAAAGAGTTATATATACACTCGAGAGGTTTTATTTTATAACGTGTTAATCTGGATATTGGGGGGCTTGGTCTGGAAGCTGGTTGAATCTGCTGGAAGGTATTTCCAAACACAGCACATGTATTCTGGTCGGTCAGCTGTCCATCCATCTACTCACTTAACAGAATTTATGGAGCCCCTACTATGTGCTGGTCACTGAGATGGGTAAAAATAGATGTGCTTCTGACCTCTCAGGGCTGACGATCAAACGAAGGGTTCGGGAAGGGAAGGCACTGGGCTGTCCCATTGGGAATTTGGGCAAAGGCGGGAACAGTATGAGACATGGAGGAGAGGCAGAAAGGCCCTTGTTGGCCAGGGGCAATATTTTATTTTGGATATTAAGAGAAATTAGGAGCTTTAATGAAGGGTTTTATTTTTTATTTTTTTTAAATTTTTTAATGTTTATTTATTATTGACAAAGAGCATGAGCAGGGGAGGGACAGAGAGAGGGGGAGACACAGAATCCAAAGCAGGCTCCAGGCTCCTAGCTGTCAGCACAGAACCTGACGCGGGGCTCGAACTCACAAAGTGTGAGATCATGACCTGAGCCGAAGTCAAATGCTTAACCGACTGAGCCACTCAGGCATCCCTAATGAAGGGTTTTAAAGTAATGATATGACCAGATTAGCTTCTACAGGTTCTCTGTCACCCTCCTGACAGCGTTCTCTAAATGCCCCATTTCTCTCCATCACCCATGGCCATGGGTTTTCGAACAATCTCTGGAAATGGATGAGGATATAAGGGGGCATTTGTGATAAGAAACTGGAGTAATGGAAATGGATCAAGAGATGATTTCCTTGAGTTTGGACCCTCATGACCTCACAACCGGACCACACAGTCGGTCTCTTTGATCGTCCTGGGTCCGACGTGCTCCTCTCCTGCTAGACCAGTCTTCCCAAACAATTGCTCCCTGTCTGGAAGCCTTATGCTACAATTACAGACCTCCCTAACAGAGCAGTGAGGCCCTCCGTGGAATGGTCCCTGGCAGGCTCTCCCGAGCTGTTATCCATGATGTCGGCACAATAGGACTTCCCAAACTGATTCCACAGACCGCCAGTTCAATGGCATGTTACCTGGTGCTCTGTAGTAAAATGGGGAGGGGGCCCACCAAATAAATTGGTAAAACAAATCCAGCATTATAATTATATCCTGTCCTTGGGATTCGCAATGCACTTAACCTCACTAAAGGCTCTGCTAAGTCCTGCAAAATTTTGTTTAACTTAACATTTCCCAAGCACAGTGAACATCAAATCCCTTCCTGTGCATACCAAGCATGTTGAAGGTTTGGGAAACACTACTCTAGCTAAACTTCTCCCTTTTGCCAGGTTGGTCTATCGAACCCCAAATATGCCTTTTGAATTTCTCGTGGCATGGCTTTCCTTACGCCATTTCTCCTTCAGCCAAACTCTTCATTATCCTCTCTCTCCTTCTAAGCACTTCCAACTCAAAGGTCACCGCCTTCCTGAAGCCTGCCGTGATGATCTCAGCTCAGACTGATATTGCTCTTTTGCTCACTTTAAAAGCACTTTTAGGCTGGGTTATTTGGTGTTTATTTACTGCCTCATAGTGTCCCCTTTTATGCTTCCCATGTTACTCTCTCCATCTTAACAGTTACAAAAGTAGCTCAGAAATCTCTCAGAAGGATTCGTGGTCTCCTTTCTACATCAAAAGGCACAATTATGAAAGCACACGAGTTTTGGAATAAAACAGCCATGCCAGTTGCATTTCGGCTCACCAGCCGCCTGGCGGTAAGCAGGTTGCTCAGCCTCAGTTTGTCTGAGTTTTCTCACCTGTGAAACTCCTTGTTGTGAAGACTGAATGAGACCACGTACAGTATCTGACAGACTGTAAACAGTCAGTGCACGTCAGCTATTCATAATCTAATCATCATCGTTGTCTTCATTTACTACGGCTATAAAAATAATTCTCCTCTATTTGTTCTATCAATACTCTGATATTCTGGCATCCGAAGAGGCCACCTCTCTCTTTGCGAAGGCAGAGGAAGGTACGTCAAGTACACCCATTGCCTGGTCTGCTGCCCAGAGATGGAAGGCCCATGGCTATAACAGCCAGGCTCCCTGGACTTTCTGGTCCATCCGGATTGTAATTAATAGTAAATCTTATCAGCAAACAAGGACATCCCCCAGTGCGTCTGATATCTGGTTCATTGCAAATGCTATGCATTGTGGGAGGAGGTGTTTGGTCCTTGCCTGTGGCTGACTTGCCTGTCTGGTCTGCACGGCCCGGATGTTCAGGGCACCCACAGCTGTCAGTCAGTGGCTAGGCCAAATCAGCATTTTATTTGCTTTAGGTGTGGTGTCTCTTGAATCTCGGCATGTGATCATCTCTGATATGATAGTTTAGCAAAAGGAAATGTCAAGGGTCCTTTTATCTTTAACATAGTACATTTATGGGAATTAAGAAAAAGCAGCAATATCTAGGCATATGTATTTTTTCATTCCCCAAATGTTTATTGAGCACCTACTGTGTGCTGGGCACAGTTATAGGCGGCTGTGATACAACAGTAAACAAGAGACAGACATCGCTATTATAATGGGAGCTTAATGCTCGCAGGGGAAGGTAGAACACAAAGACGTTGGCAAAGGAATATATAATATGTCCAGGGATCTAAGTGCCACGCGATAAGAGATAATCCTAGTAGGGTGTGGAGATGGAGAGTTGGGGAAGTCAGGGAAGTCCTCTGTGTCAAGATCTGAGCAAAGGGAGGAGGGGGATGTAGGAAGCACACAGGCTGAGGGAGTCTGAAAAGGAAAAGGCAAGAGAAGAAAGCCGAGATGAAGGGAAAGAGTGTCTTGATGGTGGGTAATGAAACACGCCAGGCTTTTTGGCCAAGTCAAGTGTGGATCTTATCTGCAAAGGGAAGCCACGGGTGGGTTTTAAAGGGGAGGCAATGCATCTGCATTTTAAAAAGGTCCTTCTGGCAGCATGCGGTAGGGAATGGGCTGAGGGGGGTCCAGTGAGTATGGAGAGATGGTCAGGGGCCACGACAATGGTTTGGGTAAGAGATGGGCTGCCAGGTTGGGCTAGCTGGGCTTTCTCAACCTCAGCACTACCGACATCTCGCACTGTGTAACCCTCACTGTGGGGGCTGTCCTGGGCACTGACGATGGTTAGCCCTCTCCCTGGGCTCCACGCACTGGAGGTCAGTAGCGTCCCCCCTGCCAAGTCGTGACAACTCCAGACTGATGCCCCCTGAGAGGTAGAATTGCCCCCTGCTGAGGGTCACCAGACTGTGCTGTTGACAGAGATCGTGGGAAAGATCTGAGAGACAGGAGGTGCAATCTGAGGGGTGGTGTGGACAGACGGATGATGAGGAAGAGCAGAAAAAGGGGGGGTTGCAGGACCCAGGCCTGGATGGATGCTGCTGCTGGAGTCAAGCTGGAGGAGGAGGCTCGCTGCAGAGGAGGCTCGCTTAGGTGGGTCCTGGAGACGCAGCGCAGGGGCAGCCCCTGAAACCCCACAGTGGAGACTTGAGCCGCAAGTTGAGTCTCCAGGCTCGCTGTGCACGAGAAAGAGCCGGGCAGGTTTTAAACTTGGTGGCTGATGACTGGGGCCGTGGAAGAAAGGCTGAACGAGGGCTAAGGGTGGAGCCACAAGAAACTGGAATAGCCAAGGCATAAAGGAGGGGCTAGGAAGAAGGATGGAAGACCCCCCTCCCCCCAGGCGCATGGGGTAACCTGTAAGCTGCATCAGAAATGGCCCGGTGATCAGGACAGGCATTCTGGGGTCCCAGCACACCTGCCTCTGCCTCCTGATTCTTCCACTTAGTCTTATGGGACCTTGGGTGCATTACTTAGTCTTTTTTTTTTTTTCTTTTTTTCTTTCTGAGAGAGACAGCATGAGCAGGGGAGGGTCAAAGAGAGAGGGAGACACAGAATCGGAAGCAGGCTCCAGGCTCAGAGCTGTCAGCACGGAGCCCGATGCGGGGCTCGAACCCACGAACCATGAGATCATGACCTAAGCCGAAGTCGGATGCTTAGCCGACTGAGCCACCCAGGCACCCCATTACTTGGTCTTTCTAAGCCTTGTGGTGTTGCTGGGAGAAACGAGATGCAGTGCTGTATTGAACATCTTGGACAGTGCCCGACGTATAATAGATACTCACTAAGTGAGAAGTAGAGAAAGAGGTATGGAGAGGCACATCGCTGTGGATGGCACGGACAGAGGGAGATAGTCTCTGAAGACGTTCACCTTGAAGCCCTTGGCAGTGCTCACCGGAGCCGCAGCATCTCAGCTAGCGAGCAGGAATAGGACCCGGAGCCGACATGCCCGCGGGTAATGTAATGAAAGGTGTGTTCCTTCCTTCAGGACAGGTGCTCAACTGATACAATTTAGAGGCTCAAATTCCAGAGCTTCATTGTTTGCTCTACATACAGGTTAGCTCAGCTCAGAACACCTGTGGGCTAAGTTCTTTTGATGCCCGAAAGCCTGTCTTTTATGAAGCTCTTTGCAAGCCGTCAAAATAAGCCCCAACGTCCATGTGTCGCTGAGCTATGCACGTGGACATAAAACAAGACGGCGTGAGGACTGGCCCAGCCGGCGCTGGGAAGAAGCAAGTGACTCCAGGGCTCCGGAAAATATGGTTAGGTGATTACTGTAACCAGAGTTAGATATAAAATAAAATGAAATATTTTATATATAGAGACACTTGCCTACACACGCATAAAATTCCCTATTAGTTGTGCCGGAGGCTTAGCCACGTTGAATCGATAAAAAAAATGATTTAGGACGGGTGGTGCTTGTGCTTTCAGTCTTCCAGAAAGAAGTTAGAATTAATTTTAATATGTTGATGGTGCTTATTGATGATAATATTCATAATAAATATCCATTGGAAGAATTCTCTGGCACATCCAAGTGACAGAGAGGTCAGGAGTGTTAATGACCGTCACAACCACAAAATGCAATTCAGTCAATTACTTTAATTAAATCTGAAACTACTTTATGTCTTCTCATTTAGAGAGTAAACTGATAGTGAGGAGAAGGGCATCGTCTGTATCTGGTTCATTCTGGAGTCCAAAGATGTGGTCTCAGGTTGTGTTTTCACATTTTGTAGCTCTTAGATCCTGGTGGAACATTGAAGGTAATTATGGGTCTAACGAATCATGCTGCTGCTTCTATAACGGAAAAAGAGGTGGAGATTTTCTTTTGAATGCAGTTTTACAGAAGGAGAGCTTTCCCTTCACAGACGCTAATCCTGTATTTACAGACTGGGTTATATCGGCTAGAGCCAACATTCCAGGGTAAATGGTAGAAACGTCTACATTTCAGTGAATCCTTTTTAATTATATTGTTGGGGATCAGAAGAAAAGGAACACAGCTGTCTGAAGTTCTCACTGCCACACAGGTTCAAGGGCTTACAGCTCACTCAGTCGTTATGGCCATACAAAATGCTTTTTTAAAATTCTTTTTTTTAAAAAGTTAATTGTGGTGTCATTCAAAACTTTGGGTTCCTAATGCATTTATGTTGTTCAAACCTGGGAAATAGATAATTTTCTTTAAATTTTTTAATGTTTATTTATTTTTGAAAGAAAGAGAGAGAGGGAAAGAGAATGAGTTGGGGGTGGGGGGAGCGGTAGAGAGAGGGAGACACAGAATCTGAAGCAGGTTCCAGGCTCTGAGCTGTCAGCACAGGGGCTTGAGCGAACTCAGGGACCAGAAGGTCATAACCTGAGTGGAACTCAGACGCTTAACCAACTGAGCCACCCAAAGGGTGAGCATCTTAAAAAACAAGTCAGCCACTCAATTAACAGTTCATTCAGTCTTTCAACAAATAGCTAGCTAGTGCTTACTCTGTGCCAAGTAGCTCTGTGGGCATTCAAATAGAGCTGTGAAGCACTTGGATAGAATCCTGCCCCCGCTCTCAAGGGGCTCACATTTTTTTAAACATTTATTTATTTTTGAGAGAGGAGAGACAGCGTGAATGGGGAAGAGCAGAGAGACAGGGAGACGCAGAATCCGAAGCAAGCTCCAAGCTGAGCTGTCAGCACAGAGCCCGTTGTAGGGCTTGAACTCATCCTGAACTGTGAGATAATGACCTGAACTGAAGTTGGATGCCCAACTGACTGAGACACCCAGGCGCCCCTCACGTTTTAGTCTGAAGGAAATGAGAACACAAACAAGTAAACTGTCCAGATAGTGGCAAAGACTATGAAAAAAGAAGGAAAAGGGGCACCTGGGTGGCTCAGTCAGTTGAGCTCAGGTCATGATCTCACGGTCCGTGGGTTCGATCCCCGCATCGGGCTCTGGGCAGAGAGCTCAGAGCCTGGAGCCTGTTTCAGATTCTGTCTCTCTCTCTCTCTCTCTCAAAAATAAACATTAAAAATTAAAAAAAAAAAAGGAGGAAAAAAAGCAGGATGCTGGTAAGGCACCAACTTCTCCAGGCTCGCTCAGCCCTGCCTGGTTTTAGCGCAGACAGCCCTGCATCGTGCGAAGCCCCCAGGTTCCAGGCAAACTGGGACTATTGGGCATCCTCAAAATGCGTCAGCGAGTGACTAAGAGCGAGTTTCTTTTGGATGGGTGGCCAGGGCAGGCCTCTCTGGAGAGGAGTCCCGTGGAGTGAGACAAGAATGATGCAAAACTGAAGTCTTCCCAAATCTGTAGGACTGGCAGGAGAACACTCATCTCCTCCACATGGTCCTACCGGGGATTTGTTGCTTGGAGAATATGAGTCAACATAAAGGGGGTGTTTTCTGTGGGCCAGATGATGTAAATATTTTATCTCATTTCATTTACTAACTAAACCATAGGCCTTCATATTCTCAGTTTACAAGTTGGATATAAGTGATGACTGTTATCTGAAGTCTTGAGGAGGGAGCGGGGATAAAACCTGGCGCAGCCTGAGTTCAAAGATCACACCTGTCAAGTGGAGTGAGGACTGAGCTTGAACCACCGAGCTTCCTTCCTTTGGGAAGGAAGATTTCACTTCCTGCTTGTCGCGGAGATGAAAACAGATCCTGTATTTCATGGAGCCCAGGCTCTTGCTATACAGCCCCTTCACCCTCTGCCAAGCGGGATTGGCTTGGACGTTGTGCTTTATCTGCTCTAGATCTGACAGCTTCTGGGGTAAGCAAGGTCTCAAGGGTGCGATACCTATTAAAGAACTCAGGATTTGGGGGGAAATATGAAGGGGCAAAAAGGGGAGACTTGGAGTTTCTGCTAATATCACAGACAAGGTAAGAGGCAAAGAATAGACACACACACACACACACACGCACACACATACACACACTTTTCTCTGACCTCGTGTTGCCTGTGGACCGATGGGAGGCATGTATCTTTGTCATTATTTAGTTTCTGGCGTATGTGTATTCCTTGTCTTTGCAGAATCGAATTTATGTATCACATCTTTAGATTTTCCATTGCAACTGACATGGGTACTTGTGTGCAATATGGAACCCATCAATATTTGCTGAAATTCAAATATTTGGAGGATTAGCATCGGTATCCTAATACATTTAAGATTATAATTTTAAGTAATTTTCTACAAGGGAAGTTTTGGTGACTCACTTCTGGGTTTGGCTAACAACTGTTTTGGCCTTCAAGAAGGATAACATCCTTTGCCATAGTTACATTTTAACTCAACCCATGCCATGATCACAGAATTTGAAGATATACCTTTACTTAGATCGAAATACAAATATGTGAGAAATCAATTCTGGAAGGTAGATTGAGGACATAAAAAAAATTCACTCCTCCATAAAAGCAATAAGAATACTGGCAAAAGTCACTAACAGCAACTTTTTCAGGGCTCTGGAAATTAACCAAAGGTTTACAGTAATCTGAAGGGTGTTTATTCAAGAAAGATGGCTGGATCCTGGTTAAGAACGGTGTGTTGTGGGTCTTCCCAGTTCTGCAGTAGCCTTGAAAACCAACAGCCTCACAAGTGTCGTAGCTACAAAAGCAAGTAGCCTGGCAGTCACTGTAACAGGAAAGTGGTGTTGGAGCTCCCCGAAGGCCCCTTCCCCAGGAAACTCTCACTATTTGACCTGTCTCACAGTTTGTCTTTATTTGACCCAACTCAGAACTCACTCTGTACAAATAGCCTTTTTTTCTAGGGTGTTTGTTAAAATCAATCAGTGGCATTGTTTAACGTGGCAGCTCTTGGAGTTGCTGATTGCATTTGGAGCCACCAAGAGACTAAGCAAAGCATTAACATGGAAAAACTAGGGGAAGAGATGTCCATACAGGGTTTGGAAAAGCTCCAATGGGTTCTTGAAAATCTAGAAGCTCACATGCTAGTTCAGGGCTAGTACATGCCCAGGAATGACCTAACAAGGCTCCGATTTCTCACCTTCTGTAACCTGGAATCTCTGTGTAAGCAGGAAGTGAAGGCTAATGTGGGGTTCTCAGCTACGTGGCCATGCATTCAAAGTACCTTTGCCTTGGCAAATGCTGGGAGACATATTGACTCAAATCATTTAAAGAAATCTCATCTAGCCATGAGCTGACCACTTAGGATCTAAATAGAGACTCCAGGGGCACATGACACAGACCATAACCCTCACAATTATTTCAAGAAAGTCACTAAACAAACAAGCAGCAACAACTATAACAACTTTAGCAACAATAAACTCAGGTGGGGGTGGAGAGGGTATCTTATTTTGAAAAAAACTGTCCAGTTTTCTATTTTTTTAATTTTAGATTTTATTTTATTTTTGAGAGAGAGAGCACAAGCAGGGAGGGGCAGAGAGAGAGGGGGACAGAAGATCCAAAGTGGGCTCTGTGCTGACCGTAGTGAGCCGGATGTGGGGCTTGAACTCATGAGCTGTGAGATCATGACCTGAACTGAAGTCAGATGCTCAACTGACTGAGCCACCCAGGTGCCCCCCAAACTACCCAGTTTTCTAAAGAAATAGGAGACTATGGCCCATACCCGGGGGGAAAAATCAGTGAAAGAAACTGTTCCTAAAATAGACCAGATGTTGGAGTTGGTAGACAATGACTTTTAAAGAACGAAAGGAAATTATATCTAAATAATTAAAGGAAAGTATGGAAATGATATTTTACCAAGTAGAGAATATTAGTAAAGAGACAGAAATTACTTAAAAAATAACTTAATGGAAATTCTGGACTTGAAAAGTACAAAAACCAAAATAAAAAATTTGCTAGAGTAAGTTAGGATGTTGATTTTAATACCACTAAGGGTAACCACTAAGAAAATAACAACAACAACAACAAAATAAGCAGCCAGGACATTAAAATAGTATACTGCAAAATATCAGTAACACAAAAAAGTCAGTCATGGATAAATAGTGGAACTAAAAAAAGCAAAAGGTATAGAGAGAACAAAGAGCAAAATGGCAGCTATAAATCCTACCTGATCAGTGATCACCTAATGTAAATGGACTGACCACTTCAATCAAGAGTGCAGACTGGCAAAATAGGTTTGAAGAAGCCCATGATCCACCTATTTGCTGTCTACAAAAGAAACATACTTCAAAGCAAAGACACAAATAGGTTGAAAGTAAAAGGGTAGGAAAACGTATGCCAGGTAAACAAAAGTGGGTAATCGAAAGTGAGTCTGGGTGGCTATCCAAATTCAGATGAAATAGACTTGAAGACAAAATCTGCTACCAGATTGAAAAAATGACATTTTACAAAAATAAAAGTATCAGTCCATCAGGAAGACTAAACAATGGTAGACTCCCCCTCCCAATGCAGGGTCCCAAAATATGTTAAACCAAAAAAATGATGCAATTGAAGGGCAAATAGACAATTTAACAGCAGTAGTTGGAAATAAAACTATTTCTATTTGAAGATGACTGATCTCCTTTATCAAATCCCAAAGAATCCACTAAAAAATACTAGACCTAATAAGTGAGCTTTGCAAAATATAAGGTCAATATCCAAAAATCAATGGTGTCTCTATGCACTAGTAATGAATACTTTGAAAATGAAATTAAGAAAATTCCATTCTTAATAACAGCAAATAGGATAAGATATTTAGAAATAAATTTAAGAAAAGAAGTACATGACTTACTTGCTAAAAACCACCAAATCGCACTGAAAGACATTAAAGATGTAAATAATTGAAAAGACATGCCATGTTCATGGATTGGAAGACAATGTAGTTCAAATGGCAACACTTCACCAGATGGTCTACAGATTCAACAAGTTCCATTCAGAATCCCAGCTGCTTTTGTTTTTGTTTTTTTCTTATGTTCATTGACGAGGTGATCCTAAAATTTAAACAGAAATGCAAAGGACTCAGCATAGCCAAATGATCGTTAAAAAGAACAAAGTTGGAGCACTCACATTTCCCAGGTTGAAACTTAGTCTAAAGTACATTAATCAAGACTGTGGTTCTGGAATAAGGATAGACAATGAGACCCACGGAATAGAATTGAAAATCCAGAAATAGATACTAATGCATACATTTGCCTGACCATTGGTTCCCAACATGATCCAGTGGGGGAAGGAAGGCTCTTCTCAAAACGTGGTGTGAGCACAACGGGAAATACGTATGTAAGAATGAAGTTGGGGCGCCTGAGTGACTCAGTTGGTTAAGCGTCCGACTTTTGATTTCGACACTGGTCATGATCTCACGATCCATGAATTCAAGCCCCACATGAGGCTCTGTGCCGACAGCTCAGAGCCTGCTTGAGATTCTCTGTCTCCCTCTCTCTCTGCCCCTCTCCTGCTTACTCTCTAACTCTCTCTCTCTCAAAATAGAGTTGGACTCCTCCCCAACAACCAGATCCGAATATTAACTAAAGATGGATCATGGACCTAACGGTAAGAGATCAGACTACAAAACTGAATAAAACAATGGTTTCCTAGATATGACCCCCAAAACCAAAACCAAAAACAAAAGGAAAATGCAGGTAAGTTGGACTTTATTAAATTTTTTTTTTAAAAAGGCTTTTATGCTTCAAAAGTCGCCTTCAAGAAAGTGAAAACCCAACCTGCAGAATAGGAGAAAATGTTTTCAAATCCTGTATAAGGGCCTTCTATCTGGAATATACAAGGTATTCCTAGAAAGACTAAGAATCCAATTAAAAAGGGGCAGAGGATTCAACTGGACATTTCTCTAAAGAAGATATACAAATAGCCACTATTTGTATATTTGACCCACTAAAAGATGGTCAATATCATAGAAAAATACAAAACCACAGTGAAATTCTACTTCCCACCCGCTAGTGTAGCTAAAAGGCACAGAGGCAGACAATAGCGAGTGTCGGTGAGGACGTTGTGACACTGAAATCCTCATGCATTGCTTGTAGAATCATGAAATGGTACCGCCACTTTGGGAATCAAGTTGGCTGTTTCTCAACGTGTTAGACATAGAGTTACCATCAGACCACCATGCTTACATGCATACTCAGGAGAACTGAAAACACATGTCCATGCAAAAAGTCCTTCAGGAAAATTCTGAGCAGCATTAATCATAAGAGCCAAAAAGTGAAAGCACCCCAGATAACCACCAGAATGTGGTATATCTATACAATGGAATATTATCACAAAAAGGAACAAAGTGTTAATGCATTGCATAGACGGTCAGACAGACAGCATAGACAGATACATCATGTTAAAGGAAAGAAGCCAGACACAAAACACCACATAGTGTATGATTCCACTTACATGGAATATCCAAACTGGGTGAGTGTATGAAGGCAGAACTTGGACTACTGTTTGATAGAGGTGGATAGAGGGGGAGCTGGAGAGGTGATGAAAACGTTCTGAAATAGATCGTGGTGATGATCGTGCAACTCTGAATATACTGAAAACTGCAGAACTGTACACTTTAAAAGGACATATCTTATGGTATGTGAATTCTATCTCAGTAATACTGTCACACAAAATACTAATATGCTTTCTAAAATTAACTTCTGTAAGAAAAGAACTAAATGTCTTATTAGGTAAATTTCTGTAAGACAAAAGAACTGTGACAGGGATTCAGAATTGTCTTCTCATATCCAATTCCCTCCCGTCTCTCTTAGTTGTGGTCATAAAGCCATTTAACTGGACTATGTTTGCAAGTAAGTGTGGCCGTTTGACTAACTTCTGGCCTATAGTCTAAGAATGAAATGTTTTTCAAAACTGCTCTGCTGTGTCCTTAAAAGGAAGCAGCCCTCTACTTCATCCTTCCCATCTTAGGCAGGCTGAAAAGTGGGCATAAGAGCAGAGAGACATCTTGGAATGGCCATCAAGAGAACACCCTAGGGCATGACAGAAAATAAAATGGAAGGTAGCTGGGTTCCTGGACCATCCTGAGGGATAGAACCTTCTGAACCACTCTGATGTGGGAGAGAAGTACATACTGGCCTTTGTTATTTTGGGCACTTTAAAAAAAAATTATTTTTAAGTAACCTCTACACCCAAGATGGGGCTCGAACTCACAACCTCAAGATCAAGAGTTGAACTCACTACCCTCAAGATCAAGAGTTGAATGCTCTTCCAATTGAGCCAGCCAGAAGCCCCAAATCTTCATTTATTTTTTAAGTATTCTCTACACCCAATGTGGGACTAACTCAAGACCCCAATATCAAACTCAAGAGTCACATGCTCTACCAACTGAGCCAGCCAGACACCCCTATTCTGGACACTTTTAAAGCAGTCAAGCGATTCTAATTTATATAATAACTCTTTGGGGTGAGATCATGGTAATTTCTGTTAAAGACTGTTCTTCTTTCTGTAGATCTATGTTCAAATGGTTTCAAGTAAATAACTCTGAGGGTACAGGATAAACAAGGCACTGTCGTTTTCATCTGAGAGTCCAAAATATAGTGGAAGAATTTGTGCATAAAAAGCTAATGGGAATCGCAAAACAGATATAAAAGCAGAGATTCAAATAGAGTTTTGTGGAACTATACATGAAATTGTCACTGGAGGAAGATGGAGAGAGCTGAGTGGGTATGAGTTGGAAAACCTATTGGCAAGTGGCTGAAGGTAACATAATTTTTTAAAATTTCGTTTCATATTTTTTTTTTTTTTAATTTTTTAAAATGTTTATTTATTTTTGGGAGTGAGAGTTAGAGTGTGAGTGCAGTAGGGGCAGAGAGAGAGGGACACAGAGAATCTGAAGTAGGATCCAGGCTCCTAGCTGTCAGCACAGAGCCTGATATGGGGCTTAAACCGACAAACCATGAGATCATGACCTGAGCTGAAGTTAATGCTTAACTGACCGAGCCACGCAGGCACCCCTCATATGCTCTTATATAATATGGTCTTTTATCTTAATTATTAGAGTTGTTACTATTTTCAAGACCTTTTTAAAAAATGTTTGTTTATTTTGAGAGCTAGAGAGAGAGAGAGAGAATGAGAATCTCAAGCAGGCTCCACATTGTCACATTGTCAGTGCAGAGCCCGATGTGGGGCTTGATCTCACAACCATGAGATCATGACCTGAGCCAAAATTGAGTAAAACACTTAACTAACTGAGCCACCCAGGTGCCCTCCAAGACCTTTTAATTTTGAAAGACAATTAGAGCTGCAGAAGAAATTCAGAGATAGTCCAGAGAATTCCTACATACCTTTTACTCAGCCTGCCCTAATGTTAACCTTTTCCATTATCCTAATCCTGATACTAATCCTGATACTAAGAAGGTAGCTGTGTGTGTATATATAAAATAAAGTATAACACCACTAACTAAACTCCAGACTTTATCAGATTTCACATTTTTCCTCAAATATATAATTTTTATTTATTATTTATTTATTCATTTATTTATTATTTATTTATGTTTATTTATTCTACTCTAGCATCCAATCCAACATCCAAAATCACACTTGGTCCTTAACTCGGAATTCTCCTTTGCCGGATTTAGATAACGGGCTATCCACAGAGTATAGGTCCACTCCCTCTGAAATCAAGAGCACTGCTCTGGGCACCGTGGCATGCTGGTCGAGGCCCAGATCAGTCAGTAATGAAACCCTAGGCCTGTCACGTGGATGCTTGTGGGGATCAGACATGAAAGCACTCAGAAAATTATAGACTGACTATCCAGCAAGATCAGGTATTCGTTCATCAATCATCCAGAAAACATTTCCTGAGTGCCCGCCATATCTTGGGCCCTGCATTTGGCACAGAAGTCGGAGGACCCATGATTCTCCTTCACCACTTGCTGGAGCTTCCGGTCGTGAGGCTGATTATCAAGTATTTATTGAATGCCTACCAGGGG
>NW_027529641.1:2319507-2336368 GCF_008692635.1 Crocuta crocuta | reverse complement strand
TGAATATTCCATTACGGGCCTGAAAGAGTTAATGTGTTGCAAACACCTCCCTCCCAGCTGGGAGCCTCTTCCCTTGGCGAGGGCTGCAGATATACCAGGCTCCAAGCGTGTATTTTCTTTTCCTCTCTGTGTATGTCTCTGTTTTCTGTATAGTGTCCTAAACTCAGCGGTATCTACCGAGTTCCCTGACAACGCTATAAATTTCATTAGGAAGATGAAACCTTATGGGGCAATTAACTCCAAAAGTGGTACAAAGCAATAGCGAGGAGATACTGGCCCGTGGTACTTAGCACTTAGCTCTGAAATGGAGATAAGGCCTATCAAGTCGGGGCTGTGTTTAATGTTCGCTGCCGCTTCCACGCCACAGCTACAACCTAGCGGTCACCGCGTTAACACTCCCCAATATCTATTACAATTAGTTTTTGATTAAGAGGCCTAACACGGCTTTGGAAACCTTTTATGTTGTGTTAAATGGCCAGTGATGGAGTGACATGTGCAGACACCCCCAGTAACAAAGCATCTTGTAAAAGGTTTCAAGTGAACTATTTTATCATCCTAATGGAAACCAGATGACTGTAACTCTCCCCCCCTTAATTTTCAACTATTTACTGAAGAGTCCTTGTTTGGAATTACTTAAAGATTTATTCTTAAATGACTACCTCATGCATTAAGAATCGCTACTAACAGAGCCATTTGGAATTTGGGAAAGCTTTTAAAAGATGACTGGGGCAATTTTCACAGGAAATTCATTTTATTTTGTTTTTTCTTTTGATTTCTGAAGGAGAAAACACCTTTGCCTTTTTTTTTTAAAGTATTGAATTATTATTTTAATTGCTGGTTAGGAGCCATTTTCTGTGGAGTTAAGCTTTCCCTGCTGGGGTTTTTAGTCAATAGTCTAAGTTTATTTGTTAAGAGAGACGGCAGGGGTATTTTGTCAGGAAAGAAAAAATAAAGATTTAATTTAAGATTAAATTCTGCGTGAACGTCAAATACACGTTATTTTGGAAAGGTATATGAGATGAAAGAAAGAATAATTTTAAAAGTCTTATGAACTATAAACATACTTGTAAATTTAATAAAAATAGTATATCAATAGGCATAACGTGTGGATATGAAATATACTAGCTTTTTTCAAGATTGTCTTTTTTTACAGTCTTCATGGCCTTGGCCACATATGCCCCTTTGAACCTCAGTTTTGTCATTTATGGTCTGGGGTTGGACTAGATGAGCCCTGAGTTTTCATTTGCCTCTGGAAGTCACTGGTTCTGTGATATCAGATGTGCCAGGGACTATTAGCTCCTGGAAGAGAAGGCCCTCATCACGGGAAGGCAGTGTGGTATGTCAGGTTCAAGGAGGATTGCCAACTGTGTATCCTATGGTGTGGTACTCAACTCACTGAGACTCAGGTTTTCCCCATGTAAAATAAGGACGACGTTCTCTACAATCAATGAGTAAAATCGGGTATATAGAGTGCTGGGTAAATGGTAGCCTCTCAATAATTTCCATCTTCCTTTTTTTTCTTTCCTGTTCTGTCTTGTTGCATATTGCCTAGTACAGTTTGAGTGAATGAAATGACCTCGTTTGTCATGTGCATCATTCTAGGAGAAGTATTTAGTGAGCACTTGTGAAGTGCTGGGTGTCCTACTGAGTGAGCCCGAGAATCCCGAGATTAGAGGCAGAGTCCTTGCTTATAAGCAGTTGGGGCCATAGACAGTAGGTGGAGAATTTTAATCGAGTCAGAATGAGATGAGTGGAGGAGAGTTGACCAACTGCTCCAGATTGCAGTTGGGGCTCTATCATTCGTAGGGGGGTTCTTTTTTGCACACGGTCTCATACATCAGTTCAGGTCGTCTCCTCAACCAGCCCCTGAGCCTCCTAGCAGGACAGACATTATCACCTCCATTTTACAGATGAGGGAACTGAAGAACTGAGTTTTTGGATCCTTTATTACTGCGATTAATAAGATTCAGAAGATCCTTTAAAATAAAACTTGCTGCCCTACATGGCATTGCAGCGAACACATGTAGAGATGTAGAATAAGAAAGAAAGCTGTAGCAGATTTATTTAGTAACATTGCACTTATCAGGGCCTTTGTTCAAAGTGTTGTTGCTCTAGGGTCCCTTCATTCCATTCATCTATACATTCATTCAACATTCGTGTGCTGCTTTCCACACACAAGGCCAAGTGGTAGAGGTTCAAAGGCTGAACTTAGTAGCCCTTGACTCTCATGAGTTCATGGTCTGGTGGGGAGACACAGACACTCATGATTCCCTGTGATTGTAGCGCAGAGGTGAACGCTAAGACAGTGGGCAGAGTTTTGCTCCAGGGAGCACAAAGGAGGAGCATCTGGACAGAGAGAGGGGAGGTGAGGATTTCTGGAGAAGACACTTGGATTTAGCAGAGTTTTCTGGGACAAATAAGGAATTGCCTGCATCAAAAGTAAGGGTGGTATGGACAAGGCTTTAGGCTAAGAGAGGTGAGGAGAGATGAGAAAACATGGCGCACGGGGTCAACTGTCAACGGTGAGGAGAAACCACCGTGGGGATAGGGCAGTGGTGAAGCAGGGAGGGACCAGACCGTGACGCCATTAGACCAACACGCGTGTCCTTCCACCATCTCTTCAGGAACAAGAGCTTATACAGCCTCTGTAGTTTCTATGAAAGTCTAACTCACATTTAAGGAGTAAACACGCCCTGCACCTTATTTTCTTGCCACTTCTTCTCAAACCTATCTCGTTTGCAGCTTTTGGCAAGTCTGGTTTTATAGCCAACCTTAGCAGTTGGTTAGAGGCTGTTATTAGTATAACCAACCTTAAATAATTTGATTTTCAGGTTGGCTACGTCACAATATCTCCTGTGGGCTTGATGGCCAAACTACACATTTATTTAAAAATTGGTTTCTTCACGTTATATTTGAAAGCAGTGCTACTCAGTCATCTGTAAACCATTAGGCTCCATGTATAAAAGTATCTCATTTGACTTTTATTCACAGAGTTCTGAGAATAAGGTTTAGGTCCTGACAGATATTCCGATTTTCTATTAAGTCTATTGTCTTATTTTATTAGTTTTCTTTTTAAAGAATATTTTTATAGAGAACAATGTGTTTGAAGGAGAAGAGAGACTATAATAAATTTCAGAGAAACACTCAGGCACTCTTCTCAGTAAATTTTCAGAGGTTTGTGCTTATTTACTTATCCTAAATTTAGATAAAGGACTTATTTAATTTTTTTAAAACTTTTTTTCATGTTTATTTATTTTGAGAGAGACAGAGAGAGAGACAGAGAGAGGGAAAGAACGCACAAGCAGGGAAGGGCAGAGAGAGAGACAGGGAAAGAGAATCCCAAGCAGGCTCCGTACTGTCAGTGCAGAGCCAAATGGGTGGCCACAAACCCAAGAACCACAAAGTCTTATCTGAGCTGAAATCAAGAGCTGGATGCTAAATGACAGAGCCACCCAGGTGACCCAAATTTAGACAAAGTATTTAAACTAGGCTAGTGGGCTAGCTTAGTAGATGGGTATTGTTTGGGCGAAGGAAGGTTTCAAAGAATTGTCAACATTTCAAAGTCTAGAAATCTAGAAATTTCACATGAGATCTGGTTTCCTTGAAAAAAAGTGTGATGTCATGGACTCATAGGTTGACACTCTGTGAGGCTAAGGCACACATGTTCCCTGTCCCCTATGGTCCTGGGGGGCCATCTCACTCATCAGGCCTCCCTGCCTCCCCCCCTCCTCCCCACCCCCAAACTTTTGGCGTCATGACCATAGCTCTGGCTTGGAATTTCCCAACTGAAAAAAAAAAGAAACGTATATCCACACCAAAAATGACACACGGATGTTTACAGCAGCTTTGTTTATAAATGCTGAAACTTGGAAGAAACCCAGTTGTCCTTTATTAGGTGAATAGTGAACTCATGGTGGGTCCATACAATGGAATGCTATTCAGCACTGACAGTGGCGATCAAGCCCTGAGAAGACAAGGAGGGACCTTAAGTGCATATGAGTAAGTGAGAGAAGCCAATCCAGAAGGCTCCGTGCTGCATGATTCCAACTATAGGACATTCTGGAATGGGCAAAACCCTGGAGGGAGTCAGAAGATCAGTGATCACCAGGCATTGGGGATTGGAGGGATGAATGAATGAATGAACACAGGGGATCTGTAGGGTCGTGAAAACGCTCTATATGATACTGTAATGATGGATACATGTCATCACATATTTGTCCAAACCCATAGAATGTGCAACACCGAGAGCGAACCCAAAGGCAAACTATAAACCCTGGGTGATAACAATGTGTCCGTGTAGATTCAGCAGCCGTAGCAAATGTGCCACTCTGTGGGGGATGCTGAAGTGGGGCAGGCTGTGTGTTGGGGCAAGAGATATAGGGAAATCTCTTTACCGTCCTCTCAACCTTTCTGTGAACCTTTAAAAAATAGGGCTAAATGCCAATCAACACATGCAAAGCTTAACCCTTTCAGCTCAGAAGTGTTAAGAGAGCACACAGGCATAAGAGCGGAGAGGGCTGAAACTTTGAGAGACCTTATAGATTAGTGAAAACATACACTTCTTGATCAGTTTTATATACTGCCATGGAAGGGACACAAGGGGACAGTCAGCGATGGGCTGAGTATAACTTTTCAGATAAATGGTCACCCGGAAGTTTTCTCCATGATTCCGCTCCTTATCATAACCAGCTCAGAACTGGTTTTGGGGTATGAATATGAGAAATGTGACCACGGACCAGTAATTTTTCACTCTCTAGCAACCAGAAATCACCATTGGGTTTTTCTCATTCTGGGGCTGGGTGGGGGAGCTGGTGTTTCTTGGCACTTGCTTTCCTAAGCTTGGTTGAAAGTGCTAAGTTTTTCCTGGTGTTAATTATTAATGTGACCTGTTTATGTACCAGTTATCCGGCTAACCATTAATATCTGTTTACTCATTGATGACCTTTGCAATTTCGTACCTCTCTCTTGGCTGTAAATGTCAACCTTTTTTTTTTTTTTCTTCCCATGTGTGCAATGTTCCTTCATATTTACTGGTTACCTCCAGCAGCTCCTTCACAGAAGAAAATAGGAGGCAACAGAAATGTAATCTTTACATATATGAAAGAAAAGACAAGCACTTTTGTTTTAAGAGGATTAAGACACAGGGGCGCCTGGGTGGCTCAGTTACCTGTTCGACTTCGGCTCAGGTCACGATCTCATGGTTCATGGGTTCGAGTCCTAAGCCAGGCTCTGTGCTGACAGCTCGGAGCCTGGAGCCTGCTTGGGATTCTGTGTCTCCCTCTCACTCTGCCCCTCCCCTGCTCAAGCTCTGTGTCTCTTTACCGCTCAAAACTAGATTTAAAAAAAGAGAGAATTAAGACACGGTTCTTTCTTTTTTGCATATGCAAAGATCCCTGGCCTGGGGTGAGGGTGAGTGAGGGTGGGGCAGAAATTGACAAGAAAAAAAAAAGTTCTTTTGCATCCCTGCCTCAGCAGAGAGAAAACCAAGGAAGGGACTCTGAACCAGTCCTGGGGAATGGAACCCAATTTTCTTTCTTTCTTTCTTTCTTTTTCCCCCCAAATGTCAGTATAAGCACTTGCACATTCCAGCAAGCCTGCAGGATTTATCTCTAGTCCCCCAATCAGTCTACATTAGCCCTAAAACTAGGGAGACATTACCATTCTGCTCACTTGTAAATGGCTAAAGCTGAGATTAAGCAATGCGCCTGGATTAGGGCTGCAAGGGGGACCTTAATTTTACCCGTCAATGGAGCCTGTGTATATTTGACTCGTCTTAATTGCATTTACCTAATTTAAACAGACAATAGCAGCCCAAGAAAAAATTTTTTTACCCCAAATAATAAGAAAAGGAAGAAGAGCTATTTCTTAGAAATTACACACAGAGCAGTCTAGCTATGGCCATTGCTGGGTTAACAAAAGCGGCCGTTGATTTTTCTTTTTCTTTCTTTCTTTCTTTTTTTTTCTTTTTCTTTTTCTTTTTTTTCTTTTTTTTTGCTTTGCTTTGCTCCATTAACATACCAGCACAGGGAAGGCCCCATTGAAATATTATCTTTGCATAACAATACAATTTTAAAGTCTCACAGCGCTTCTTTATTGAAATGTTTTAAAATATTAATATCATCCCGGCCATAAATAACCATTATGGCATTCATAGAGATTAAAGTTTTGAGATATGCCCTAGGTGTACATTCACATTTTCTCGTTCACTGAGTTCTAACTTCAGTAAAATTAGTTTTTTTAGATACAGCCCTGAACACGTGCTGTGACTGTCACTTCGTGTTGAATTTATCATATAGAATTTAAGGCGGAGGACTGGGGAGCAATCTGTCACAAACGATTGTATTTGTAATCTTTGAGGGTTGGGATGGGGGCTGGGGAGAAGATAAGCATTCTAGAACGCTGCTCTTTAGCGCGGGGACCATTCATTCGGCTCCAGCCGCTGTGGCAGTGAGGGGATTTGCGTGGACTGTGTAATGCGTTTTCTTCAAGCCCGTCTCCCTGTCGGATGGCTATGCTGTACTTCATGCACATAAATGCCTCTCAGGTTTTCTTGGCTAAATGATAACTCAGCTTGTCTTTCCCAGTGAGTTTGGTAATAAATAGATATATGGGCTAGACGTGGGGTGTTCTGACTTAGTTAGATCCTCTAGTGTCCTAGAATAGACAGGTGGACTCAATCATTGCGCTAGCACAAAACACAGACTTCCAAGGAAACACGGGGACCGCAGGTTTATGCTAAGTTTGCAATGACGTGTACTGAAAAGCCATTCACGGTCAAGGTTAGCAGTGCAAATTTATGTTATTCCCATGCATCGAGGCAGGGGGTGGGGTGGGGGGAGTGGAACATGGTCCAAAGCACATCATTCTCCTTGAAGACGGAATGTCTCTTGGGGGGTTTTGAAATCATAGGTAAGTAGAGCGATCGAGTTCATTCTCGATCTCTCATTGAATGTGTACGTTTTGCGCTGGGAACCGAGCAGAGCGTTTTCCCAAGACTGCTCTTCGAGGCTGTTTATTTTCCCTCTGATGTGCAGAGCAGGCATTTCTTCGCGACCTCTGGATTTTGGAAGCCAACAACTCTTAATAGCTTACAGATCTCTATCTGGGTATCAAAATCGGAGGCTTTGAACTTCGCCAGGCGGAATCCCACATTTACATTTCCTCTTTATGTCACATGGTCCGCAGGCTTAATTGACACATGGAAAATTTCCTTTGCACATCTTATTCAAGGCAACGCTGGAAGTTTGGGTTTATGGAATGTGCCGGCAGCTCTGAGCTGTCTTGGCTTCTCCACTGGTGGCTTGGTCTGTGGCCCAGGATGATGCAAGGGCTGTGTAGCTCAAAACTCAAGTTAACTGCTGGAGCAGTATCAGAAGGGTGCTTGGACCCCAGGAGCCTTTCAGGGGGTGGATGGGGAGTGGGGAGGCTCCTAGCTCACTTCCCACCATGAAGCAGAGGTTACTGGTGCTTGTAAAGACCCAGGGGCCATTAACTTCTGCAGGGGCCATGGCCCTGGGCCCCCATGGGGATCCTGGGATTATCCTATGTATAGCACTTACCACATCGCACTGAAGGGTCCCCTCCTATGTCTCTTTTCCAGTTAGATCCCGGATGGCTTGAAGGCCAGGACTGCTCAGCACCCAGCACAGTATCTGACACACAAAGGTGCTCAACATCTGGGAAGCCAGAACACATGGGTAGGCTGTAGACTGAACAGGACCAGCCAGTGGAATGGTAGTAATAATAAATAACAATAATCGTCTACTTATTGCCCAGTTCCTCATTGATGAGGACTGCTGAGCTAGGTGATTTCTTTGCCTTGACTTTACAGGTGAGAGGCAGATTCTGCGTGGTTAAATATCGTACAAGGAAGGAGTAAGTTAGGAAGCAGGGTAACTGGAGGGGAAGAAGGGGATTCCAGATGCCCTTGACTTGACTCTATATTCTGCCCACAGAGCCACTGCTTGGCCTCAAAAAGGACAATATTTCCACCATCAAAATACAGTTCAGCAAGAGCCACAGAGTCAGTGATGTTAAAAATGAAGCGGGTCTGCTGTCCCAGGCCTCTCCTTGGGGCCCTTCCCATGGCACTCAGATTATCTCCTATTTTTCAGGTTCAATGTTGTTATTTTTTGGTGTATGTGGCATATCGGTCTTCACGTTTTNTTTTTGGTGTCGGCCTCTTTTAATATTTCTGCCTGAATTAGACTCCTGGCTTCACGCTATCTAGCTGTGTGATTTTGGATACATTGCTTGACCTCTCTGTGCATCAGTCAGTTCCCTCATCTGTGTCTTGGGGAGCAACAGTTCTGATACTTACAAAGATCCCAGAACAGTCTGAGAAGGGCCGCAGATGTCAGGTACTGTGATGTACACTTTCACTCTTGTTACTGCCTCCTCTGCTTGCTGCTGGCCTGGGCTGCACGAGCTTCCTTCCTTTTCTTTTCTTTTCTTTTCTTTTCTTTTCTTTTCTTCTCTTCTCTTCTCTTCTCTTCTCTTCTCTTTCCTTTTCTTTCCTTTTCTTTCCTTTTCTTTCCTTTTCTTCTTTTCTCCCTTCCCCTCCCCTCCCCTTCTTTTCTTCTCTTCTCTTTTCTTCCTTCCTTCTTTCCTTCCTTCCTTCCTTCCTTCCTTCCTTCCTTCCTTCCTTCCTCTTTCTCTCTCTCTCTCTTTCTGTTTTGTTTGCTTTTTAAATGTTTATTTATTTTTGAGAGAGAGAGAGCAAGCAGGGGAGGGGCAGAGAGAGAGGGGAACAGAGGATCTGAAGTGGGCTCTGTGCTGTCAGCAGAGGGCTGGATGTGGGGCTTGAACTCACGGACATCAAAGTCATGGCCTGAGCCCAAGTTGGATGCTTAACTGACAGAGCCACCCAGGCACCCCATGAGCTTCCTACTTCTGTGGCTCTGCTGCCCATGGGCACATTGAGTGCAGGGAGCAGTTGGTGGAATGTTGCTGAGCCCGTTGGCCTGTTGCTAGTATCTGGTTATTGAGACATGACTTAAAGCCACTCTCTCTGTGGTCCAGCTGCTTCCCCAGGGGGTGGCCACAGATAGGGGCCCAGGTCTTGCTGGGAACCTGGTCTTCTGGTCTTCTCCCCTTCTCATCTCCCCCTCCCCCCTCCCCTTTCCCCCCAACACATTCAAAGTTCCCGATCTTTCCCTCTCTTCCTCCAGGCTGGCGAGACCTCCTGCCAGAGTGCTTGGCTCTGGGGAAACAAAAGCCAGGTGTCTTAGCTTTGTCCTCTCAACAGGAGCCTCCCCTGAGGCAGGGGCCCAGAAAGGCCTGGTTTCCTTTGCGGAGCAGAGAGCCGGCAAACGCCAAGATAGAAACACAAATTAATAGATCAGTAAATTATCCTGCAGTGCTGACATACTCTCTAATCAGGACAGTGAAAACACGAGGAGGGTGCCAGAAAAGAATCTGGGGGAGGGGAGGACCTTTGGGAGGCTTCAAAGTCTTAACTCTTCCCCTGAGATTCCACGGAGTGTGTGGGGGGCAGTGCCCGCTTCCAGGGTAGTGACAGGCAGAGAGGCGAGGCAGAAAGAAATGGAGAATCAAAGGGACCTATGAAGAAGAAGGCAGGGCAGAAAAGGCAGGCAATGACGACTAATCAACAGGCGAGGGTTACCGAGAGCTCACCTGTGGCCTCTGACTATAGCATCAGCACCACTGCCACCTACCTTACTGGCTGTGCTCGCTATTATCCCCATTTGAAAGATGAGAAAACTGAGGAAATAAAGCCTAGTGGATATTCTCCATTTCCCACATCTAGTAAGTGATGAGGCTGGGCTTTCAGCCAGGCAATCTGAGGCTCACTTAACCCCTCTCCAATCGGGCTTCCCCCATTGACAAACCGTGTTCTGATAAAACAATGGTGCCGGAAGTTAATTTCATCTCAGCTGGGGAATTTGGTGGTCATATGTGGAGACTGAGCACCTAACCTGTTAGACCAAGAAGAAATTGAGACTGTAAAAGAAAATGGGGCTCTATTCCCAAGACTTCAATATGAAAAAAAATTCCAAAGCCAAGGAATAAAGCAATCACATCCTACAACCAATGAAGAGGTTTCTTAAACATGGCCTCATTGGCCCTACCCAACCCTGTCAGATAGATCGGACCCGAGTACTATAGATACTATAGATATTAGATAGTATCACTTTTATACATGTGGAAACAGGCTGAGGAATTGAATAAGAGGCAGAATTCAAGACTGAACACAGATCTATTGGCTTGCAATTCAATGTTGACAGGATGGTGGGCACTATCTGTCAAGGTGGGACATAGCCCCACACTCAGGGACTGGCCAGAGAAGGGGTGGAATAGAATATCCGTTGACCCTGTGCAGGCTGCTGGGCTCACTCTGGAGAAATGGACGTTCAGGGTCAGATGGTGGGGATGGTATTGTGGAAGGGAATGGGGAGTTTTAGGAGATCTCCATTTCAAGCTTTAGATTCAACAGAAGAGGAGAGAGAGTGGAGATTCAGGATATGACATAAATGTCACGGAGGAGAGCAAGAACAGCAAAAACGGTTGCAAAACCATGAGACAAACAGGAGGCACCGAAAAGTGGCTTCTCTGCATAAAATGTTTGGCGTGCAGCTTGGAGAAGAAACAGAAGGGAAAACAAACTAGGTAGTGCAAAAGGAAGGAAGCAGAGAAGAAAGTGGTCATGTGGATGATTTAGAAGGTGTTCTCAGAAGCTAGAAACGGTGCCTGGAATTTGTACGAAACAGATTTTCATGTAAAGGGAATTATCAAGTGTGGGGTCAGGAGAGGAAACACCTGTGTAAAGAAGGGTGTGGGAGAATCAGAGCCACACCTAGACCAGAAGATTCTGGCAGACCGATGGACATCATTATGATAACAGAAAATAGTATCACCAAGTTTCAGCCAAAATACAAGAAAAAAAGGCATGGAATGGGAAAAGGAAGGGCCAAAAAAAACCCCAAAAAACAAAACAAAACAAAAAAACCACACACACAACCCAAACCCCCCAATACCCCACAATAAAACCCAATGTTCTTTCTTTTCAGAAGTTGCTAGAATCATAATAGAAATGTTTCAGCCTTAACTATTAGGCCAACATTTCCTGAATGTGTCTATAATAGTCCCTCTTCTTTTAAATTTTATTTTTAAAGATCCTCTTTAATGTCTTGTGGAACTATTGTTTTATTCGTAGTATTTTTTAATGTTTTTTTTAATGTTTATTTATTTTTGAGAGAGAGAGAGAGAGACAGAGAGACAGAGCAAGAGCAGGGGAGGGGCAGAGAGAGAGAGGGAGACACATAATCCGAAGCAGGTTCCAGGCTCTGAGCTGTCAGCACAGAGCCCGACTCAGGGCTCAAACTCACGAAAGGTGAGATCAAGACCAGAGCTGAAGTCAGATGTTTAACCGACGAACCACCCAGGCGCCCTTATTTATTTATTTTGAGAGAGGAAGAGACAGAATCCCAAACAGGCTGTGTGCTGTCAGAGATCGATCTCATGAACCCTGAGATCATGACCTGAGCCAAAATCGAGAGTTGGACACTCAACCAACTGAGCCACCCAGGCCCCTCTCTTTTAGTAGTATTAACATAGGCCTCTTCTGCCCATAAATTCACGCTCCTAAATTATAGTCTGTTTTGAGTTTTCAATGGTGGCTAATAATTCTTCCCATTTTTGCTGCTTTCAGGGCGCCCGTGTATGTGTGACATCTGGTTAGGAATGAGCTGGAAATCCAGGCTTGTTAGCAGTTTTCTGATGTATATGTATCACAGGATTGTGGGTGTTGGCTTTAGGGACTCTTCCGGGACCACATACACGATCCTGGTGCCCTGAGGCTCCCACAGCTATTTTGACTAACCTCGGATTTTTCTTGCTTGCTTCCTCGGTTCTTAGCTTCCATTCAGAAAGCAGAATTTTCCAGCTAATTGACCTCTAAATAGTTGAAGCATGCTTGTGTTATTGCTACTAATATTGGCATTGCATAAAAGCAACAGAATCAGCCTGCAGATTACACACTGCAGAGGTCCTTTAAAGAAACAGTTAATCCAGAGATTAGGCTGCATATTTTGAGGACTTTTTAACATTTCGATCACGCACACGTGCTCATCTGATACTTCTAACAGTGGCAAGCATATTGTTTGTCTGATGATAGTGAACCGTAGTGTGAGAAATGCATGCCAACCTACTGGCGAGGTGCAAAAGGCCAGGAATCCGGCCACGATCAAACACATTCTTCTTTCTACAACTCCACGAAGCAAGAGCGCAAGCCCACTTGTGGAATTTATGCTGTTTTCCACAAGTGAGTGTGATGGAGGCATCACATGGGGGAGGTTTCTGCACCTTTCATTTGAGGCATCTTTTTGTAATAAACTACAGACGCAGAATTTAAACAATGCAGAAGTTAAGGTTGGCCTCTTGCCGTGAGGTGAGCTTCTGCCATTGAATACACCCCCATCACTAACCCCAACAGTGTTACCCCAAATGCTTCTTTGGGTGAAACTGACATGGACACTTGAATCCAAACAGTTGTGTGGAAGGGCAATACACGTTAACATTAAAAGGACTTCCAGGGGAGGGGAAATAATAGTGTTACTCAGTGGTACACTTAGAGTACTTTGTTCATACCAGGCATTGCTTTTATCCCTCCCCCGCCTCAGTACTTTATCATGAACATTTTCTTTTGAAGAAGGCATTTTACTATGAAAGGGTTTTAACCATGGAAGCTAAAGGAAGTTGACAGTGAATACCCACATACCCACCACCTAGTTTCCACAAGGAACATTTTATGCGTGTTGCTCTGTCCCGTATCTTGTCTTCTGTCCTTTCTTTTATCTGATCATGCAATCGCGTTGATGTTTTCATGTTGATTTGGGGACACATTTCAACAGAAGTTGCAGGTGTTGACACCCTTCCCCCAACCAGCATGCAGATCATTAAGTAGAGTTCAATATTCGTCGACAATGTTTTGGGGGGGGGGGGCAGATACAGTGTCAGGTACAAATTGTAAGCCCATCTTTAGATCTTTTTGTTTTTTGTGGCAAATGTGGACAGCGATGTAACCCAAATGACTGTCAAAATCTGGAATATTTCCATGGTCCCAGAGAGTTTCTTTACGCCCATCACGACCAATCTGTTGTCTTATTCTCCCATAGACAACCCTTGTTCCCATGTTCATTTGTGTTTTTGTCCCACTGTATTAGTTTTGCCTGCTTTAACATTTCCTGTACACATCATCGTATCATAAGAACTCTTTAGGTATGGTTTTTGCACATAGCATAAAGATTTGGAGATTCATCCTTGCCACTGGGTGTCTGGCTAGTGCATTCCTTTTTCTTGGTGAGTACTATTCCATTGTGTGATTATAGCACTGGGTGCTACTTTAAGAAGGATAAAATACATAGAACCAAAGAAATTCCAGGGAAAAGCTTTCAAGATAATGAGAGGTTGGAGGAGGGAAGGGGATTTGAAATAGTCACCACAGGAAAAAAAGCACATTTAAGAACGGATTTGAGAACTACCTTCAAATATCTAACATAGGGGCCAGCAAATGTTTTTGGTAATGGGTCAGATAGTAAATATTTTATGGTTTGTGGGGCCATAGAGTTCTTTGTTGCAAGTACTATTTTTTTTTTAATCATTTATTTTTGAGAGAGCAAGCACACACACATGGATGCAGGTGGGAGAGGGGCAGGGAGAGAGAGACAGAGTATCCAAAGCAGGCTCCGCGCTGTGTGTGAAGAGCCCGATGTGGGGCTTGAACTCACAAACCATGAGATCATGACCTGAGCCGAAATCAAGAGTCAGCAGCTTAACCAACTGAGCCACCCAGGTGCCCCTGTTTTTTTGCTGCAACTACTTAATTCTGACCTTGCAATAGAGTGAAAGCAGCCACAGACAATGTGTAAATGAAGAAGTGTGGTTGGGTTCCAATAAAACTTTATTTGTGGATATTGGCATTTGAATTTCATGTATTTTCATGTGTCACGAAATATTTTCCTTTCGATTTTTTTCAACCATATGAGTATTTGAAATCCATGCTGAGCTCATGACCCATTCAAAATCAGGCCATAGTTTGCCAACCCCTGATCTAAAGGACTGTCAAACTGAAGAAGGAATAATTATTACTCTGTTTAAGGCTAGTGGGCAATACGAAGATTGAAAGAGGCAGATTTGGCTCAGAGAACTAAAGATCTTTCTATTAAGTAGTGTTGAAATATACTCCATGTCCTCACCCTGTCTCTCTCCCCTGTCCCCACTGGTGCCATACGGCTAGAGGGACAGGATCCAGAACTCTGTCTTTTCTTTCAATTCCCCAGCTCCTGCTTGTCCAGCTGTGTGACCTCGTGCAAGTTATTTAACCCCCGTCTGTTTCCACTGCTTCCTATATAACATTGGAGCCATTATAAAGATTCAGGATTCAGTACGTTAGTATATAAAACGTCCTAAGAACAGTGCGGATTTACAGTCAGTACTCAATGTACTTAGTACAGTGTCTGGCACATGGTATGTGTGAAATAAGTGCCATTATCATAATAATGCTCATCATTATACTTTTGTTATTGCTATTACCACTGAGAGGCTGGATAGGCATGTATGAGAATTTTGTTAAAGGTTTTCCTCCTTTTCACAGTAGGCTGAAATAATAGATGCTTAGATGCTTTCCAGTTCTAACAATCAGTGTTCTCTTCAATTTAGTGCCTGAGGCCTCAGCCCTGAGACTCAACGGCTGTTGAAATCCGAGAAGAAACAGCACAATATTTTAATCGTTAACGTTAGCTAGCCTACACAATAAGGGAAAAGAATGTCTTGTTTCTACTTGATCTTTCCTGATCTTGGATCTAGGGTGTACCTCTCAGGTACCTTATTAACCATAAAGACTTATGTGGGTGTTGATGGGTAGTAATGTGACTTTAATTTTTTCTCTGTCAGAGACACTGAAAGGAGAGATCTTTGCTTTGTGATGGGAAATGAGTTACACCAAAAGCATTCAGCAAGGGCATGATTCTTCCCATGAGCTGTACTCACCTATTAGGCAATGCTGAAGAACTGGACAGCTGTGGGGGTTATGTGAGGTCGGGTCTGGGTATCGTGGGATGTTGTGGGACTGGGCCCTGAGTCGCCATGATTGCTGCTGCCTGTCAGGAGGAGACCAATAAAGGTAGAGTTAGAGACGGCACACCTCTATTGGCACCTCCTCATCTCCTGGTTATAACTCTTGTCCTACATTGTTGTTGTTGTTTACTTGGTCTCTGACATTTGTGTTTCTGAGCCTGTTTATCTTTACTGGTGTCTGATTACCTCTCCTTGTTTTTCTCCATTACTGGCTGGAATGACGGTCGCCACGTCTAGGAGTGGTAAGCATGATACGTGGTCACAAAGCAGCATCAGAAGAGACCTGGGGGACCACTTAGGGCACCATATTCATTTTCTAGAAGAGAAAACCAAGGCTCAGATAAGACAGAAGCTCACGAGACCCTCATGGCTTCCAGTCCAGTGCTCTTTCCGTTATACTATGTTGATTTTTGTCGATAAGCATGAACTGGTACGGAGATGTGATTGGGGGCCTGAGCCCCATATTTATGCCTGAAATGCAAAATTTTGGCACTATTTCCACTTAAGGATATGTTACCGTTGGAATGATAGTCTCTATTATGTTGAACATTCACAGGTGACACTAATAAATATCAAATATTAAAGCTTAATCCATTTTTTAAGCTTTGTTTGGGGATGTCTTTATTCTTACATATATTGGAATCTCAAAATGTGACATTGATCTCAACCTCTTGTAACTCCAAAAGCCTGGTGGGAAAGAAGGGAGGTGCTGACCACAGCAATTTCTAAGCAGTTAAGGTGGAAGTGAAATGTAGAGTTTTCTGGTGAGTGAGGCTCCTTTGACAACAAGAAGAATGGGGATAATCCCCCTTACCTCTCCTCCTTCCACATCACTTAATAAAAACCTTCAATCATCTCTTGTGTTTTTTGAAGCCTAGAAGAATTTGGACTGACTATTACTACTTTCCACCTTGACCACCAAAATAGTCCACAGCACTGGAAGTCCCAAGGTCAAACAAAAACAATGTCCTAAGAGTTATTTACTTTAGGAGTAAAGATCATTGCCTCATAACTGACTTTCGGAACTTGTTTGATTTAGCAACTATGACTTTGAATGCAAATGAAGTCTCCTTTTTATAGTATCATGGAGAATGACCCATTGACGTGAACTACATTGATGAGGGACCCCAGTTCCCTTTTAAAAACATAGTATATCTATAAAATTGGAAAGCCATCTTACCCCTTTGTATAAGATACCTATGCTAATGCCTTATTCATTTAAGGAAAAAGTCCTTTATGAGGAGAATAAAGAATTCTGCCGCCAAACAAGTGGAAGAGATAGAATTTGTTTATCACAGTGGAGGCTTCAAGATCACACGTCTCCATTAGAGGTATTCAGTGCAGGGTCACTGAAGGGTCTGCAAAAGACAGCCAATTAGACGTCTGTTTTTCCTTTCAAAGTCCTGTCTGTGTCCCTCACTTTCTTCAAAACCCCCTTAAGTAGACATATGTATCTCGAGGTCAAAGTTAAAAAAAAGCAAGAAAAGGGAAAGACACAGAATACTGAAAGTTTTCTTTTATTGTCCCAGAGTCACGTGCATTTTAAATACCCATCATTATCAACAGAAAAATGAAGCCAAGTGTCTGATAAGGAGATGTGCTACACAGCTGAACAATCTTCCACGTTGTCAAGACGTCAGACTCAGGCAGCAAAAACAACTGAATGAAATCATTGAATTCCCACCGTGGAAGAGAGATGGCTTCGAAGTTGGAGCAAAAGTATTTGTGTCGGGTGGGGAGAATCCAGAGTTTCTGGTATTTACTG
>NW_027529641.1:2221031-2318896 GCF_008692635.1 Crocuta crocuta | reverse complement strand
GGGGTGGAACAACAACTGGCCTATCTTTTAGAGCAGGAATGCATGGTTAAATCGGCCCTGCTTGTCCTTAGCAACCTGAACTCAGAGGCCACATTTTTTCCTCTCTAAGAAGCAAGTGGGAACTTGAAAAGTATGTAGCATGTCGTGAAAAGGGAGCAGTGAACTTTGCTCAGGTCTGCAGCCAGCACTGAAATCTGAACCTTCAGAGGTTTGGGGGCTGGTGGATTCCCTGCCCTCTTCCTTTGAAATCCCTGGATAACCAGTGCCTTTATGAAATACCTTGGTCTGGAGGCAGAGGAGTCCCCACTCCTAAAAGAAAATTTCCTCTAAGTACTTCTGATGGCATTAAAAAGGCAGGATTAACAACAGCAAAAGCCAAACGTGAAATCCAACTTTCTGATGACCGTATTTCACCTTGTGTTTATAGCTGGGGGAACATGCAGAAAGGTGTCTTTTGGGCATTCATTTGGAAACTAGCTTTCAAAATTTTTAAAGATTCCCCATGGCGAGATGATCACCGGTTGGAAAGATTTCCCTTGTATTAGCCAGGGAGAAAAAGATCTTGAAAAGCCCCTGCATTCATACTGCTTCCAGTATGAATCTGTTCACAACAGCGAGTTACTTGGTAACTTGAGCCATGTTCGTTCCTGAAATTCTTTCACATAATTGAAGATTAATTTGATTCCCTAGATTGTTGAGGGTTGTTGACAGTGGGGGGCTGGGGTGGGTGGAAATAGATTATTCAAATCACAAAGAGGTAGGTGTGCCCAAAGTGACTGTTCCATTACTGCTCAGAAGTGTTTGCCTTCCTCAGTATTCATCAGATTCTGCAGGATCGCACAGCTGGGAGCAAGGAGAGGGCCCTGCCAAGGGTCGATGAGCAGGTGAACCTCAGGGAAACTGAAATATTTTGTCGAGAGAATTCTGCGTCTTAACAGCCCCTCCAGAATCCATTACGGCCGAAACAAGCCAGCTGAAGGGCTCCGGCTTTCTCAAGTGTCTAATGTAAACAATATGAAAGTCAATAGTGGGGGACATTCCAAGATAGTATTAACACGATTGATTTATTGATGGTTGCTCAATGGGAGGTTATCTTTTGTTAATTGACTCAGTAAATAAACTCAACTCATCAGAGGCAAGGGATGGGGGAAAGTAGCTGGAGGAGGGAAAGTTAAGGCACCTGCACCGCAATGTTTTTCAACTTCCAGCCTGCCTTGGTAAATTCCAAATACCACTCCCGCTGCCAACCTTAAACACGGTTTTGCAGAGTTAATTCTGCCTGGGACTCAGCCTCCATCCCGCCGTGAGGAAAAGACTCAAAACTCTCATATTCCTGTCAACACTTGCTTCAAAAAGACTCAACACCTAGTCATACTAGATGTTAAAGAACTAGAGATAGAAGGAGAGAGAGAGAGAGAGAGAGAAAATAAATCCACCAACTCAACTTCTTTTCAAATCTAGAAACACTTGGAAGATGCACCTACCATGTGCGTGACACTCGTAACCTCTGGCCAGTGAATGGTTGAACCCTGGGAAAAACATGTCTTTTGCTGTTGACAGTCATTGTGCAGCCTTCTCAGTAAAGGATACTATAATTTGGTGGCCCTGCCTGGGAGACAAGACAGAAAAAAACCCACCTCCCACATGCGCCCTATAACTTCTAGGCATTTCCCAGTGTTGCACCAACTGAAGTGAGATCCTGTAATCTCCTGAATGGATGTGTGATGTTTTAAACTTGCTTGGGTGGATTCTTTTTGGGACTTTTAAACTTCCATCAAAAATGGTTTAAAACTGAAAAAAGGCTCACTGTTCATTCCTTCCCATCTTCTAGAGCGTTTTAGAGACAACAACTTCCCTTTTCAAGATGGCATTCCCTCTGTTTCTTTAAGGCCCTCTTCCCTTCCTTCCTTCCTTCCTTCCTTCCTTCCTTCCTTCCTCATCCTTTCTTTCTTTCCTTCCTTCCTTCTTTCTCTCTCTCTCTCCTTCCTTCTTCCTTCCTTCCTCCCTCCCTCTTTCTCTTTCTCTCTCTTTCTTTCTTTCCTTCCTTCCTCTCTCTTCCCTTCCCTTCCCTTCCCTTCCCTTCCCTTCCCTTCCCTTCCCTCTCCCTCCCTCTCTCCATCTCTCTCTCCCTCCCTTTCTTCTTTCCCTTCTTCCTTCCTTCCTTAATCCTCCCTTTCTTTCTTTTTTAATATGGGCATTACTCCAACCCCTGACTTATCCCTTTCTCTGTCCCTGCCAGGTCTCCCAAATACCCCAGCTACTGGCTATGCTGTCTGCAGGGGAGTCCAGAATATGAGTCAGGAACATGTTACTTTCTGTACCAGCCTGGTGACCACCTCCACTTGTGAACCTGCCCCAGCTGCCCCTTCAAAGCATCTTCATGGCTTCTTTATTTTTGCACTCCCCCCCCCCAACCTCCCATTATCTTTGGCCCTAAAATTCAGAATCCACCTTATTTTTCCATTTTCCTTATCTGTCCCATCCAGTAGGTTCTCAAGTCTTATATAGATCCTGCTTTTTAAAATTTATATGTTATGAACTTAACTAATTTAACCCTTTGGACTGGAATAAATTGATCCAAGGATTGGCACATGGTTAAGTATTCAATTCATGTCTGTTGAATGAAGGAGTGAATGAGTGCATAGCTTTGCCTGCTACTGTATTTTTTTTTTCATGATAATCATCTTTGATCATATTATATCAGGGCTCAGAAACTATCAGTAACTACTTATCTCCCAAATTAAGAGTATGCTCTTCTTTTCCAGTCACCCACAACTGACTTTTTTCCTGATTTCATCTTCTACCAAGCTCCAAAATATCCTATGTTGGATCCAAAATATTACTGTTTCCCCTAAAGTCTTTGCCTCTCTCTGCCTCCATCTTCTAGTTCACCTGCATTTTCTTCAACTAGAATGTTCAGCCATCTTTTCAAGTTCAAGTCAAGTTGCCAGGACCTTAAGGTCCAACCCCAAAGCCACCCCCTTCCATGGAGCTATTTTTAATTCCATATGCCTCTCTCTCAACCAAGCTGGATGTGCTCTCTCCCTCTTGATTCTACTCATTCTGTATTATAGATGTCTCTATACCTGATATATTCTTTCCTGATGGAAATAACCACTTAGGAGACAACAGCTAAACCTTACTTCAGCCCCGCCCCCACCACGTGTCTGGGTTCTCAACGCCTCCTAAATATCTCTTTTGATTGCATGTTGTTCACCATTGGGTGTATGTGTGTGTAAGTCCCCCATTTATTAACCCAGTTGACTCCTCTAGTCTTGAAATACACATTTGTTAACCAAGACTTTAAAACTATCTTCAGGGGGAACGAAGTTACAGAAGAGAAACTCCTCTGCTATGGACCCGTACAGTTTGCTTGGGGTTTACCCAACTTTATGCCCTTTTTCTGCGCCTTTTAACGTCAGGGAATTTCTTACACTAAAGTTCTACTTTGTAGGGAGCTGCTTGCAATTTGAGATGCAAACTCCAACATTGTGGGCTACTTTTTAGAAGCCTGTGGTCATTTGGGAGAACAAAGGCTCTGCTGTTTCCTCTTCTCAATAACAATTAAGACATCAGATTAATAGAATCTTTAAATTCTTCAATGATGCTTGCAGAATAGTTTGTGTTTGCCTTAACACAAAGGCATACTTTCCAAGCCATAAAGGTCATCCAAGACATAGGAGAGAGCCGGCCTATGAATTGGGTGCGCTGGTAGACTTTGGAGAATGGCATGTGTCCCTTGCAGTGTCTTCTGGCTTTGGAGCTAGTTGGCATGGGAGTGCTCTGTGATCTACTCCAGAGAGGCATTCCTTGAGCAAGGAATCCACTGTGTTGAAGGGGCCTGCCTTTAGGAGAAGCAGAGGAAATGGGGAGAGGGAGGGGGAGGCTTCTCCGTTAGCATCCAGGGTTCACTTAATGAGTGTAAGATTGTCGCTAATGGGATTTAACCGCAATACCTATCCCTAACCTTGGCACCAAAAAGGTAGTCTACATGCTCCTTTTTTCAATACCGTCGGCCTGGTAACTATGCAGAAGTCTGTTCTCCCAATTTTTTAAGTGGTAATCCTAGAATTATCTTGGCTCAGAAATAAATGAAGAACTCGTGTACAGGACTCAAATTTCCCTACAGGGGTTGTAACCGAAACAAGGATTAAGTACCAGTACACAAAACGTCTTGAGCAGTGGACAACGTGTCAATTGCTAAACATTCTATCACAGGAGGCCTTCGGTCTTTCTTTTTTATAAAGCTTGGGATCAAGTTTGGGTAGGGAGTAAAAAGCAAGGCAATTTAGCTCCTTTAAAGGCTTGCTAGTTGGGAAGGACGGAGCTATATTTAGCTCAGTGATGGTCTCCCCAGGAAGTTAAAACCACCAGGCAATTAAATGGTAAATGATGCTGTGTGTGTGTGTGTGTGTGTGTGTGTGTGTGTGTGTGTGTGTCAGGGCATTTGCAGAAGGAAGGCAGGCTGGGAAGATGATACTTTAGGTCTTGAAAACAATACGTTCAGAGAAAAAATGTATAATAGTTGCACAGTATGCAGATAAACAGGCCGATGCTTGACCACCTATTGTACGTGGTGAACCTTTATTCTGATGAGGTGCAGACAGGGCCTGCGTGATTTGAAATTAGCTGATCTCTTACATCCCAGGTCCCCTCCCTCCAAGTTGCGGATAATATTTATTGATTATCTATTCTATACCAAAGACAATGCTTTACTTCTTTCATGTTCATTGAGTTTTGATAACTTTGCTCTGAGAAATGGGTAATGGGTGGGTTTGGCCGCAGATCATGTAGCTGGTAAGTGGTTAAATAGATCTGAATCCAGTTCTCTCTTTGACTCTGCTTTTAGGTGCTTCTATGTCCTTCCTCTTATACTATTCTCTGCTGCACTAGCATTTCATGGCTTTAAATTCATATATGAAGGTAGGAAAGCACTTTGACCTTTTCAGAGGAAGGCATGAAACACACACACAGACACACACACACACACACACACACACACACACCATCTATGTCTAAGTCTATGTTTTAAGTGGACTGGCATCCTTAAAAAAAGGAGTAATGAGGGACTCTCATTTGCAATTTAATTTACACTCAGATATCCTGGAATTATAACTTGTACTCCTTTGTTTAAAAAACAAAACAAAACAACCCTTTCCTTTGTTTTATTCATAGTGATCCCTAGACAGCGTGCCACATTCTTGTTCATATATAGGGGATCACAGTGGTGGGACAGAGGTTAACGAGATAGGAACACACCAGAAAAAGAAATTGAAGGGTAAAATCAAGGGGCATAGAACCAGCTCTCAAGGCTGGTTTTTCTCCATTTTGTATGGTAAACTGAAGGCCTCTTCAGATTCGCATCTTTGAATTTTAACCCTGGGTCAATCAGGTAGATGACGGTGAATAATTCCAAATGAAAACTTGGTTTACAGGAGGGTAAAAGATTTGACTTAATCTAAACAGAATTCTTCTAAGAGTATTTGAATGTAAGATGATTTTCCTTTATTATTATTATTATTTTAATTTTAAAAAATATTTATTTTGAGGGGAGGGCAGAGAGAGAGGGAGAGAGAGAGTTCCAAGTAGGCTCTGTGCTGTCACTGCAGAGCCTGACTGGGGGCTCGATCTCATGACCTTGTGATCATGACCCAAGCCGAGATCAAGAGTTGGATGTTTAACCAACTGAGCCACCCAGGAGGTCCAGTTTTCCTTTTCTATAGCCATTCTCTTACTTAAAAGGTAAGAATCAAGGATCGGATCTTTTAGAAGATTAACATTGTTCCATAAACAAACAGAATACAAATAAGAAGTATATTTCCTTGGATGACATGGTTGTTACTTTAATGCCTTATATAAGAGGGAGTTTGATAATTTTTTGGCAAATCAAATGTAGAAATAAACATTCAGCTACTGAGGCCCTGTCAAAATTTCTGCCCAAGCAGGGGTGTCTGGATGGCTCAGTCAGTTAAATATTAGACTCTTGATTTTAGCTCCTGTCATGATCCCATGATTGTAGAATTGAGCCCTGCATCGGGCTCGTCACTGGACGTGGAGCTTGACTAATATTCTCTTTCTCTCTCTCTCTCTCTCTCCTTCCCTCTGCCTCCCTCTCCTGCTTGTGCTCTTTCTCTCTCTTTAAACATAAATAAAATGAAAAAGAAATTAAAGAAAATAAAAATTTTCTGTCCAAGTAGACAAAGGAATGCTTTCAATCTTATGTGACATCTTTGAGCCCAGTTGGATAAGATCATCTCATAGGATCTGTTTAGTTGTCATATTCCATGGCCAGATGGCCTTTCTTTTTGGGGCTCATTCCTTGAGGGATGAGGATGAAGTGGTCAAGCTACCGGAAATCATCTGTTGAGCCCAGATGTAGTTTTAGATATAAAACACAATCTTCCCTCCTTCCAGACCAAAGGGAAAGAGCTCTTAGATCTGCTCAAGTTTGAAGCAGAAGAAGAAGAGAAAGAATACCAAGTATTAAAAATAGTGGTGTATAGAAATATATAGGCTTATTACGGAGACCGGAGAAGCAATTCTCAGGAGGATGGTCCTGCAGCTACTTACCTGGGATTATTTAATTACAGGCAATTCATGATTACCTGTGAAGGAGAGAAATAGAGTGGAGAGCTCAAACAGTATATGTGGTAAAATCACATCAATTGACTTGGGGATATTCCAGATGATTTTTCCCCCAGAAATTTGCCTTCCTAATTATGTTTTGCTTAGCCCAATATTAAAAATTAGTTGGTTTCCCCAGGGTACTTCTGAGGATAAACTGCCGCAGGAGTTGGCTGAAGAATGTGCCCATTGGAATATGGAAGATGAAACATTTTCTGGCACTTATGTAGAAAAAAAAATCCCAAAGTTATTTTCATCTTAAAGAAAAGCATAATTTTAAGCATCTTCTCAGCCTTCACTTACTGCCTGGAATTCTATAAACATTTATAATAATTACAGAAATGAGGTTATTTTTTATTTAGGTGTGTGTGTTTTTACCTTGAGAATGTTGTGTCCTCACTCCCATCCTTCTTTGAAGGTATAGCAAATAACCACATCTCAGACTCAAACACTGTGCTCCGGACACAAAATGATCAGAAATGTTTGCCAGGGCACCAGGGTGGCACAGTTGGTTAAGCATCGGACTCTTAATTTTGGCTCAGGTCGTGATCTCACCATTCTCCAGATTAAGCCATGTGTTGGGCTCTGCACTGACAGCTCAGAGCTTGTTTGGGATTCTCTCTCCATCTCTCTCTGTCCCTACTCCACTCATGCTCATCTCTCTCAAAATAAATAAATAAATAAATTAAAAAAAAAAAGATTCTCTGCCCCTCTGCTGCTCACGTTCTTTCTCAAATAAATAAATACATACGTAAGTAAGCAAGTAAGTAAGTAAGTAAGTAAGTAAGTAAGTAAGTAAGTAAATGTTTGTGGAATAAATAAATGCTCCTGCTTAGGAAGGGCCTCATTCTGTAGCATTGAAGCAATAGATTAAACAAGATTGAAATGTTACAGGTAAGGGTGTTTGGGAATTCTAGATCTTTTGGCTACATAGTTGTTGTCATAGCACTTCTGAACTGAGCTCCCTACCCCTTTCCTTGCTTTCTCTTAAATTGAAATTATTTCATATTCTAATACTACTTAGGTAATGAAACGTGAAAGAAGGCACACTCCCTTCAGTTTATGGCTCTGAAACAACTAAACCTGTAACAAATTTACAGATTGCATTCAAGCAAAATGACAAACACAACATTCAAATTAACAACATTGATTTAATATGATGGATGACGGTTTGTTAACATTAAATCCCCACTCATGGCATTAATATTGTGCTGACTGGCATGCAGAAGATGTTTTGATTTTAGCCTGCCTATATTTCCATGTGGCATACAAGATGATTCTTCTACCACTTTTCTCTAATTAAACTACTGCAAAGTTACGGTCCTCACAGAATTTGACCTTCACTTGACATAAATATACAATTTACTTACCAGTGGAGCTAGGTTTTAAGGGCCTGAATAATATACAAATTTGAGGGCATTCTTTAATAAAAATATAGTGAGGGGCGCTTGGGTGGTTCAGTTGGTTAAGTGTCTGATTTTGGCTCTGGTCATGATCTCATGGTTTGTGGGTTCAAGCCCCGTGTCGGGCTCTGTGCTGACAGCTCAGAGCCTGGAGCCTGCTTGAGATTCTAGGTCTCCCTCTCTATCTGCCCCTCCCCTGCTTAGACTCCATGTCTCTCTCTCTCTCTCTCAAAAATAAATAAACATTTAAAAAAACTTAATAAAAACAGAGTGAAAACAAAATTACCAGCATTCTTCCCAGGGCCTTGGAAGTGATCTATGTATACGAGGAATCCTAAAGCTCAAGCTTCATTATCTTCATGCTAAATCCATCTGTCTTCATGTATCAAGTCCTTTCCTGTTGTTTTTTCCATTGTTGCCAATAAAGCAGTAGGATCTGGCAACAATCAGAAGTGACATTAAAATTTGTTTTTTAATTTTAAGATCAACTTTATTTTTATTTTTTAATGTTTATTTATTTTTGAGAGAGAAAGACAGAGAGAGAGAAAGAGTACGAACAGGAGACGGGCAGAGAGAGGGGGAGACACAGAATCCGAAGCAGCTCCAGGCTCTCAGCTGTCAGCACAGAGTCGACGCAGGACTTGAACTCATGGACTGTGAGATCATGACCTGAGCTGAAGTTGGATGCTCAACTGACTGAGTCACTCAAGTGCCCCTACTTTGTTTTTATTTAAAAAAATTGTTTGTTTATTTTGAGAGAGATAGACAGACAAAGAGCGAGCGAGCACATATGGGCAGGGGAGGGACAGACACAGAGGAAGAGAATCCCAAGCAGGCTGCGTGCTGTCAGCACAGAGTCTGATCGGGGATCGATCTTACCAACCATGAGATCATGACCTGAGCTGAAATCAAGAGTCAGATGCTTAATGGCCTGAACCACCCAGGCGTCCCAGGAGATCAACTTTAAGTGACACAATTGCACTTAAAAGATTATGTTCAAAATAAAAACAGAATTAAACATTTTCATTGATAACACAGAGGTGGTTGAGAAATATCTATTAAATTCTTTCTCCTGATCAAGTCTTTGGAGTAGGGGTACCAGGACATGGTCTTAGGTTCTTGCTTTACTTTGATATGTTGAATTTACAATGATCAAAGTTTGGGGTGAAAGTAGAGAGATTAGCAGTAGCTTCTAATAGCCTTTCTTAACCTGCCTGATTCTCAGAGCTTACACTTTGGGCACAGCCACTGTGAGCTCATAGCCCCCTAGGTTCCATATCTTGTCTGGCTCCTGGCCTGATGTTGAAGTTGGGAAGATCTGGGGGGCAAGTAGGGCCAAAGAAAACCTCAGGCAAGTATTTCTAAGGGTGCCAGATGGACAAACAGAATCTAGATGTCAAGATCTGTCTCAGGCACAGTGTCTCAGAGTCTAATGGTTGGGATCAAGTGCGTTGGGAGTCAGAACTTGAGGTACTGGCAGTCAGCCAGCAAAGGGGGCACAAAAGGGCCACAGAGGCAGTGGAAACCAGGGTCAGGAAGACTTTGGAGCTAAGACAGTAGTTGGCATGATAGGCAGGTATGAATTTCACAATCAAGCAAGTCTTTTTCTTTGGGGCCTAGGTCTTCCTGAAACCCTTTTATTTTCCTGGTAGGACTCATGTCTACAGGACTTGGGCTCATCAACCCTGAGTGTGAAACCACGGATGAGGACAGGAAATGGCTGCAGCTCGTTCTTACTGGGGAGATTCTGGAATTATTTTTACTAGAGCTGATTGGAGAGTAAGATGTAATAGCCAATATCTGCCTTCCCTGCTTAGGCTTTCTTCCTTCTAAGACCTGAGAGTCTTCTCAGCTATGCCGCAGTGCCAGTATCCAGGATGTATATTCCGATACAAGCTTAGTTCGAAGCAAATGTTTATCTTGGAAAAATTTGAGACTTTTCATCAAAGACCCTAACTTTCTAGCTCCTTACCTTATGGGGTTACAGTGAAGTTCAAGTGTGATTTGTAGAAACTCACCTTGTATTAGCTTATTGTAATCCCATTTCTTTCCAATGGAGATGTTGGTCTTTATCTCACCTGATAATTGTTTTCAGATGGAATTACATCACCTGATATCTACTTAAAAACTTGACATATCAATTGACATGTAACATGTGTCAGTTTCAATTTGATATTTGGATATATGGCAAAATGATCTCCAGGATGATTCCCATTAACATCGATCAGTGTGCAGTCACAAAATATTTTTTTCTTGTGATGACAAATCCTTTTTCTGTTTCCTTTCTTCTAAACTGTTTTTGTTTCTTTTCTATTTCTGGTGAAAAATGATTCCATTGGAAATTTTGTATCAGAAAAAAATATTTTTAGAGAAGGGAGGGTTTCTCAGATTTAAAAGGGATTTTTTTTTTAAACTCAGAGCTGTTTGAACTCCTAAATAAACCTCTTTATCTAATCAGTTCGGCCTTTCATACAATATGTTCAACTGATACTTGGGTAGAATATACGTTTCCAGTCACATGAGGTCTTATCAGTTATAATACAGAAAAAGAATTAGCCACTCTCTTATTGAAAGAGGATACCCGTGGGCTCATTCATTTTTCTTGAAATATTTGGGGAGGGGGGTCCGAAAGCTTATGAAGTAAACAGGTTGTTTTGTTCAGGGAACCTTCTCTGAAAGAGTTAGCAGGGTTCATCTGATGACATTAACTTTGCTGGTAATTTCCATGATGTCAAGGACATGCCAGAGACTGAAGAGGGATTAAACCTACTCGCAGAGTCAAAGCATTACAGTAAATTGACTTGGCAGCCTGCCCCTCAGGTTGGCACACTTTACCACCTTAATCACCCACAACACAGTTCTGTGGTGTTAGCTTGGCTACTTTCTCAGAGGCCAGAAGCCCTGAAGCAGGCATGATGCAAGGTATAAGACGCCATGAAGGTGTTGTGGGTAGGAATTCAGGGGGACACGTTCAAGACCATCTTGCCATCAAGAGCCGCCCAAGGATGAAAACATTAAGGAAAACCTTTCTTGTTCTGTGTATGCCCCCTCCCCTCCCCCAGAAGACTGCAAAAAATGAACTTAGTTTCTGTTTACCTTCCTTTTGCCTACACCCAAGTTTCTCAGATATGGCTTTCTCTTCAAACCTTCTTAATCCCTCGTGTGATTATCAACTCTTCTGTGAAAGGGGTCAGGTTGGCCCAGGCACTTCACTGAATAAAGATGAGTTTATATTTTCAAAAGGAAACAGCTGGATGGCAAAGAGCAGGGCGGGAGGCAGCTCTCATTTCATTAGCAAGGGGAAGTTCGAGGGCCCGGAGAGAACTGGGCGGGCAGCCATGGCGGGGAGAAGAAAAGGAAACACACGATCATAAAGAACTAATCATGAAAAATGGAAAGTGACGATGGGCCAAGAACAACAAGCAATAAATAGATTTGGAAGGAGGGGGAAAGTCAGAGAGGGACGGACTGCAGTGCTCAGCGAAGGGGCAATGAGAGCTTCTGTGTTTCATTTGCAGAAAAGTATAATAATTCTGAAAATCTTTATGGAAGACGTTTAAGAGCACTTTTCAGACCAACGTTTTATTTCTGTTGTGTCATTTCAGAGTCTATTTCAGAGCCCGGGGAAAACACAAAGTAAAACCAGAGGGAGAAAGTTAATATACAATGTGCCGGAGGGACGGTTTGTTTCTTAATTTTTAATTTTTGTCTGATGGTAGGGGAAGGAAGCAATTAGTTTGGCCATGTGAGGGCAAAGGCCACACCCCAAGCGGTAAATCAGGAGTTTTTCTAAGAGTAACTCATGCACGTTCTAGGCTTGGTTAGAAGCACCGGATGTATCTTTACCTGTATGGCAGTCATCTAATGCCTATTTATATTTAATGAGGGAGTGATACTCACAGGTAGGCTTCTAAATACTTTCAGATGAAATTAGCATGAATTTAAGGAGGACCTAAGAAGAAAACCAGATCCCGGTCTGTCCTTCATCTTGAAATCTGTTCAACATGATAAAATATACAAACATGGCCAACAGTTCAGGCAACCCTACAGAGAAGGCATTTAAATTTCTTTTTTTCCTTTTTTGAAGTTTTCCATCAATTACAGATGACACCTTACCAATGACATGGTGCTGGTCTTTTATTTGGAGCGTGCTTATTAGGTTTTTTTTTCTTTTTAAATTAGTTTTTAATAGCGGCATTTGTTTAAGGAGGAGAAAATGCTTGATGTTGAGTTCTGGAATGTACATTAATCTTGTTAATGACACCACTGTTCATGGTTGGCAAAACAGGACTTTTGAATCAACCTGGCTTTTTTTTTTTTTTCTTTTGGTGGTAGCTATACTTGAGAAGTAAGGCCAAGGAGGTAGAGATACATGAAAAGTGATGAAGACAAGATACAGGATTTCCTATGATTTTACATTATCTTAATTAGGAAACATGTTGGCAGCAAACGCTAACATGTGTTAGGATGTTTAGTTCTAGCCAAATAAATGTTTTCTATTACAACTCTGAATCCCATGCCTAGTCGGAACCCATGCTGTTCTGATCATGGCTCACAAAATCCCTTTACAAGTCACCTCAAGGGCCAATTTTTTATTGGCTCATGGGACAAAACTACTTTTCACCACATGTTTTCCTGAAGAGTCATCTTCAACTCAGGGTGAAAGTCAAAGATTGACGTGTGATGACCTCTATTCTTGGAAGTGCTTTGCTTGGTGATAATGAGTGGTCCTTAATAAGTCAAGTCAGTTTGACCCCAGAGTCATAACTGGGTGTCAAGGAGCCAAAGCAGCATTCTTTCAGTGATGTGAATGTTTGTCTTGGTGGAAGAGGAGGTAAGGGAAGAAGACAGGAAGTCTAGCAAAAAAAGGTAGCAAGTTAAGATAGCTACGTTAGGGAAACATTTTCTCATGTACATTTCCCATGAAATGTTCATTAAAACCATTATAAGTTTCACTAAAAGCATTGTTTACAGCAATAGAAACTTGACAAAAATCTCTGTGTCCATCACAAGGGAATGGATAAATATACTCTGGGATGGAGTACTCTAGAACAGTTAAAAGGGATGAGTTAAGACTATTTGTAACAATGAGGCCATCTCCCAACAACATATTAGGGGAAAAGAATCATGTTTCAGAATATTCAATGCATCATGATGGCATTTGCATGAAAAAACCCAATAAAACAATGTTATATTTTGGCCTGGGCTCATATAAACATATGTAAGAATATCCCATAAATTCTGGAAGGATATGTATCTAGACTAATTCTACCTCACAGGAGCTAGGGAAGGAAATGAGATTGCTTGGGTCAATGAGAATCTTTTTTCTTTAATTGTAGTTTTTGTTTATTTTTGAGAGAGAGAGAGAGACAGAGAGACAGAGCATGAGCAGAGGAGTGGCAGAGAGAGAGAGGGAGACACAGGATCCAAAGCAGGCTCCAGGCTCTGAGCTGTCAGCACAGAGCCGAATGCGAGGCTGGCACTCACAAACCATGAAATCATGACCTGAGCTGGAGATGGACACTCAACCGACTGAGCCACCCAGGCACTCCGTAATCATAGATATTTAAAAAAAATAAAATAGTCATGTTCTATCCCTCAAGTTAAAAAGGGATTGAAAAAGGAAAGAGGCAAATGACTATGAAGCTGTTTCCTAAAATTCAGTATTTTTACCTACACTTGAATCCGACCCTGCACACTGACTGGACAACCTCTGTCATGCTTTGAGAGGTAATTGGTACATAGATTATTCTATTTGGGTCTTAGAAATCTTTTTTTTTTTTTCTGGGCCTGAGAAAATTTACACCCACTCATACACATAGATGAAATGACATAGGAGCTCTATGGTTCCTGCCTCTTGGTTGGAAACATCTCCCACTTTTTAATGTCAATGGAATGAATTAATGAAACCCACGTTCTAAAGCAATCTTGGACTATTCACTCAGTACGCTATGAACGCATTCCTACAACTATTCCGCTCTTTATCAGGGTGGTGCCTTTACACACTCTAGTCACTTTCTCTGGAACCTTCTTCCTCCAGTATTGGCATGGCCTCTTTCTTTACCTCATTCAAGTTTCTGATATTTTTCTCCACTCTCAAAGCTTTCTGTTTGGTCTCTCCATCTTTCCTTCTCCTCTCTTTGTAATTAATCACTTACTTTTGTTCACTTATTTGTTTTCTCTCTCCTCCTCTAGAATGTACATTTTGAGGCAGGAGGGACTTTAGTTTTCCCTGCCATGCCTCAGTGCCTGGGACAGTGTCAGGAACACAGAAGGAATGTGGCAGTAACTACTTGTTCACTGAATTAACAGAGCCATAGTGGGGTTTTGGTTAACTTGTTATACATCCCTATGTAACATTTTCAAAGCCTTGGGCATTATTAAATCATTTCTCTGCATTTGATATTTAAAACTCCTGCTATTCTTAATAAGAATCAGCCATATGCCAAAACCGCCCTTTCTTTTCCCTCACAAACAATCGCCCACAGGATATGGGTTAAAAAAAATAACAAAAGAAAGTGAAAATGTACACAAAATTGCATTTATTTAATGAAAGAGGATTTTTCCCCTCTATTCTTAAATGGAGATCTTTAACCAATATATCAGAGCCTTCATAAACCATGAAATGAAATGACTGACTATCTAAACTCATCTTGAGAAGACAAACTGTCATCTCCAAAGCAGTAAAATCTCCATAAAACTGTGTAAACTAATTACTGGGTTAAGTAAAATCACTGGAATATATCAGGACCTTCAGATGTCTCCAGGGCAGACAAAATGCAGTAATTCTCGAGAAGTCGCTCTGGAAAGATACTGTACTGGGCAGGATGAACTCAGTGTAATAGTCTCACTTAGTTTTGGTTTTGAGACTTAGAAAGAGACTGTTGGTGACAGATCATATGTGCCTAAGAGATGCCTGTTAATGTAGCATGGTACAAGCTGGCCTTTTGAGGCCCGTGGGTCATGGGCTCCGTGGAACTTGAATGGTATGACACAGCCATTTCTTCTCCTCAGATGCTGATGGATAAATACCTTAAATTTATTGCAATGTTTCCTTTCGCCTCCTTGTCCAAGGAAGTAGAAAGTTTTTTGTATATGGTGCTTTTGAGTTTAGGTCATTACATGCCTTCACGTATACTACGTTTTTGTGTGTGGGTTACAGTTAAGGCAGGAGAAAAATCCATCAGAAGTCTCAAAAGAACACATACAAAATGAAAGGCCTCATGTTCCTTTGAATTAGTAAAAAGCTCTATTTTAAGAAGGCAAGTTGATAATCCAGGATAAATCACTAGGATTGGATTAACTCATTGGAATATTGAATGTTTATTGTATTAGGTAATTTTATATAAATTGTTATTTACATATACAACATATATGTTGTATAAATATGTAATTTATTCACATGCATATTTATTTATTTACTTAGTTATTTAGTTATTTTTAATATTTTACTTATTTCTGAGAGAGAGAGACAGCATGCGCAGGGGAGGGTCAGAGAGAGAGAGAGGGAGACACAGAATCTGAAACAGCCTCGAGGCTCTGAGGTGGCTGTCAGCACAGAGCCCGACGCGGGGCTCGAACCCACAAACCGTGAGATCATGACCTGAGACGAAGTTGGATGCCTAACCGACTGAGTCACCAGGCGCCTCCCCCCCCATTCACATATTTAAATTGGTGACATTGTTTGACCAAACCCCACACTAATCTTACACTCAAAACAGAAGATCATGGGTCTGGATTATAATTGTTTATATATGTGTTTTTCTCATACTCCTTGAAGATAAGGAAGGACCCCGACCTTATTTGCTATTTCCTAAAATCCAGAATTGTGGATTAAATGAATAATGCTTAACAGAAACTTATCTGTGACTCCCCTTCACATACTTTTTCCCTATAGGTATGAATCAAAGATAGAAAGTTGATCAGGATACTGTTGATTCTCATAAATATAGTTTCACTAGACACAAAGGTTGACTTCTTCCCACTCTGTCATGGCGATTTCTACCTTAGCTGAAGGTGGTGATTCATGAAAGAAAAGTGGGAGGAACGAGATCTCTTAAAAGTGATGAGTATCAGACCACAAGGTCAGAAGATGGCAAAGGAGGAGTAAAACTGAGAAGACACGTTAACATGTACCCAAATGGCTTGCACACTAGAAGCTGAATACCCTCCCCCGCTCCAATTAGAGCGGAGGGCAATCTTTGTGCAGGTTGGGTTCTTTCCTCTGTGTCCCTTTGGAATTGATAATGAGGTTCAAGAGAGAGGTGTAGCCCCCACTAAGCATGTCACCCCTATTTAGCACCTTTTCCAGGATGGCAGCCACTATTGTTTTATTATGTCCCCGATCAGCTGTCACTATTCATAAAGTAATCACTGCCATTAACACGTCACGCCTCAAGCCATCTGCTGCAACACGGCACATACTGGGCTGTTGGTTGCAAGCTAAGCAGGTGTCGCCTAAGAACGACAGTACCACAGTAAAGGTGGGAGGTCATCATGATGAAAAGGGGTATGTCATGTCAAAGAATTCTATTTTTTGATGTACTATAGTGCAATGGGCAATGGTATTTCTTGCTCAACTTGTTAAAAGGAAAAAAAATCTTATTTGAGATACTTAACTTTCAATATTGGTAAGTTTGGAAACCAAAATGTCATGGAAGTCCTTGACAACAGTAACATCTAGATTGTGAACACACTATTGTGTTAAATTTGCAGCCAAGGCTAAAACCTTCTTGAACAGGCCTTCTGATACATCAGCTCTTCATCTGACACTTACTGGTTGAGCAGTGGCTATGTGAACCTGGCATAGGCTGGCCCTGTCAAAATCCCTGCTTAAAAAAAGAAAATCACCAAGTAATATATTCGGTGGATATTCCTTGACCTCTACTGTGTTCCTGATCATTGGTCTGTCCTTAGCACTTATCCTGGTTGCGGACAAAATTCAGTTTCTCACTACTTTCCATACTGATTGGATTTCATGTATGTATTGGAAAATGAGTTTGCATTGGAAAAATATGATGATTTAATAAAGTCTATTCAGAAAGGTAATGTCTCAGTGTAATTAGTTATTTTGTTCACCATCTTCATTACACGAGACTTTTTATAGTCATACAAGTGAAAAAGAATTCAGAGAGTTGATTGGGAATTTAAGTGTCTTTAGAAAGTGTAGGATAAAGGATCATACTTGGGCTGAGTAGTCTTTCTGCCCCTTTCCTCTCTGAATATACAGTGGAATTGCACCCATGTCCATTAACTTTGGCAAATTCACTTGTTCACCTTTGGCAAAAAAAAAAAAAAAAAAAATTAACTAGGATAGCCAATTCTGCCTTCCATTGCATTAATTTTGTTTATTCCTAGGAGTGAGAAGGGTTGGATGAGGGTTTGGATCTGCAAGTCCCTCAGTTACCCTCAGCACACACCCCCAATACTCTGCTCACAGTGTGAGCATCTTGCTGTATGTGTTGTGATTCTAGAATATATACAATATGAGACTGTTGTATACAATCCTACAGCCACACATCTTATATGCTATTGGTTGTTTAAGGGATTTCCAAGGGTCAATTCAGTTTTACCTTCAGAATCTAAACTCTATGGGGGTATGTTACTTGATTACAAACTGAAGTGAGGAAGGCTACACAATCCTGAAATCTACAGAAGGTAAAGATGTCCGTCTTCTATGTCAAGATTTCTCAGCTAGTTTTGAAATCAACCTTCTCTTGAGGAACATAAAAGTCTCATACTCTCCCTTACTGTGAAGTTCGGAGAATCATCTGCTGTAACCAAAAAGATACAGTCAAGCTTCAGTTTAGTAGTTTGTATTAGGAAAAATGGTTTCTATTTTTTTTTCAAAATCTGTAGTTATGACCTATGTTGCATGCACTTGTCAAAATAGGTCCTCCTTTCTCCTTGGAGCTTATTATATGACCTGTTCTTCATCTTTCCCTTTCTCTGGTCATGCTCCAAGAATCACATGTGTAGATTTCATATAAGAAACAGAAAAAAATCATTATAAAACAGTCACTCTGTTAATGAATTGAAAACAAGAAACAGGGCCATTTTCACTATAAAGGTGAAATCAGGAATCTGAGACACATGGCTTTCAAGATATTAGGGAAGTGTCACAATAAATAAATACATTTCTTCAGCTGCCTTATGGCCCATTCTAAGGAGACTAAGTGTAAATCTATGATGACTGGTTATGTTGATTTGCCAGGGAAAGGCATCCTGATGGATTTGAACTTGACTGTTTCAAAGTGACTTAATAATTTTTATAAAAAGTAAAAAATAAGTGACTTGTTTTATAATTAAGTTGCATTAAAATGTTATAGTTTGGCTCCTTGAAGTAACACATGTCTCTGTACCAGGTTCAGTTGGAAAATGAAGACGATACTCATACCAGTCCTCACTCCAAGTCACTTACAGTCCACGTACGGTTTCAGGGTTTCAACAGAGAAAATGGCTAATGACTGGTAGACATTGTGCTGGATATTTTCCCGCTTCTGCCTAAATAATATCTTTGTTGAAACCTTGGTAAGAGACACTGTAGATTCAAAATCAAATCAAAGAATATTGGATCACATCTTCCTGTCAAAGGGGAAGAGCAAGGGTGGGATGTCAAGACAGCCAAGAAACTGAGTAAGTCTGGCTACAGGATTTGGGAGTTATAGAAATTATAGGAAATACCTGGGAAATGTTTTCCTGAGGCACGGGTCTCTATTAATGTTTTCTGCATCAGGATTGTGCTCTCACTGCGTGAGCCATTTATGAGTAAGCAAGGGGCCAGCTGAGTCGAACAACATCTGGAGGTTGTGAACAACTGGGGTTGAAGACCCTCCTTGATAAATAAACACATAAGCAAACAAACAAGCAAATAAATTTATTGATTTAATTTCATTATGGCCACCTACCATCCTCGGCAAAGTCTACATTTTCCTTCACTCAAACTCTTGGAGTCTCTGTTGACTCCCTGAAGTGACAAGCAATACAGCATTTATTTCAACACTGAGGCCCCACCTCTAGACTACACCTCTAGTCTAGTTGGAGACCAACCGGAAGACCTACCCAAAAAGGTTTTGGGGGTAATAAAATAATATAATATTTACAATATTTAGAAATCGAGTGTACAAAAATACAGGATTTATACTTATTATAACATAATACTCATAAGTGCTATAAAATACATATGCATATGGCCCATGGTAAATGCCTAATAAATAAGAAAAGCCATTGCTACAATAGATTGAGATAAAGAGATAATAAAATAAAGAGATAATGAAATAAAGCTGTGATATTTGCATGGTATTTGTCCCTGTAGCAGTAGGGCAGGAAGCTTGGCTAGATGGACATAAAGAATATTTTAAGGGGAGTATTTTATTTTGTATTTTTAAAAAATAATTTATTGTCAAGTTGGCTAACATGCAGCGTGTATAGTGTGCTCTTGGTTTTGGGGGTAGATTCCCCTGGTTCATCGCTTACATACAACACCCAGTGCTCATCCCAGCAAGTGTCCTCCTCAATGCCCGTCACCCATTTTCACTACTCCCATGACCCCTTCCCCTACCACGAACCTTCAGTTTATTCTCTGTATTTAAGCATCTCTTATGGTTTGCCTCCTTCCCTCTCTGTTTGTACCTATTTTTTAAGGGGAGTATTTTAAAAGAAGAAGGTATTGAAGCTGGCTATTGAAATAGAAAGCAAGAACTTATTTTTTTTAATGTTTATTTATTTATTTCTGAGAGAGAGATAGAGACAAAGTGAGCAGGGGAGGGTAAGAGAGAGAGGGAGACACAGAATCTGAAGACAGGCTCCAGGCTCTGATCTGGCTGTCAGCACAGAGCCCAATGTGGGGCTCGAATCCACAAACCATGAGATCACTACCTGAGCCAAAGTCGGATGCTTGACCGACTGAGCCACCCAGATGGCCCAGCAAGAACTTATTAAAGGAAGTAGCATGAGCAACGTTTTGGACCATGAAAGAGACCAGTTGCTTTTTTTTTTTTCTCTCATATCCCACACACCGTAGTGTTTTTCTCTGTTTGCCTTAAGTCTTGTTTTATGGATTCTTTGAACGATTTGTCTATTTTCATGTTTACCTGAGCATAAGTTATGTCATTTGGATTCTACTTATGGAGATCCACACAGTAATGAAAAGGTTCTAGTAAGCACTATTATTCATCAATTAGTATTAGTATAATTGAATAATTTATATCTTCTGCTTATGATATACTGATTTTACAGTTTTGCTCATCCCAAATCAACTTCTTCAGCCTCCCGTGTAAGTGACTCATTCTTTATATTTAATTTATTAGTCAGTTCCCTATTACTTTTGACTGGGCATGGGAATTGGGCAGAAGATGAGAGAGGGAGAGCACAACTGGAAAAAAATAATCTAGAACAGCTTGCTACTTTATATGAAAAATGAACCCTGAGACCTCAGGATCCAAAGATTAATATGCAAAACAAATTCAACCCCCCTGTTAGAAGATAGAATCTACGTGTGTCCGTTGTGCTGTTGGAGCCTCAGCGGGTATCCATTGATTTGTCTGTCATTGGTGTCTTTATTCAGGAAGGACACCTGAGTTTTCCTTTGGGGAACCACCCCTGCTGAGTCCCATGTTCATGTTGAGTATACTTCCTGTCCCCCTTCCAATCTTGTGATGGGAAGCAGTTCCAGCTCAGCCACTTGGGTTTCTCGGCTGGGAAGCTGAACTTTGAGGGGAAAGACTCAAATATGGATATAGGCTTCGAACAGATTCTTTCTGAGAGCAGCACCTTGAAGAGGATGTTTATGAATTCCTATGACCTAGCAACCTATAGTCTTCCAGTTCCTGTATTTTGTCCTTCTATGTCTGGAGTGCCCAGCTTTGGGGTTCTATGAAGGCTCTGTGTTATCCTAATAATTTTCCTCTTTCTTTTGGCTTAATTAGTTAGAGTGTAACTGATTGACTGAGCGATAGTCTATGAAAAAACATGCAAATACAGGAGAAATACCCCTCGATGCCTGAGCTCAGATGTCTACAGAATATTTTCTCCTTGAACCAAACTTCGAAAGCACTTACTAGGCGCCAGGCACTGTTCTAGGCATTAGATTCAGTGAGAAACAAAAGAAAGTCATGAAAACAATACATATTCTAACAGATATTGCTTGCTGGATTTTCAGAAATGAAATGAATGGGCTAATGACATTCATTCAACTTTTAAAATGATTTTCTATGTGATGGTCTGTGAAAGCTTCTGACAGATTGTTTTTAAATAAAGAAAAGAAAAATATTAACAGCAATCCAGGTATATGTTTTGGAGAAGGGTTTGTCCTGTGGAAAAGCAAATAGAGTGTTGATTTAAATTTCTCAATGATTGAACTGTTAAGGTAATCTTTTTTTTTAATGTTTTTTTATTTATTTCTAGGAGAGAGAGAGAGAGAGCGTGAGCAGGGGAGGGTCAGAGAGAGTGGGAGACACAGACTGTGAAACAGGCTCCATGCTGTGAGCTGGCAGTCAGCACAGAGCCCGACGCGGGGCTCGAACCCACGAACCACCAGATCATGACCTAAGCGAAAGTCGGATGCTTAACCGACTAAGCCACCCAGGCGCCCCAAAGGTAATCTGTTTTGAATAGAGCCATCTATGAGACATATCCATATAAACAACAAAGCCTGTAAATGGGTAATGGACAAAAAATAATAAAACTATCAAAATAATGTATTTTCTTTTTACCAACTCTATCCATTAATTTTTTAGTTTTCCACCATGTAACATTACCCTTCATAAAAATGATATTTTAAAATGAGATGGGGTTGGCAAAAGAAACAACATGTAGGTAATGGAAGGATGGTTACGAAGCTGTTTTCTGCTGGGTGAAGGAGAAGGAAAAAAACAGAATTCATCTGGGGCGTTCTCTGAGCCAGAGGCCATGGGCCATAGCCTTTAAAGGGGTGAACAATGCTCAAAGGCAGAATTTTTATATCTTTATTTTGACTGTTTCTTTTCTCTAAGGAAATCAAACACAAGCTATTTGAAATAATGAAAGTCACTTCGAGATAATACATTATAAGCAGGGTTGTGGATCTCACACATACTAAACATTTAAAACATTCGCCATAGATTCTTGGATGGTTGGATAATCTCTAAGGTCAACTTGATGATATTTTTGCTTCAGGCAGCTTGGGATAGTGGGAAGGATGTGGGAAAGATCTGAGTTCTAATCTTGATTCTTCTACATGCACACTTAACAGCACTGGGACCTTAGGCAAGTTATTTGACCTCCACATGACTAGACTTTTTTTCCCCTGCAAAGCCAAGGTTACAATTCCTAATAGTAGATTTCCCTTTTTCCACCTCCACCCTTGATACTGTTACTCTTTCCAGTTAGGAGAGGATGACTTATTTATAACTAGGGGCCATACACTATTATTATAAGAATTGCACCTAAAATGTTTCATAGCCTTTGATATTACATGTTAAGTAAAAATTTACATGCTAGCAGTTTCTAAAAAAAGAAACCAAGCAATAGAATGGAAAGTTTGCTTCCTTTTATTTAGGTTAGAATGATAGTCCCCACTACAGTCGAATTTTGGGGAAGGCAATTATCTGGGATAGAAATGCTTTATTTCTCTATTTATCCAATAAACCCTGAGCACCTATTAGGTATTTGGTCCCATGCTAAGCATTTACTTTTTTTATTTATTAAAATTTTTTTTAATGTTTTATTTATTTTTGAGATAGAAATAGAGACAGCATGAGCAGGGGAGGATCAGAGAGAGAGGGAGACACAGAATCTGAAGACAGGCTCCAGACTCTGAGCTGTCAGCCCAGAGCCCGATTCAGGGCTCGAACCCACAAACCATGAGATCATGACCTGAGCCAAAGTCGGACACTTAACTGACTGAGCCACGCAGGCACGCCCATGCTAGGCATTTAGAATACAAGGATAAATAAGACATGATTGTCAAATTCAAAGAGCTGCGGTCTAGGGTGAAGATCACACACAGAGAATTATATACAGTAAATGTAGGGGTACCATGCCATATAGGAACACTGAGGTAGAAACTTAGTTGGTAGGGTGCATACATGGTGGCAGGGGAGGTTTCTCATGAGAGGTGGTGGTAGAATGGCCATGAAGACTTTGTTGGGGCACCTAGGTGGCTCAGTCGGTTGAGCATCCACCTCTTGGTTTCGGCTCAGGTCATGATCCCAGGGTCTACAGTCAGCACAGAACCTGCTTGAGATTCTCTTTCTCTCTCCCCACTCCCACCACCCCTGTGCGTGCTGTCTCTCTAAAAATAATAATAATTTTAAAAAGACTTTGTCCATAAGTTGAAGTCATGTAAGTGATCTATGTTGGGGAGACTGGAGTGGGTGAGCCAGGAAAATCAAAGGCATAGAGAGATGAACCCACATGAGTGGGGGAAGGTGTGGAAGGGAGTGCCAGTAGTCAGTGCTATGGTACCTAGACTAGAAGCTGGAAGTAAAGAGAATGCTGCCATTGCAGAGGGAAGCAGAGATGATGGACATTGTATTTTCCTGGCCAACTTGCTTAAGCTTTGTGCAGTAGAACATGAGAAGGCAGACCTGAAATATTGTTTCCAAAGCCGAGTGGAGAATAGCAATTAGGGTGATAAAGTGCATCAGGAAACTGGTGCTGTGGTCTGTGGTCCATGGACAGGTTGTTTAAGAGTTTTACCCAGGTCAGTGCAGTGGGATGAAGAGCAGTGGGGGGTGTTGGGGATTGGCAGTGTGTGGGGGTGAGCAGGGGAGCACGAAGAAAAGGGGAGTCCAGGGTGACTCCCAGCTCTGAAGTTTTGGTCTCTGAAGTGGCGCTGTCATCTGAGCTGGGAAAAGCATAGGTATGAGTGAGTTTCCCGCTCAACTCAATTCAAATGCATAGTTTATAAAAGGTGTGTATTATCACATTGTAGGTTCCTTAAGAATTGGGCCATGGCTGTGGGTTTGTTTTTTTTTTTTTAATATCTCCAGTAAAGCTTTGCTGCGTTTATGACTTCCTCTGGTATGTGGTGAAGGCTTGTCTGGAGAATCATGAAAGTCTGGATCAGCATTAGCCGTGTTTCACTGCAGGTCTGGGATTGTAGACAAGTCACTTTAGCTGTCTGGACTTCCTGTTCCTCTTTGATAGAATGAGTAGATTTGACAAATAATTTCTAGGTCTTCTAATTTGATTAAGTAGCAACCACTTAATGTGGTACTCCCTTTTTATGGCATTCCCCATTTGTGCTAAAGGTCCCCCTAAATTTATGAAACATTTGACATTTGATGCCAGAAGGATAGCTTAAGTCTTCTAGACTTTTGTAGATACTCTTAGCTCGTCAGGAATTGCTTGCAACTCTTAGATCGTGTGAAGAGCCCCAAAGCGTGTACTTTCCCAGTGTTCACATGCTCCCACCCAGAACTTGCCTAGACGTAGCAGCAAGCTTCACCCACCAAGCTTCATCACCCCCTCCCTCCCTCAGCAAACTGCCCGATCCAATCACTGGGCCACTTCTGCAGCCTAGATAGGTTCTACTCTGAAGAAGTGCATTAAAAGTAAGGCAATGTATTTTTCAAATTAGCACACATACTAAAAAAAAAAAAGTATTTACTTAGTACTGCTTAATGGCTTTCAAAGAGCCATTAGGCTCAACTGAGTGAATATTATATATTATGAAAACATACATAACATATCCTAAAATAGACATTTGACCTGTAAATACAATAGGAAAGCCATTATCTTTTTGAATTCTCCTTCACTTTTTTTTCCTAAGAAACTTGGCTCATTTTAGAGTAGAGTGGGACATTTTTGTGAGATTTTCGTGTTTGCTTGCTTTGTTCCAAAGTTCAAGGAATAACCATGAAGTGCATTCATTCATCTGTTGAGGGGTCTTCTTGAGGGGCATTCTTCCTGCTCAAGATCTGGTAGACTTTCCTTATTAGCCGAGCAAAGCATAAAAAGCCTAAGAAGATAAATGGAAAGTGGAAAATGTCTACAGAATAGAACAAGTGCTTTAGGGGGAAAAATTACAAAAGAACCCATCCTCCCACCCATTGATTGGAGTTTAAGGCTCTTTAATCTGACAAACGTTGTATTCAAATTGGCTATCTGTCCAACTGCTGTCTGTCCCTAGAGAACACAGCAGCAAAGGAGTTAATCATTGTTGGCATTTTTTTTAAACAAGCAGTTTTGTTGCAGAAATGGAAGCTGAGCAGGAACATTAATAATCAGAATGAAAGGGCAGGCAAGCAGATCTGGAGAACTCACCACTGTACGTGAAAAGGGAAAGTTTTATGGATTTTAGAGAGGCCAGAGGAAAGGGCTTATTTTATATTTGAAAACATAGTTTAATTTAGATTTTTTAAGGACAAGTCACCAAACATTTGAAATCCATATAGAACAGTTGAGAAAAATAGAACAATGCCTCCATTCGAAATGGAAAGGAAAGCATTCATATTTGACAATACAGTGTTTATAAGATACATCCATAGGTCATTTTGCAAGAATTCAACATGTAATTTAATGTATTGACTTCTGTTTCTAAAGAATCATGTTGTTTACCTGGCTATCTTAGAGGTTACTGTTCCGCCTTGAACTGTGACGGGGAAAGCACACCAATCAGCAGATGTGTACCTTCTGACAATTTCCAGATTCCTATCTGAAGGCACCAGGAAGCGGAGACTCATTCGCAGAAGGCATGTTATAGTAGCAACAACACTGGATGTGGGAGTCAGGAGCCAGAATTCAAAACCTCAGCTCTTTCACTTAAAAGTAGGTGGCCATGGCGAAATAGTTGATTCTAATGGTTCTCCACCAGAGCTGTACAATGAAATCGTGTGTTGAGCTTTCTCTCACCTGGGCCACACTTCAGAGATTCTGATTCAGTAGGTCACAGATTGGTCCCTGTATTGTTCAAAAACCGCTGGGGTCAGTAACTATTGATCCATCCATTGAACTTCAGTGTCCTCACTCGTAAAATAGGAATAGCAATTTCCTATCCACTATATAGGGTTGTTGTGATGGTCAAATAGAATGATAGATTTAAGGCACCTGCAGCAAGTTCAGAAGGGGTTCGTTTCTTTCCTTCCAATGGGCTTTGGTTATTCTAGGTCAGGACTCCCCAAAGTGGGTTCTAAGGAGCAGTAGCCCCCATGAGATGCTCTATGGAAAGACTGTGCACCTGTCAGTCCCATTCGGTAGCTGCCCATGATACTCCTTTCTAGAATATTACTGGGACCCTGAGCAGATTCAAAGTTCTAAAAGCACTGAAGCAAATGAACTGTTGTACGCAGTGTTTCTCAAAGTTATTTAACCACCAAATTCCTTTTCAGGTGGCAATCATTAATTGGCATTTAACACGACCTGCTTTGGGATCGCACTTCTCTGTGATGTCCCAACTCACGTTCTAACATTCTGTAGCCTCCCTCCAGGAATTTACTGCATGTGTTGGTCTGATAAAGACCTAACTTCCTCATCATCCTGAAGAATATCTGCCCCTTTTCCAAACTATTAGTTTAAATAGACACTCATATTAGAAAGGACTCTATTTAACTACGGTGGTTTTTCCTTGAACTGTCTGAGTTTACGAAGCAGAACATAAATGATCTAGAAGAAAAAACTGAACCATCAATTTAGAAATAAAAGTAATAACTAAATAGTAGGAAGTCACAAGCCATGATTAAATAAAGGAAAGACAGTTATGTTATGTGAGATTATACCCTTGGAAACAGAAGGATAGGATGACATTAGAAATGCAAGTTATGACTATAGCTAAATCAATCCAATGGTCAAAATAATTTGGTAGACATTTTACATAGGTGCACTAAAAATAAAATAAACATATTACGTGTAGGAATTTAGTAAATGTTAGACTTAAATATGAAAATGTCATATTTACCTAATGAAAAGTTGTGTTTTGAATCTACTTTGGGGAAAGCCAAGAATTTAGGAGCCTTTGGGAAACTGAATATAATTACATAGTTTTTTTTGGCAACATCGTTTGCCTGGTCGGCACTTTCAGCCTAAGTGGAATATTTGACTTCAGGTATGTCCTCCGTGGAGCAAAGAGCCAGAGTGGCAAAGTGTATCTCTGACTGAGACGTATTCATAGAAGAATCACCTATTTCTGAGAGCATAAGTAGAAGAGGTTGCATCCATGTGGATACAGGATCTTGAGATGGATGAGAGTGTAAAGTGCACGGTCAGGTTGGGCAAAGCTTCCAGTATTTCAATTTGTTTCTGATAATTATTTAGGTTCTTCCCCCCACTCCCAAACATCTTGCTTTTGTAGGTTTGGTATGAAATCTCAGAAGAACAGCTTTGCTTGTGAGCTTTCTGATATTTCTGCTCTGGTCCTAGCCAGGAACACTGTGAGAACACCCTTTCATTTGGTATTTGAGCCCTTCTGCCTCTGTTCCTGGCTCCAGACCAAAGGGAACAAACCCAACTGAACATTTCAGAACCTCAAAATAGTAAACTAAAAATGGTTTGCTCTGCTTTTGGTTCTAAAAATGATTGACCCCAGAGCCTTGTTCCAAACGGCCTGGTTGATCCACCTCTAATGTGGATTGCTACATTTTAGAAACCATTGGAGAACTTTTTTTTAAATTGATAACTAAAAACAAAACAAGCAAGTGAACAATGACAAAAACAAAAAACAAAACAACCCCCCCCCATACAATCAAAATAGTTGTACTACAGGTATCAGGTCACTATAGCAGAGGCTACATTTTATTAATGTGCTTAATGTTCTGGTATAAAGTAATTTAGAACACAAGGGGATTGGAGTCTGCATATCTGGCCTTGAATGTTGACTTGATCTATTACTAGCAGAGTGATTAGGGCACGTTTCTGAGGCTCAGTTTCCTTTGGGTAAAATTAATAAAAGTAATGAAAAATCACTACACCCACTTTAACTGGGGTATTATGAGGAGTAAAGTGTTTAAAAAATTCTTTCAACACTGTAGTGTGAAAATTACGATGATACTATAAAAGTTAGTGCATCCCAGTTACTAGACGTTTGAGCTTTATGATCAAACATCTGGGTTCAAATCCCTATGCCTCTGCTTCCTGGTTCTTGGTCTGTGTAAGTCACTAGCCATCTTCAACCATCAGTTTTATCATCTGTGCAATGGGGATAGCATTGTGGGGATGAAGTAGATCAAATATGACACATACGCTATTTGGCAGGTGGTTAATGCTGGAAAAACTGGTGGCTGTTAATAACTGTATAAAGTAACGACGATGATGGTGATTTCATCTGCTCTTAATTCTAGAAGCCAGTCCAAATACAAACATCTGAAAACCTGGAGAGATCCTCTCTGGATTCTTCTCCCATGAAGTTACACGCGCCACAGAATTGACACACTGTGAGGTACCACTGTGAGTCATAGCTACATATACTTGGGCAGACGCAAAACATGGGTTGGGCTTAATGTAAGGATCTGGTGAGAGAAGTGGAAAACACTCGGTGAGCTGGTGCCAAGTATAAAGCGATGCCGGTCTTGGCAATTTTTAGCATCTAATTTTCACCAGCAGAGAGGTAGGTGAAAAAGTGCAAACATATGCGAAAATCATAATAAAATTGTTGTGGAATTCAAACATGAAACTCACAGTCTCTTAATTCCAACCTAGCAGGATGTCGTTTCTAAAAGTTCTTTTTATATTAGGAATTCCATTGGAAGATTGTTGTCTTCCAAACCCAGGTTCACTGCCAACCCTGGCTGGCCCAAAATATGACTTGAATCTTCTTTACTTGATATTCCCTATACATATTAAATGTAGGGATTTAGTCAACATTAGATGTGATTAAATATTAAATGTCATAGTCTTTATCCAATGAAAACATTGTTGTTTTCATCTACTCTAGGGGAAATGAGCCTGTTGTCTTTAAGGTATCGATCACATGGTATTTTCTCTTTCTCTCTTCCTTGCCAAAATGCTTGAACAAATACTTTTTATTGACAAACACCTCTTCATGGGTTTTGAATCCCCAGCTCACCCACCCCCTGGTACCAAAGCTGCATTCTTCATAGACACCTCTGACCTTCCAAGCGCCACATCTAATGACAAGTTGTGAATGTTCTTTCTCCTTTGTCACTTTACATCATTGACTACCTTCTTGGAAATCCCCTCATTTGCCCTCTGATGAACTTTCTTGTTTTCTTTCCAATTCCATTGACTCCCCTTTTCTGTGGCCTTAAAGGTTTTGCTCAGGATTCTGTCCTCTATCACCTCCTCTTTGCCAGAGGCTTTATCTTTAGGTAAATCCATCCATTTTTGCCACTCTAGTTATTTCCTCCACCCCCAAGTCTGGTTCGCCATATTTTTTTCACCTACATTTGTTATCTTCCCCAGGATTTTCTCAGACTCAGTACATAAAATCAAGACCCATCCATTTTCTCTGTGAACTAGCTCCCCTATCCCCTTCCTTTTGGTTTCAGTAATTTTGTTTGTAAGTGGAAATTGTCTTCTCCTGCTGTTAAGACCCCAGCATTTCAGTATTATCTTTGTTTCTACACTCATTTGACCTCCAGCTTCTCAGAAGCTTCCACATTCATTTGCAAGTGCTGTCAATTTTATCTCACAAAGTCTGTCACACTTATAAGACAGCTATTTGGTACAAGGGTGCAAGGGTCTGTGTGACACTCTTTTTGATGCTTGTTCTTTTTTTAAAAAAAAATTTAAATGTTTACTTATTTTTGAGAGAAAGAGAGAGACAGATCATGAGTAGGGGAGAGGCAGAGAGAGAGGGAGACAGAGTCCAAAGCAGGCTCCCAGCTCTGAGCAGTCAGCACAGAGCCTGATATGGGGCTCGAACTCACAAACCACTAGATCATGACCTGAGCTGAAGTCAGATGCTTAACTGACTGAGCCACCCAGGTGCCCCCATGATGCTTGTTCTTATGTTCTCAAGATAGGTGCTAGAACTCCAGCCCTTATGTCTGCACTCCAGCTGGAAGAAGGGGGAAGATCACTGAAACAAAAGGCATCTGCCTATTAAGGAGAGCTTTCCTGAAAGCAGCAACCAGTGATTGTTGCTTACATATATTGACTGGAGCAGTGTTGCAGGACACCTGATCAGAGATATGTAGTGTAAAGAATCTGGGCACAGTGCTGTTCCAATAAGTTAAGAGTTCTTTTTACAAAATTTTTAATTTTTTTTTTTTTTGAGAGTGAGAGAGAAAGAGAGACACAGAGCATGAGTGGGGGGAAGGTCAGAGAGAGAGGGTGACACAGAATCCAAAGCAGGCTTCAGGCTATGAGCTGTCAGCAAGGACCCTGATGCGGGGCTTGAACTCACGAACTGTGAGATCATGACCTGAGCTGAATCAGACGCTTAACTGACTGAGCGACCAGGTGCCCCTAGGAAGTTAGAGTTCTATCTGTAAGGAAGAAAACGGCAAGACTATATTGGGTAGGCGATCAGCAAAACAGTGTTGGGTAGACTCCACAAACCTGTTCTTCTTACTTCCCAATGTTTTCTTAAAATAAACTTCCACGGGTAGCATGAAAGAGCCTAACACTCCTTATTTCCTACTATCATCACTATAGTTCATGTTGGGGCACCTGGGTCGTTCAGTCGGATAAGCATCTGACTTCAGCTCAGGTCAGGATCTCATGGTTCATGGGTTTGAGTCCCACACTGGGCTCTGTGCTAACAGTGCAGATCCTGCTTGGGAGTCTCTCTCTCTCTCTCTCTCTCTGATTCTCCCTTGCTCATACTCACACACTCCCTCTCAAAATAAATACATAAACTTAAAAAAAGAACTTTACTTCGTGTCCTCATCATCTTTTTGCTTGGATGACTGCCAAGCAAAATTTGTGTCTGGGTCCATGGCTACTCTTGCACCTGTTCACCAATCCATTTATTTAAGAAGAAACTATTGATGAGCAGCACCACACTGCATGCTAGGAATGAATAAAACCATTGATTGACCATTGGTTTCAAGGGCTTACAGTATGAGAGTTTTTAGTTGGGAAGATCAACATTCCAGTGCAACACGGTAATTCACGTAACAGAGATAGGCATGAGGGATTATAGAAGCAGAGCAAGAAAAGGTGACTAATTCACCCAGGGAATGGCTGAGAAGACACAAGAAGTGATGTTGTGAATTGAGCTGTGTATTATTAGGAGTTTCTGAGGACGACCCAGAGAGACACAAAAATAAATTTTCTATTTTCGTAAGCTAATTACCAGTGAAAAACAAAGTGGCCGTTTACTTGACCTCATTCTGAATTTAATTTTTAAAGAAAGTAATCATAAGCGAAAGCAATTTTAAATATAGCATTATAGGGCACGGTATTGATAAATGAGAGGCAAACTGGTTTTTAAAGAGTGTACCACTCACTTACCATGCCCTGAAATTAACTGAGAACTCATTTGTCAAGGCTGCACCTACCCTACGGAGAATTCTTCCAATTAACATCAAAAACGATCATTCTTAACCTCTCATGCATTAAGAAAATCTTGTCTGCACCCAAAGTTCTGTTCATAATCAATGGACCCCTTTATGTATGTTATTTCAAATTTATCACCCTGCATATTGCTAAAATGAATGAAGTAATAAATGAATCTGCTGTAGGTCCAGAAACCAGATTTATTTGTTGTCTTCTGGTTCTCATGGGATTTTTCTTTTGGTCTCTGTGACATTTCACTAGGCAGTTTCTCATAGTTTGGGATGTTTATTGATAGCTACTGACAGCATGAGTTGGTGCTCATAGACCGACAATGGCTCTGTCAGAAAAGTGATCTTTTTGGGACTCACTTACCCTCTGAAAAATGTCAGGTAAGTCACTATCAGACTATATTAAAAAGGCAACGCAAGTGTTGGGTTCTATCAGTTGTAAGGGTATTATGTGGTTATAAAAAGGATGAGTTGAGATAAATTAAATCATACTACTTCACTTTGGTGAAGTCATAGTAAGATTGATACATTCATAAACTGAAGAGTAAAATGGTACAACATTCTTGGAGGCCAATCTCTTGATATGTTACATGATCTCTAAACTGTTTATATCTTTGAACATTGATTGCACTTGGAAGACTCTACTTATGGAGAGGATTAGAAATGTACAATTGTGTAGCAACATGGATGGAACTTGAGGGTGTTATGCTGAGCGAAATAAGTGAGGCAGAGAAAGACAGATACCATATGTTTGCACGTATAGGAGGATTAGGAGAAACTTAACAGAGGACCATGGGAGAGGAGAAGAGGAAAAATAGTTGGGGAGAGGGAGGGAGGCAAACTTTGAGAGACTCTTGAAGGCTAAGAACAAACTGAGGGCTGATGGGGGTAGGGAAGAGGGGAAGGGGGGTGATGGGCATGGAGGAGGGCACTTGTTGGGATGAGCACTGGGTGTTATATGGAAACCAACTTGACAATAAACTATTTAAGAAAAAAAAAGAAATGTACAATTGTGGGCAGTATTTGGTGTAGAACGATGGCTATCAGAGCATTAAGCAAACTGCAGACCATACACGAGATATAACATTATGTTGTCATCAAGATTTTTATTTTCAAATATTTTTTTTGCATAGGCAAGGGCCCATTATATTCAGTGATAAGTAAAACAGTTGTATTAAGATTTTTATCTATCTGTCTATCTATCTATCTATCTATCTATCTATCTATCTATCTATCTATCTATCCATCCATGATACATGCACACACACAGACACAGACACACACACAACTTTTAAATGACTTTTCTCAGAATACTAACAATGCTCTAAGTTTAAATGATTTCTATGATCATCTTCACATTTCTCTAAAGTCTACAGATATCTCTGTTGAGAGTATGAGTTTCATAATCAGAAATAAATCACTCAAAAGAAAAACTAACAAGGATCATGTAGTAGGGGATGAAGGAATTCTTTACTGGCCTTTTTCACACCTACGCTGTCTGGGCTGATAATTCTCAGGCCTGCACCCGATGTGAGGCCTCAGTTCAGGCTCTGGCCAGGACACGTGCTCCAGGCTCTGAGCAAGCAAGGGCCCCTGCCACTCTGCTCTGCCCTCACCTCCCCCAACCTCTATACTGCCCTCCAAGTTCTCTTTCCAAGGACAGCTATCGCTATGCTATTCTCTGGCTTAAAATATGGTGAAATGATTGCTGATTGCACACAGAGGAGACCCAGAAGCCTCTTTAGCCTGATATCTTTCATATCTCCTCATCTTCTTGCTCCCCGTAAAGGAGAGCATTGAATATCTTGCTGGTACACTTCCTCTCACTCCTGCCCCAACTTTAACTCCAGTTTTACTCTGAAGTTCTACCCATCCTTCAGAGTCCTGCTCAGATTCTCAGGGAATTCATTGAAAATTCCTTTGTTTCCCCATTATTTTTCCTCTGCATTTCATTAATCTCTTTAATTAAATATATCGAGATTTTATTTGTATTATGGGTATTGTGGGGTTTTTTTGGTGTCTTTATGTTTTTAAATTGAGCACATGATTTTTAACTCCCTGCCCTCAATCATGTCTTCTTTCGTAATCTTTATAGAATGGCTTTTCAACATGAGTATATGTCACCTCCCTGTCATCTGAGGGTTTGGTGAGGTGGATTGTTGAGCCTCATCCCCAGGGTTTCTGGTTCACTCTATCTAAGGGGCAGAGGCTGAGAATTTCCATTTCCAACAAGTGCCCAGGTGATACTACTGTTGCCCCTGCTGCCAGTATGGGGACCACACTTTGAGAACCAGTGCTCTTCAAAAGTAGAATAGAAGTAGAAAAGAAGAATATGGATTAATGCCAATGAACTTCCATCTTTCTTTAGTAGACAGACTCAGAAATTAAGAGCACAAGACTTAGAATCAGAGAGTTGGGGTTGATTTCCAACCTGGCCACTTACTGTTTGAACAAATCTTAACCCCTCTGAATCATCACTTACTCCTCAGACAAATGGGGATATTATTACTTCCTATGTGGGGCTGTTCTGAGAGTTGTATGAGATCATGTTTGTAAAGTGCCCAGGAAATGGTGACTAATCTTATTAAGCCATGTAATGATGGACTTTGCCACCATTTTGTGGATTAAGAGACTGGGGACGTATATAGAAGATCAATAACATACCTGAAGTCATCTACCTTAACAGCGAGTTTGAGATTCTAATTTAAGCCATTTTGACACTTTCCACTCTACCCTAACACAGCGTACTATACACAATGCATACTCAAAAAGAGTTCCTAAGGTTGAATTTCCATATTTATTTGTGTGAAATCCCCTGTGGGCAATACCACATCTCAAAATATTTTCCTGAACTTTCAACAGAAGAATATTTTCATTGTTCTGGGCACAGGTGGAATTTCCACGTTGTTTTCAGAGGCCATGAGAAAATAACAAATCAGGTAAGTAAAAGTAATGATTAAAGAAGGAACACACATTAATAAAATTAAAACCAAGTTGACTAAGCAAAGTGCCATCTTACAGTTCTTTATTACGTGGTGGAATTATTAGCTTCAAGAACATTCTAAAATATAGTTTAATTTTCTTTATTGTTGTTTCTCTTGGGGAAGGTGGAGGTATTTTTTTATTATGGATTTTATGATAAATAACTTGATTTCAACAGCACTTTTCAATTTGTTAGACATTAAAACAATAGAGGACCATTTTTACAAATTGAAAATTCACTTTGTGTGAATGCTAAAATGCTGGGATTTGATTTCTTTGTTTCTATAGAAACAAAAGAAAATTGAGATTAAAATAAGCTAAAATGGAATCAAGTTTTGTGAAACAGATAAAGGAGCTTATTTTACTTGTTCCCAGTGTAATGTGTTAAGATAAAATTTGTATTTAAAACTTCAGTCTCTGTGGACACTTCTTTTTGAGGAATAGTTCAGTTGAGATGGGGGAAGGGCCATTGGCATTGTGGTGAATGACAAGATTTACATCAATAGAAAATCTACTATGTGGGCTTTCGGTAAATGTATATTGTTCATTCACAGGCAAGCTAATTTGATCAAATTTATCATTCAAGATTTTTTTTGACCTTTTAATGTGAAGGGTAGAAGATAAGTAAGGCCAGTTTCATGGGCGTAAGACCTGTGTAGTCATATGGGGCCCCACACTCACAGGGGCCTCACACTTGGTTTAGTACTTGGCTGCTTTCATCTTAGGATTCTTAATTTGTGAACATAGGGGACCTGCATATTCATTTTGCAATGGGTCCTGAAAATTATGGGCCCTGTAAACAAACATTCTTTTATAATCTTTCTGACTCTCTTTTTTGAACCCTTTTTCATTCCCACTGCAGGGATTACCATAGGAGGAGGCCATTTTGCTCAGGGTGACAGTACACTTTGGCTATGTTTGATTGGTTCAGAAGAGGACACCTGCCTCCAGATGGGTCAATCAAAGCCTCTCTTATGGGCAAAATTGTTTGGCCCAAAGACGGACACTTGAACCAAACTGAGCCAACTTCTAGGAAGTTTGAAACTTGGACTGAGTAACTGAGTTAGTAGATTGTTGAGAGTGTTTCCCACCATGTGGACTTAGGAAAGAAGAGAAACTGATTTTAAGAGAAAGTATAAAGGAAGAGGCAGGCAAGAATATACTTGCTAAGGAGAGGGCTGGAAAGAGGGTCTTATTAGGATTCCTGGAGCCATTTGTTTCTGAGCTCCAATTGGCTTTCCATAGTTGGATTCTGTTAATTATTATCAAAAAGTCCTAACTCTTATAGGAATGAAGAGAAATTCTTTTTTACTTCCATTTTGCTAATTCAGTTCAAGGCAGAGTTCTTCTTATTTTGAGAGAAGAATCCTTCACCATGTCGTCTTACTCTTTTTCTTGAAATGACTTTATTTCCTTATATTTACATGGATTCTACTTTCCCTGCTCTACATATGTGGTATGCACAAACTTGAACCTGACAGAAGAGTGAAGTATGCTTGCTACCAAAGAACACTCAACTCAACCCCCCTTTAATCTGAAATTTTGCTCACAGAGAACATGTGGGGGTTGGTAGAAAAGAGATGGAAAAGCCAAATCAACCTTGGAGCATTAACGGTGGTGTTATTTTAAAAAAGCACTGTGCTAGCAGTAATAATGTCTATACTAGCACATAAAACCACTCAGACTTTTCTTTCTTTCAGACAATATGGCCCAGTGGGAGAAGTTTTAGATCTAAAGGGTGCTATTCTTTAATTTTATGATGTGTTCATTCCACCTTTCTGGATCTCAGTCGGAGGAATTGCAGAACCTAAGTCATAATTTCCTGGATGAAATCTACAGGGTAGTATGAGGACCTGGAAATAACATGTTGCAGAAAAAGACACGGATGTGCATAAACTGGAAGTGGGCTCTACCCGTCTCACCTATCTCACTCCCAGACTAGTCCAGCAGAAGAATTGGAATGATTTATCTTTAGCTTTGGCATCACAGAGGCATAATCTCACTTGATTGATTTTCCTGTTCTTCTGCCCAATATTAAACAATCTAATATATGACTTAAAATATCACTTTCTTAGAAATATACTGTGAAATATACTGAGAAGACATATCTGTGGCATTTATCTCATGGGCACTGTACTAATGGGAAGTGAGTCTTCCATAAGAAGATGTAACCAATTCAGGAAGATGAACCAGGAAGAAGTAATTAAAAGTACCTTTGACGGAAACGTGTCCAACTGTATATAGGATGTTGATTGGGGTGTGTTTGGCTGTCAACAGAAACATTAATTCAACTGACCTAATTGATCAGAATATTCATTATCTAATATAATACGAAGTCTAGAGGTAGGGTGCTAGCTTTTATTCAGAACTTATTCAGAAGCTCAATGACATCATTGAAAATCAAAGATGTTACATTTTTGTGCTGTGCTGTTATCAGCATGGTGGTCTTGTCTCACCATGTTGCTACAGAGCAGAGCCGTAAGACTTAGCACTTCATTTAACAACATGAGCAGGACAAGGGCAGAGAGAGCGAAAAGCTTTTAGAGAAGGCCTTGACTTTTCTTGCTTTCATGTCACTTTGGTAGGAATTTCATCACTGCTCATTCCAAAATCAAACCCTGCGGGGGGAGAATAATTTCTATGATGGATTCACACGACAACTATGGGACTGAGGATTTGCTGAAGGGTAGAAGCATAATATCATGAAGACCACTGAAGTTTTGTAGACGATGAATAGGGGAAGATGGCAGGAGAGAGAAACTACAGGAAGCTGTGATCATAGCAAGATTTGATAAGAAGCCGTTCATGTTTTACCAAAGTGTAGAATATTCTAACATTATGGAATGTATAGTTTTCCTAATTTGAGAAGCTAGAATTGAAAAGTGGTCTTTCTTAGAATTGTGTTTTCCTCTAAGTATGTTATACCAAAGATAGCAAATATTTTGTAACCTACAAGTTCACTTCCAAAATACCATTTTTTAAAATTTAATAGAAGAATAAAATTTTCTTGAAATTTTGTTAGCTTTTCTTGAGACTTCCAAAAATTTTGAACTGCTATTAGCAGACCAAGGAGTAATTTGAGATCTCACTCAGATCAGGAAGTACTCTGTAAATGAGGGATTCACCTTCAATATATTTGGTAATGTTTCATAAAGGAAATATATGTAAAATTCTGCTTAATACACACAGTATTTGCTCTCTTTACTTTTATCATCCCTACTTCTTTGGCTCACATTCAGACATTCTCTTAACCTGGACACTATCACTGGCTTCCTAACTGGGCAATCCACCCATCATGTCACTCATCAAGGCAACTTTCTGAAACACAAATATGATAGCTACTCTTCCTTTGTTTGGACCTTCAGGGACTCCCTGTTAGTTACAGGATCAAGTTCATGAATTTTGGTTGGAACCCCAAGACCCTTGAAATTTTGCTTCTATCTTCTTGTATAGCTTCAGAAGTCACTAATTCACTAGAATTTGAAAGTACTTCAAAGTTCTAGACTCCAAGGTTGGGGTGTTGTGTGTGGTTTTTCTGAACATTCTGTGTTCTTTCATCTTTTCATACATTTGAGCATTCTGATGCCAGGATACAGATGATAGTTTTCCAACTATTCTTCCCAAAAAGATCCTATTGATTCCTTAAGATGTGAAAGCTCTCCTTCTAGTGAAGACTTTCTGGAACTCATCTTCCCCCAACCCCCTGCTCCAGGCAGGCTGTGGATTATGTCCTTGTTACATTGTCTTTGTGTTTCTAGTACAGAATCTGGACCTGCACATCACATGCACATTGAACATAAGCTCTAATCCCCACACGAGATGGGGCTTCACTGATTAGACTTAAGGACACCAGAGAGATACTGGTTGGTGGGTCTTCAACAGGAAATGGATGTATATGAAGAGGTACTTCTGTTCTGCAACATTTTTAAAGACACCGTATATGTATGTAAAACTGATCAAGACAGATTTCGATTCAAGCTGTGCGTTGAGCACCTCTTGGATGTTTTCACTCATACTATCACAAAATAACAAATCTGTTAAGTTATATGGATTTATGGAGGTTACAAACGTTTTAGAGGTTGAATTGTTTTAAAAAATTATAGATCAGGGCCCCTGGGTGGCTCAGTTGGTTAAGTGTCCGAGTTCGGCTCAGGTCATGATCTAACAGTTTGTGGGTTTGAGCCCCATGTCAGACTCTGCACTGACAGCTCAGAGCCTGGACCTTGCTTTGGATTCTGTGTCTCATTCTCTCTCTGCCCCTCTGCTGCTTGTGCTCTGTCTCTGTCTCTCGAAAATAAATAAATGTAAAAAACATTTTTAAAAAATGACAGATCTTTGTAGTTAAGTGGAGATATTAAAGAAGAATTCTACCATCTTCCGTCGATTGGAGATTGGATCACTATGTTAAAGGCAGGAGGTTTTGAAGGTCCACCTAACTGAATAGACTCTCTTTGGTTCATTCTTTGGTTCTCTAACATGAGTAAAAACATAATTACCAAAAAAATAAAAAAATACATGACAAAACATGTTTATTATAATTAGGGATCATTTAAAGTACCTTTTAAAAGGGTATTCCCAACTGTTACATAATTAAAACAGCATGCGACATCTTCCTTTTTTTGCTCTGAGATTGTTGGTAGCAAAGGTCATTTATCGTTGGCATCTTCCTCATTCATTGTAGGAGGTTTGACACTCAAACTATGACTGTTATATATATTTTCTAAAGAAATAAATGAAGTTATAAATGGTAATTGCTTTTATTATCCTCCTATCTGGACATTGCCAAGTATTTTGAGCACAGTTCAGGCTTACCTACGACAGAACAGTCTAGATTTTTTTCTGGTAAATTTTTTTTTCATTTGAGTATAGTTGCCTCACAATGCTACATTAGTTTCAGGTATACAACATCGTGATTGAAAAACTCTATACGTTATGCTATGCTCCCCACGGCTGTAGCCACCATTGATTATTGTACAACGCTATTAGACTATCTGGTCATTTTTTTTTTTTAAGGGGCATCCATCTGGAGCTTTTCTTGATTACAAGGAAAAGTGTGTTTGCAAAAGTATCTATATTTCCACACTCAAGAAGCAACAGATGGATAACATAAAATGTTTCAATCCTTCCCGTTTGGCTGAAATTACATGGAAAGCCAGGGAGAAATTCAAGTTCTATTGTTTTACCAAAGAAACAAACAAGCAAGCAAACAAAAAACAAACCTCACACCACTCTTTAATAGAGAGGAGTCATTTTTCTGTATGTCAGATGCTAAACCAAAGACCTTGCCTTTCCCCTGTCTGCTGACTTTTTGATTCTTTCACTGTTCCTTAGCCTCTTGGTCATCGTGTAGACAGACTTGGTTCTGTCCCCTTTTCACAGCATCACAGGCAAAACTTTTCGTCAATTTCGACTTCGATATATGGCAAATAATGAAAAAGCCACTCAAAGAAACAATTTCTTCCCAGAAATCTCAAGGAAGGGTAGACGTACCCTGGGTTCTGGTTCTCAAGTGTCAGCGCGCCTGACACAGAGGAACATGTTAGGTCTGTGCAGGGTCCCGGGACTCTGCATTCTTAACATGGGTGAAGGCGCCGCTGAGTGGTCCCTGGACTCCACATAAACAGAGGCTGAGGTAGCTCAAGGAGGTTATTAAACAAATGAAGCACAACTACTCGGCTGTGCTGAGGTTGGGTAATTCTACCTGACACATGTTTGGTGAGGTAGTGAGGCAGTGCACATTTGAGAGCCAGAATGCTGAGTTCAAATCCCAGCTAGATTGTTTACCTGTGTGTGCTCACAAGAAAGTTACCTAAGCTTTTTGTGCCTTGGTTTTCTCAGCTTTTAAGTAGGGATGATAATAATTACTACCCCTTAGAATCTTGGTGGGATTAAATGTGTTAATACATGTAAAGTGTTTAGAACACTGTCTGACACATCACAAATATCATATAGGTGTTAGCTCTAACTTCATTGTTCTGAATCTTCAAAATAAAGCTTCTTTCCCTCTGTCCTGAGGTCATGCTACATTTTGTCTGACTGTCTCTTATAGAACAAAATGCTCATCTATGCTTAGGGGCACGGATGTATTTAAAATCACAGAAGACTTTTGCTCTCTTGCGTTAATCCTCTCCACTAAAAGAACCAGAAGACTGCATTATGAATTTATAAATTCACTTAAGTAAAGACAGAGAGGGAGATCGATCCGAAAGGACACATTATCAAAATTGGGCTCCAGATGGAGAATTTATATGATTTGGTGTACGTTTAAATTTAGAGTTGTTTTATTCCAAAGCCGAAGAGAAGAAGGAGGAAAATTTTGGCCGTGGCTAGTTAGGAAGTCTTCCTTATTTCCAAAGCTTAAGGGTGGATAACTATTAGATTATTCACGGAATTTGTCATTTATCTCTGCCAGCTTTCTGACTTGTCTCCTCCACTTCTGTCTTTTACTATTTAGTTTTTAAGTTTTTGTTTATTATGAAACAACTCTGGTTTTTAAGGGGATGATAAGAAGATTCAGAGATCAGAACTGTCATGGGAACAAACCTATGCTAAGAGGAACAGAATTGAAGATCCTTGGGTACAGAGGTCAGATTTCCTGTGTGTGTCGGGAATAACCCCCCACCCCTGCCTCCCTTTTCCTGTATTGTTTCTGACCATCATCTTCAAGTGGAGCAGCCGTTCACTTTTATTTTTTAATCAAATGGGAAAAAGATGCTTAGAAGTCCCATAGTCGATATCGGTGAGGCCAGAGTAGATGAATAACTCTGAGTTTAATGAGAAATTTCTACACAGGAGGCTCTATTTAATCTTACTTTGCTATTTCATCTTACTGTGGCTTAAGAGTTTCACCCAAGAAACACATGCAGGGTTTAAAAATAACATGCTAAATAAATAGCTATACATGATCTTTTTCAGTGCAATGGAGGAAATATAATCAGGGCCAAGTGGCCCTACATTAACTCATTTGAAAACATGAGTCTTCATTTGGTTATGGATTTTCTTACCTCCAATGGTGTGCTGGTAAATGCTTAACAACCAGATCTTTGGAACTAGAGCTCTTTTGTGCTGTTGGCCGATTTCCATAATATCCCTATCATAGCCAATTTCAAGCTACCATGTGATGCCCTGAAAGCAGATTTGGGAAGGGAAGCACACATCGATTCTTGGAGCCTGTTCAAGCCAGCTCCCACTCACCTCTGCTTATATCCCAGAAAAGACCAGGGAGAGGCCAACCAAGGTCCTGAGAACTGACATACAGAAAGGATCTATGGCCCGATTAGGCAAAGGTGAAGGGCGGCCTTCAAACAGCGAAGTCGAATCAACATGTGGGTCTGCCTAGGATCGGATAATCCCGCCAACAATTGCTGTTACACTAGATTTAAAAAAATGAATTAGGCAAGTGTTTAGACATTCCTCTAAGTGTCAATCTGGGTATGTCAAAGGAAACACTCAGAAGCTGTGATTTTCTAAGGTATGTCCTTTTCTCTTTCTTTAAAGTTTTAAGATTATGCCACTTGGTTTAAACTTCGTTCAGAAGAGTCAGCCTAGGAATCTAAACTCTTAGGTTTCTTATGCTTTGGAGGAATTCATTCCACATTTATCTTCCCGGAGGACCTGTCATCCTGGCCATGCAGTGTAAGGGGGAGGTGATCTAGTGCCTGTCTCCAAGGGATAAAGCCAAGTCCAGAACACAAGACCAAGCCACTCTCAGTCTGTGTGTACACAGATCTTGCATCCAGACAAGTAAAAGTGCTAGATGTGTGAAGTATTAAAAAGAGAAACTAGGGCAATTGAGAGTGTAACGGGTAGTCCTGATAAGGGCTAGAGGGAAGGGTGCACTGAGAGCTGAAGGAAGACCAGGGCCCATGCACTCAAAGACTTAGGTATGATGTAGAGGTACCAGATTTGAGGCATGGAGGACAGCATGGTTGGAGGGGACATGCTGCATTGAAGCTGGTGAAGGAAGGCCAGGCTAAAGCCTGGGAACTTGGGGGAGCCTCATGCAAGATGAGATGGGAGAGGGTATGCAAGAGGACAGCACCCGGGGGCAGAGATTTTGTGCTTGGATCCTTGGATGGGGGACAGTTGGATGAATGGTTGGATGAGGTCTCAAGGCCAGGGAGGAGAGAGATTCAAGAGATTCAAGAGATTCATTGGGAGTCTTTGTGAGGGATTTAATAACATTTGGGGTTCAGGCTGTGCTGACTTGGGGCCAAGTTAAGCTGGCACCAAGAACTGGAGACCCTCCCCATCCCCATTTCTGGACAATTTACAGAGTGACTAAGCCACACAGTCATGACTAAGGGGGTGACTCATCTCAAGTACTTCACGGTTTTTGGGAGCTCCAGGAAGGGAACCCAAGAGAGGGAGGAGCCCCCCTGTCTAAGGGCAGTGGGGTTGGCTTCATAGTGGAGTGGTGAGTGGCTGTTAGGCCACAGGCTACCATGCACAGTTGTGCAGTTTGTGCATATGTGTGTGTGTGTGTGTGCGTGTGTGTATACACACACATGTGTATATACATGTTTTTGTTTCCATCTCCTCTAGTGTGTGATTTCCCACTTACCTTCTCACAACCACAACTACCTATCTTGTCCAAAGTACTTAGTTGCTTTGGGGAGGGTTAAGATTATGCTAACGGAACTGCAAAAACAAAGACGGATGCAATATTCAGCCTCTGACATCAGATGTTGGATTTTGTTGCATCTGTAGCATGTTAGCTTTTGCTGGAAAAAAAAAAAAAACTCCCACATTTCTAAATTCCTTTAAATTCTTGTCAACTTATTTTGAGTCAAGCTTGGAAGATATCATCTTTTCCTTCCAGAGGAAGGTTCCCACTCTCTATCAAAAAGGCTGCTCCAGGGGGCTTAGGTTTCCTAAAGAAGGGATGTCTTTGGAAGTCAGGAAGAGGCAGAGGAACTTCGCTCTTTAACTAAGGAAGACTATAGGAGGCAGGTGGGAGACAGAGAAGATGTGTCAGGATTAGGTTTGATTCTGAGTGCTTCAAAATTTAAACAGTGGTTGAAACAAGATAGAAATGTATTTCTCTCTTGTGCGGTTGCCTGGAGAAAGGCAGCTCCCGATAGGTTGGCAGTCCCCGGTACTAAAACAGATTCCACCCTTGTTTTACTCCACCATGATCCCCATTCCAAGGCTGCCTCATGGTCCAAGATAGCTGCTCTAGTTCCATGCAACTCATCTGCATCCCAGCCAGTGAAGACAAAAAGAAAGTATAAAGAAGACCATGCTCCTTAACTTTAAGGATATCTCCCCAAATTTGACCAATTCCCTTATATACCATCATCCAGAACTTGATCATTTCCCCATCTGGATGTAAGGCAAGGTGGACAATGTGATTATGATCCAGGGGAGTCATGTGCAAAGCTAAAATTCTGGAGGAAAGAAATAGGGTGAACAAATCTGGATGTATTTTTAGAAATGACCCATTATATTTAGGGGGGTCAAGGGAAGGGGGCCTTGCCTAGTTCCTTGGCGCAGTCTGGGAAATCTGCTTAGAAAGGGCTTGTTGGGTGCTGGAGCCATGTGATGGCATCTGGGTTTGGTAGAGGTATCCCTGAGCCCGCATGCACTACTTCCAAGCAGAGCATGAGGCCTGTTGGGTCTCAAAATTTCCCACAATCCTCCCCGAGGAGATGTTTTGGGTTGGGCTGTGAGCTAGCAGAGGTCTAGAGTCAGAATAAAGATACAGTGGTGCATGGACCCTTTGAGACCAGAGCTCTGACAGGTGAAAAGATGAGAAAGGACATCCTGGCTGTCTTGAAATGAGACCAGACCTGCCAGTCCTCATAAGGCATGCCCCGAGTCGCTATGTGAATGTGGTCCGCCATCTTCCCCCTTTCCAAAGACAGAGAGCTTCCTCATTGGCAGACACGGCCTCCAGAAGGAGCAGGTAGTAGGGGAGGAAGCCCAAAAGACTGAGTATTTCTCTGAGAGATGCTTAGTTACCATAAAGCAATGACTTTCAAGTGGAGATGGGCTCTCATTCTGAAACTTGGCAAGGCTACATTCTTTCTCTTTGCATAGGACTCAGTGGGCTGAGTGGATGGGGGAGGAGAGTGTCAAGGAGGTGGGGGAAGAAAAGTTCTTGAAGAAGGCTTAGATGAATTATGGCAAATAAATAAGTCACAGTTTTTCACCAAGCATCTGAGTGTAGCGTGAGTGATTGCTACCCTGTGTGTGTCTATAAAAGCCAAAACTTGTAATACCAAGTTATTTCCTTTGGAGTTAACCCTCAAAAGAGTGTAAAATGAATGACAATTCAAGTTCAAATTGCTTGAGGTTTTAGGTTAGTGTATCAGTGTGGAGGTTAGCTGGGTATCAACCTCAAGACTTGACTCGAGAGATACACCATCTATACAAAAGATCTTGTTAGTGACTGTGAACTCTTAAAATCGAAACTAGGAAAGATAAAGTTGAATGGCCAGAAGAATAAACAGATGCTTTCCAGGTATTCAGGCATAAACTTTCATGCAGCTGTTCTCAGAGCCTCTTATAAAGTACCGAATACAAATATGGGCACAGGACATTAGACATTTCAGTTCTATGAAAGAAAATCCCTTCTCATCAACTACAGCATTCAGATGCATTGCAGATATTGCTGAAATGATCAAAAAAATTGTTTTTTTTTTTTTTGCCTTCGGTGTTAACCCCAGACTTACTGACTCTAGACAGAGCATTATATTGGGGGTGTTGTACCACTGTTGCCCACAATTCAGACAAAATCGGGGTGTGCATGGCAGGCAGGAATGAGAGCCCACACACACACACACACACACACACAAAACTTATGAAGTACTAACACTATGAAGTATTATATTAACCCATGCATGCCCCACAAAACTAGTCCAAAAACTTGCTTAAGCTTTTCACTGGAACTAGGTGAAAGTTTTCTCTCTTACAGTACTATGGCTAAAAGAAAAATATTTTGTTTTAGCACAAAGTTGGGACCCCATTCTCTAGGTACTCATGGAGTTCAGGCTGACTCACTGGAACCCTCTGTAATACTTCAGTATTTAAAATGATTGGGGCACCTGGGTGCCTCAGTTGGTTCAGCACCGACTTCGGCTCACGTCATGATCTCACAGTTCATGAGTTCAAGCCCCACATCGGGCTTTGTGCTGATGGCTCAGAGCCTGGAGCCTGCTTCAGATTCTGTGTCTCCCTCTCTCTCTGCCCTTCCCCTGCTCCTGATCTGTCTCTCTCTGTGTCTCAAAAATAAATTTAAAAAAATTAAACAAAAATAAAATAAAACAATCGACACCCAATGACCAAGGACCATGTACAGAAAGTTACAAGAGAAGCTTGCTTTCCTCTCTTTGGTTCTCTTTGATTTTAAAAAGTTATGGGGGCAGGGGGAATGAAGATGGGATCTTTAATTAGATAAGGATTTCTGTCCATTGCTTTTCTTCGTATGCTGGGCCTTGCTCACTGAGCTGGTTGCCCTGCATAGCTTTGTGTTGACAGAGATTGGCAGTGTGAACCTTCAACTGCTGTAAACACCTATAAAATGTGGCCTTCCTCACATGGTCAGAGATGAGGCCTTGACAGCATGACATCTGTCATCTGATAAGCGAGGGTCAGGAGTCACTTGATTGCTTTGCTTTTTCTTTGGATGTCAAAGAGCCAAAAGCTTTTAATGTTTTTAATAAGTAAATTACCCAAACATGCACAGTCTTGTTGCATATATTAACTCATCAGAGGCCAAAGGGAACCTGGGAGGGCCCCTAGAAGGTCAGGGGTTGTTCACCTGGTGTGTCATAACCTTGAGACCAAGTTTTGGTGAGAATCATCCTGGTGTCTGTGACTGATTTGGGGGGAGCTGCCAATGCTTGGTGACAGTGGGATCTTTCTTAGCAAGGACTCAGAGAACACAATTTTAAGCGAATGATTGAATGCTTTTCCAATGTTGACAATGTGTGCAGTCCAGGGAGGGAAGTTACCAGCAGGGCTTTGATTACGGGAGAACATTTTTCCTATAGCAAAATGAATTTTAGTGTTAGAATTAGCCTTTCAGGTCATTCTCTCGTGTATATACCATGTCTGTTTCCTAATGTCTTGGAGATTGAGGAGACCAGATTTTCTCCGTGCCACTATTTGGGATTCGGTGAATGTGACACCAGGTGGCTAGACAAAAAGACAACAAATTATAAGAAGAATTTTCCCGTAGTTACCATGTGAAAGACAGCTTATTCAATGAGTCATACCCCCATGAATTCAGATCTTTTTTTATATAACTGAGGGTGATATGGGGGGTGGTGGCATGTGACATAAATATTTCAATAAACTGGATAAAATACTATGAGTAAACAAAAGAAGGGGTGCCTCTTGGATGAAGGGGCTGTTCCTCAGCTTGACCCCTCTGGTTTTTCCTCGTGTTTTGATGAATGCTCAAGAGCAAATGAGGACGAATCTGCTGGGGCAATTTTAGGGTTTTTGGGAATAGCTACTTACAAATTCTTCAAAATTCTGCACTTACATAGGCCACTTCAAGTATATAATCCTGTAAGATTTCAGAACAGATCATTGCAGTTTTCAGGGTATTTCTGCCACCAATATAATCAGAGTTTTTTTTTAAGTTTATTTATTTATTTCGAGAGACAGAGAGACAAGGAAAGTGAGCAGGAGAGGGGCAGAGACAAGGAAAATGAGCAGGAGAGGGGCAGAGGGAGAGACAGAGAGAGAAAGGGAGAGAAAGTGAGCAGGAGAGGGGTATAGAGAGAGAGAGCAGAGGGGAGAGAGAATCCCAAGCAGGCTCCATGCTTGTTAGTACAGAGCCCGATGGGGGGCTCAATCTCAGGAACTATGAGATTAGGACCTGAGAGTCCAAAATCAAGAGTCAGATGATTAACTGACTGAGCCAAGCCACCTAGGCACACTTCTAACAATACTTTTAATTCCAAATTTAGTGTTGCAGGTAACCACAATATCAGAAAAGACTTAGTTCATGCAATTCAAAAGCCTCATTTTCCTTTCCGATCACAAATTCCAATTCAACAATTTGTAATCCACAAATACTGCTCAATTGAGACTTGCAGAGAAAAAAAAAAAAAAAAAAAAAAAAAGAGTAGTGAGGCAAAAGAAAATGTTGAGTGTTGACCAACCCAAACAAGTTTAGGCTCTACCTACTGAAAGGATATAAGTAGTTTCAAATGAATTGAATATTTGGCCATTTTTTTCCTTCTACACTGTTTGATTCCATTTTTGGCCAAAACATTTTGTGGAAGGTAAAAACAAAGCTAATTTTTAATTTGCCCAGCACCGAGGGGAATGTCTCGTCACCCAGAAGAGATGTGAATTTCTATCCCTTATCTAATCTTTAACATTTTGCCTTTAACCCTGGGGAATAGGGATGCCCCAATTTCTAGCACCAATTTCCTCTTGAAACTGTGGTTTCCTTTCTCACTTACAAAACCCTCTCCCTTTGTATCCCAACTCCAAACAATCCAGAGGTTTTCTGACTTCAAAGTCAGTCTCCACTCGACATACGTGTGAGGTAGACAATAAAATACCATGGACAAACATTGCAGGAGAGGGGTGTGGTTTCCATATTTTACACCATATTTTCATTTTGGTGTCACCAAGTTATGACTTGACATAATTCAGAGATTCATTTTTTTAAACCTATCCTTTAGGAATTTATTTAAAAATATTTTTCCAGCTTCGCTGAGATGTTATTGACATACAACTTATGTAAGTTTAAAGTCTACAATGTGGTAATTTGATACATACGTATTTCAAAATGATCACCACAATAAGGTTAGGTAAGACCCCTGTCCTCTCACATAATTATGATATGTGTGTGTGTGTGTGTGAATCACATTTAAAATCTACTTCTTAACAACTTTCAAGTATATAATACAGTCCTGTTAATTATAGTCACCCCAGAACTTATTCATATTATCGCTGGTGGTTTGTGCCTTTTGACTAACATCTCCCCATATCCTTCAGCCCCCAGCCCCTGGAGACCCCCATTCTATAGAGATTCATTTCCACAAATAAGTTAACCAACTAAAGGTATAGACTCATGGAAATTGGGTAGAATCATGAGATGGGCAACAAATCCGGGGTTTGTCCTGGAGTTTCCTATCCCATGGGACCTTCCAAATTTGGCCTCGCACAAATCACACTCAAGAGATATGCTTCCAAACTTTTCTTCCCCCCAGATGAACCCGTCAAATATATTTTCCCCACAGGAATATCTAGTATCATCTAAGTGGATAATTAACATTCAAGGTGCTAAGACCATGTCCACATGATGAAAAGTGTTTTGGAAAAGAATAAATGAGTGCATTACTAATGAAAGATTTTTTTCCTTTACAAAAAGTCGCTAAATTATGCTATCCAGACAGCCCACTGTCCGATATTGCATTGATGAATGAAGGAATAGACGATCACATTAAGAACGTCAGAACATCATTTGCAATTCTCAAAGTCGGTGTGCAGAATCAACAAGCTATGAACTTTCTCTCGAAATTAGAGATATTAACCCACCCACAGGAGCAGCAGCGATGTGTTCAGTTGGAGACAAAAAAATGGAAAACATGTTTACTGCTTATAAGAGCCTTTAGTGTAGATAAATGTTTTTCAAACTATTTTGGCTGAGACCCATATGAGGAAATATATATTAGGGGCCCCTGGTTGGCTCAGTCATTAAGCATCTGACTCTTGGTTTTGGCTCAGGTCATGATCTCACTGTTCTTGGGTTCGAGTCCCCGGTAGGGCTCCATCCTGACAGAGTGGAGCCTTTTTGGGATTCTCTGTCTTCCTCTTTCTCTGCCCCTGCTCCGCTCATGCTGTCTCTGCCTCTCTCAAAATATATAAATGAACTTTAAAAAAAATAAATATACTTTATAAAGGAACACACATGGGAATGTATGCATAAAACATACAGAAATATTTCCTTATTACCCACAATGCACACAAATATTTCCTATTGTATTCTATTTCACTTTAAAAATAAATGCTACNATAATCACTTTGTCCTACAAAAAAAAATGTGGCATATTGGGGAAAATTCAAAACTTTGTGACAAGTGGCTCTGGATTTGAATCCCAGATTCCTCACTTTGTAAATGTGACCATGTCCTCCAACTCATCTGGGCCTTAGCTTTCTGGTCNGTTTTAAGTTTATTTATTTATTTTGAGAGAGAAAGCACAAGCAGGGGAGAGGCAGAGAGACAGGGAGAGAGAGAATTCCAAGCAGGCTCCACAGTCTCAGTGCAGAGCCCAACTCAGGGCTTAAACTCAAGAGCCGTGAGATCACGACCTGAGCAGAAACCAGGTGCCCAGTCATTAGAGAATTCTTCATAAGATGGTTCTATATTCATATTATATGTTACATATAATATATATACATTACACTGAAACTTATTTTTTTTGAGAGAGAGAGAGGAAGAGAGAGAAGAGAACGGAGGAGAGGGCAGAAGGAGAGAGAGAGAGAATCTCAAGCAGGCTCTATGTCCAGTGCAGAGCCCAACACGGGGCTGAAACTAAGGACTCTGAGACTATGACCTGAACAGAAATCAAGAGTCAGATATGGAACTGGCTGAACTGAGTTGTTAAATTTTAAGTTCCATTGCATAATATAGAGTCACCACTGCACCCAAGGATTTTATTATTTATTTATATTTATTTATTTATTTATTTTAATGTTTNGGCTATGATGCAGATTTCTTTTTCATCATTATTACTTTAATTTTTAAAATATTTACTTATTTATTTTTAAGAGCTTGAGAGAGAGCACAAGTGGAGGATGGACAGAGAGCAAGGGAGACACAGAATCTGAAGCAGGCTCCAGGCTCTGAACTGTCAGCACAGAGCTCGTCGGGGGGCTCAATCTCATGAACAGTGAAATCAGGACCTGAGCTGAAACTAATAGTTGGATGCTTAACGGACTAGACCACCCAGGCGCCCTTTTGATGAGAATTTCTAACAGTGGATATAATGAATGTCACGGGGCCCAAGTACATAGTAAATGATCTACAAATAAATAACTGAATATTCTTTTGCCTGTCAGATGTTGGGTAAATTTACAGACAACGACTATGCAGATAGGAGACACTGGCCTGGGTGGTGCTAGCTGTGATAGGAAGCTGTTCAACTCCAGGTCAGCATAAAACCCTAAAACATCATCACTACTACTTTTAAGACACGTGTTTTCGGGGCTGTGTGTGTGTGCAGGAAAACCAGAGGAAACGATCCAGACTGCATGAGGTGCCAAAGTTCAGAAATGCATGGAAGTGACCCAGGCCTGGATGCATGGGTCCAGTGGGAAATTCAGGGAAAGAAAATTCTGGAAGGTTGGTGCTTGGTCCTCAAAGTGTCCAAACTGGACACCTCTCACTACAGCTTGACTTCATTCTTCTTCCTTTTCTGCCTTCTGAGTTATCTCCTTTTCTTTATTCATAGAGCTGGAAGGTATATAATCTCAGCAACTATAAATAAGTCTCCATACTCAGCTGTATTTTCAGATATGTAGCTAACTGGGTGGTCTCTCAGTGAAAATCAAAGGATTCAAGATGGTCATTACAGGATTCTTTATGTTTTAAGTTTATTTATTTATTTTGAGAGAGAAAGCACAAGCAGGGGAGAGGCAGAGAGACAGGGAGAGAGAGAATTCCAAGCAGGCTCCACAGTCTCAGTGCAGAGCCCAACTCAGGGCTTAAACTCAAGAGCCGTGAGATCACGACCTGAGCAGAAACCAGGTGCCCAGTCATTAGAGAATTCTTCATAAGATGGTTCTATATTCATATTATATGTTACATATAATATATATACATTACACTGAAACTTATTTTTTTTGAGAGAGAGAGAGGAAGAGAGAGAAGAGAACGGAGGAGAGGGCAGAAGGAGAGAGAGAGAGAATCTCAAGCAGGCTCTATGTCCAGTGCAGAGCCCAACACGGGGCTGAAACTAAGGACTCTGAGACTATGACCTGAACAGAAATCAAGAGTCAGATATGGAACTGGCTGAACTGAGTTGTTAAATTTTAAGTTCCATTGCATAATATAGAGTCACCACTGCACCCAAGGATTTTATTATTTATTTATATTTATTTATTTATTTTAATGTTTATTTATTTTTGAGGCAGACAGAGACAGAGCATGAGTGGGAGAGGGGCAGAGAGAGAAGGAGACGCAAAATCTGAAGCAGACTCCAGGCTCTGAGCTGTCAGCACTCATGTGGGGCTCGAACCCACAAACAGTGTGATCATGACCTGAGTCGAAGTTGTACGCTTAACCAACTGAGCCACCCAGGTGTCCCAGGATTTTATGTTTTTAATTTCACTTAGTCACAAAAGACAATTTCATATATAGAAATTGGCTGAGGGTGGGGCTCCTGGGTGGTTCAGTCAGTTGAGTGACTGACTCTTGTTTTTAGCTCAGGCATGATCCCAGGGTCATGGGATAGAGGACCATGTCAGGCTCCAGGCTGAGCTTGGAGCCCACTTGAGATTCTCTCTCTCTGCCCCTGTCCTGCTCCCCCATTTGTGCACTCTCTCTCTAATATATACATCTNGGGTGTTATGCTGAGCGAAATAAGTCAGGCAGAGAAGGACAAATATCATATATTCTATATAATTCTAATATGTATGTTATATTCTATATAATTGTCATATATAGATATAGTAGAAATTCTCTGAAGTTGGTATAGAAGTGTTTACTGTATTCTTATCAATATGTTTCTGCATATTTGCAATGATATATAATTTGAAATGTAAAGAACAGGAATTTACATTATAGGTTTCCAAAGAATGTATCTTTTTCACACATAAAATTTGAAAAAAAAAGATAATAAAAACCAAAAAACCCTGTCAATTGGGATGCCTGGAATAGTAAGCCAAAATTTCACAATATAAACCAAAAACATCTACGCAACAAATAGTAAGGGATTGGATATCTTTGCCATAAGTCTTGATGATGACGGTCAGAATCGGTACCTCTCAAATTTTGGTGCACATTAAGTTTACTCAAGGTATTTGTTAATAGTACAGATTTTGGAAACCACTAAGCTCAGGTTTGAAGTGGAGCCCAGATAATTTTTTATGATCCCTGTAGGCAATTCTTCTGACTGTACCTTGAGAAGCTGGTCTAGGATAGTTCAAATACATGTTATATATTTTCTTCCAAATATTTTAGACGTTACCAAGTGGCATGCGTCTTTTTAACATTCAATATTTACTCTAATAAGCACAAAGAAGGAGCAATTTGAAACAACATTCCAGTCTACTTTTCTGACTTTGTTTTCCATCTTTCCATCTTTGCTGTTTTCCATACTTTACACAAATATGCTATTGTCTGAGCTTTCCGAAGCACCTCTGAATTCCGCACGTGCCCATGGATGCATACTCGCATACACACACAGATTGTCTGGAGTCCCATTTCTGAAAACATGTATCGATCTACCCTGATTCTTTAAGTGCTAAAAGTATAAGTATTACCGTAATACAGACTAGCAGCAAATGATATGGGCAAATTTATGACTGCAAACACACTCACCCTTTGTTATTAAAAAGGGACTAACCCCCTGGACACACAACAGTCTAAAATCGGTCGTAAAGCACTGGCAGGACTCTAGGCAGTGAGGACTTACTTCTGGCTAACTCCAGGGAGATGTTTGTAAAATGCAATGGAATTTGTTCCATTGTGACTTAGCACTGCAAACACACTCCACTCTATACAACATTTCCATATTCCTTTATATACTGAAAGGCCACCTGGACAGATATCCACCAGCCAAATGGTCAAATGGCCTTCACTTCTACTTTCCTTCTTCCTCTGATACTTCCATTTGATATTTGATTCGGGAAAGTCTATCCCATGAGAAGGGGGAATCCTCTAGGACTATTTTTTCCTCCCTCTCCCTCTCTCTTTTTGCCCCAGCTCAAGAGGCATCATAGAAACATCCTTGGTGTCTTTTTTCTTCCCTTCCCTACTGAGACCCATGTCTTTGGATAAAATGCCGTGTCAAGCCTGGAAATGGATCATCAAGACACAGAGGACAGAAACAAGACTTATGTTTCATATACCGGTGACTTTGTTTTTCTTAAAACTAATAAGAAAAATCAGGAAACTCATAATTCCTCTGTGTTTCCATGGGAAACGAGTTTATGCTTGTAAAATATTTTGTAATCCATAAGACTGTAAGTAAGTGTGATTAGATATTATTGTTGTTGTTGTCACCATGATTCCTGTTTTGTGAGCAGTGATAATCCTCAGAAAATCAAAGAAGGGCTGTGTGCTAGGTTCCGGTTGGGAGAGTAAGAGAAAAGTTCCCCGGGTGGCTACAGTTCCAGTCATGGTGGGTCTCAGGAAGCTAAGGCTTCAAGTCAGGCCAGCCGGGGAGGGGCTGAGTCAGGAATCAGACCCAGACCAAGGCATTTCCTTGAGGCCCAGCTCTAAGAGCTTTACTCTGACCCTCAGAGCCCTGTCTTTGACCTTTTGAGCCTAGAGCACTCATCTCTGATAACACTCTCCCACTAAGTCCCTCTCTTCTCATTTTTCCCCCTCCAGCCCCTGCTCTGCACAGTTTGGTGAGGTTCCTGCCAGGGACCAGGAATCCACTCTCTCAAATGCTTATTAGAAACAAAGGAGGAAAAGGTGGGAAAGAAAGCCCCTCATTTCTGGTCGCCCAAGTCATTTCTCTGAGCACCCATTACATGTACTGGCAAAGTTTTGATTGATTGTTCCCTATCGGAAAAATGATAGTCTCTTAGGGATTATGGGTTGATAATGGTAGGAACTTGGAACAGTTCTTGGAACAGAACTATAGTGGGTCGTGGTTTTATGGGGAAATGCATTCTGACATCAAAGCTATCAACGTAGTAACAAACATTTAGGACTTTTCCTATGGAGAAATTTCTCTGCAGGCAGAAATTCTGACTTGCCATTACAAGAGAGCAAGAAGCAATGAGGAAAACACCGTGAGAACGACGGTTATCTTTGCAGTGACTAGAAAAAGAAGCTACAAACAATGGAAGACAACATACAGTGAGTCCTACCAAATGTATGGGGAGGTTTTCAGCCATAGAATTTGCTTCTTGACAAATAACAGACCCACACAATGAATACTCTTGGTGAGATTTTCTTTGGTTTAGCCAAAAAATTTAGACTTTTCTGCACTCATGTCCTAAGAAGCGTACCTCATTGAAAATATAAAACCAATAGGTACTGCTTTGTTCTTGTTATACAGCAATGTATAGTGGAGAATTATTTAAAAAATAAAGTAAATAAAAAGAAAATATGAACTAAAACACAGAATTCTAACAGCCATGGATGACTTTTTCTAATATTTTAGAGAATGTGTGTAAACATCCTACAGATATATGTATATATTTAAATACTGTATTGAAATATGTAATATTTTTTTAAATTTAAATATAACCCAGACATCTTGTCATGTCATCGACCTATGCTGTATAATTAAAGTGAATATATTTGGTTCTATTCTACTGTTTTTATATTTTTTTTATTTTTTAGAGAGAGAGAAAGAGAGAGAGTCTTAAGCAGGCTCCATGCTGAGCAATGCTCGAACTCACGACTCTCGGATCGTGACCTGAGCCAAAGTCAAGTCAGATGCTCAACCGACTGAGCCACCCAGGGACCCCTGTTTGGTATTTTATTTATGGCTGACTGTATTTTATTTAACTATTCCTCCATTTTGGCATTTAGGTTATCATTAAATCTCCAAGACTTTATATTCTCATAATTCAATTGTAGTAAGGCATATTTACTCATTTTGAATGAAATTTATCAGACGCATAAATTATTTTGAACCAGATATTGAAGAGATCTACCCACTCCTATGTTTAGCACAACGTACTGACAACAGCCAGCATATGGAAATGGCCTTAGTACCCTTCGGTGGATGAATGGATAAAGAAGATGTGGTATGTATACACAATGGGCTGTTATTCTGTCACGAGAAAGAAGGAAATCCTGCCATTTGCAACAACATGGTTGGACCTTCAGGACATGATGCTTCCTTAGATGTGGAATCTAAAATAGCTAAACTTACAAAAACAGAGTAAAGTCATGGTCACTAGAGGATGTGGGATACAAGGATAGGACAGATTATTTAAGATTACAAGTGTGAAATGAACTGTAAGGCCTCGAGATCTAACGCAGTTTGTGAATATACAATATTATAATCATCAAACTTGCTAAGAGACTAGAACTTAATTATTCCAACCACTAAAAGGAAATTATGTAATGCGATAGAGGTGCTAATGATTGCTATAATGGAATTGTATTAAAATATGCAAATGTATCAAATTAACATGTTGTGCACCTTCAATTTACACAATGTTATATGTCAAATATGTTTCAAGAAAAAGAACACATATATTAACAGGGAAAAAAATCTGTTTAGAGCAAGTGAATTTGGGGTCCACCATTTTGACCATGTTCCCTGGGCAATCCAGATATAAGATACCAGAACACCTGATTATTTCTGTCAATTGAAAGAGACAACTGGTCAATTTGGTGCGTGATGTTATCTTTTCCCCCCTTAAATGGGAAGACATTCAAATTCTTAGGATAGCTTACAATCTCATCTTGCCTTCTGCGAGACAGAAAGTGCTAACTGACAGAAGACACAGGTCAGCAACAGGCTTTCATTTCTCAGATGCCATAAGGGAAAGAATTCCTTGTATCAATTTTCCCTGTTGAATCTACAGTTCTCTGCTAATTTCTCAAGTCCAGTTAGGGACTAAGCTAATTGGCCCTTCTAACATCCCCAGGGGTGAACTGTTTATATGCAATGTTAGTAAAGACAGAAAGCAATATAGGACTGCCTATCACAGATGAGCAATAAAAATATGGTGGATGGAATTGAAGACAAAATTGTATTTCAGGGTCTTCATGGAATCTTTCCTTAGCCAGAGCAAACTCAGGCAGCTCCTACATCAGAACTCCTCCACACATGTTGAATTCTTCACTCTTCACTCCCTAGGCCATCCTTTTCAAGGCAGAGTTAAGTGATTTTAAAAAAAAAGGTGGATGGAAATTAGGAAAAGGGAAGAGACAGAATTTGGAATCCAAGACTCATTTTATATAGACCCCATCTGATCAGACAGGAATCTATACATAGCACAGATATGTGTGTATTTAGAATAAAGGAGGGGGAAGAGGAGCAGGCACACACCAGCTGTTTAATTTGTGGCTGTCATTATTTTCATATTAGCACCTGTTGAATTAGAGGTATTAACACCAGTTGATTTTTCCCATGCGTCTATTTAGTGACGTGTTCTTAAATGTGCCATATTAATGGATCATGACCTATAAAAAAACCATGAAAAGTTGTCCTTACTAAAAGTTTCTAATACATAAATGAAACAGGTTAGTGGGTGGCTAAAAGGACTTTAGAACAACTTCAGGATGGATGCTTCCAAAAATTCTAATGACACCAAGTAGCATTCTGACTTCTATGACCAGCACAGCTGACTGTGAACGTTAGTCCAGGGTGTCACTTCGTGGGCACAGACTAATATAAAGAGAAGGCACTTCATGTAAAAGCATCTTTATCCTGCTCTTTATTTAAACTGCAAAAAATTTGGAGAACTTAGCTTGCTTTTTTGTTGTTGTTGTTTTTTTGGCTTTGATTGGAGATTTGGTGGTGGGAGGCTGTTAGTTATTGAAATTTGTAATTAACACTTTAGGAAAAGTTCTATTTATCCCTTGTGTTTTCATTGCTAATAAGTTTATGATTTGAAGTGATTATTTACAATGTTTAAAAAAACAAAACAAAGTTAGAATACCATCAGATATAGGTAGCTATTGAATAAAAACAGTAGAAATAACAAAGTTCATATCTCTTCTAAATTACTTCCCTCAGTTTCTGTTTCCTCAATAATGTTAATACAACACTTTAAGTCAAAATGCTTCAGCCATCTCTAAACTAGGTAGGTGTTGAGGTGAGATGCAAAAAAGAGGCTTCACTTTCAGATAGTTACTTCCCCTGCTCTGATTTGGGCACTTTCAGAGATTTTGATACTACACTAATTTTAAAATTTTTTTAAGTTTTCTTTTGTTTGTTTGTTTTTGTTTTTTAGGGGGACAGAGAGAGAGAGAGAGAGAGCAGAGGAAGGAGATAATCCTAAGCAGGCTCTGCACTGTCAGAAGGACCTCAACACTGGGCTCAATCTTATGAACTGTGAGATCATAACCTGAGCCAAAATCAAAAGTTGGACACTTAACCGAAAGAGCCACCTATGCGGTGCTACACTAATTTTAAATACACAAAAAATACACAATAGTCTTTTGATACTTAAAATGATTTATTTGAGCTTCTGTGTAAAATGCTTCCAAATAATTATAAAAACTCTCCCTGTTACAGGATGAGGAATTAAGCCCTGTTTTTCATCCATCTTTGGGTATTTGGCTTCATGCTGAGTTTTCCAGTTTCAGCTTCCGTGAGTGAAGCATCTCAGCAGCATCCAGAAAGCTCTTCAGCCTGATGCATCAGAATCACCTGGAAGACTTGTTAATACACAGGTTGCTGGACCCACCCCCAATATTTCTGAGTCAGTAGCTTTAGGCTGGGCTGAGGATCTGCATTTCTTTTTTTTTTTAATTTTTTAATGTTTATTCATTTTTGAGAGACTGAGCATGAGAGAGGGAGGGACAAAGAAAGAGGGGGAGACACAGAATTGGAAGCAGGCTCCAGTCTCTGAACTGTCAGCACAGAGCCCAATGCGGGGCTCGAACTCATGAACCAGGAGATCGTGACCTGAGCCAAAATCAGGTGCTTAACCGACTGAGCCACCCAGGCACCCCTGAGAATTGGCATTTCTGATCAGATCTCAGTGATACTGAAAGTGCTAGCCCAGACACCACACTTTGAGTACCACTGCTTTGAAAAGATTCAGTTTCGTATTTCTTCTTACATGCTTTATTTTTCAAATACTTGTGCAGCACCTTACAGTTTTTTAAAAGTGTTTATTTATTTAGTTTTGAGAGAGAGTGAGAGAGAATGCGTGTGTGCAGGGGAGGCGGAGAGAGAGAGGGAGATAGAAAATCCAAAGCAAGCTTTTCACTGTCAGCACAGAGCACGACACGGGTCTTGAACCGTGAGCTCATGACCTGAGCCGAAGTCAGTCGCTTGATCAACTGAGTCACCCAGGTGCCCTAACCTTACAATTTTAAGATTAAGCTGATAGAGCAGAAAGAAGTGCCCACTGCCCACTAAAGTACCCATTTTCTTATGAAGTTACCAATTCTTTTTTTTTTATTTTTAAAAAAAATTTTAACGTTTTATTTATTTTTGAGAGAGAGATAGAGACAGCATGAGCAGGGGAGGGTCAGAGAGAGAGGGAGACACAGAATCTGAAGACAGGTTCCAGGCTCTGAGCCGTCAGCACAGAGCCCGACATGGGGCTCGAACCCACTGACCGTGAGCTCATGACCTGAGCCACCAAGGCGCCCCTGAAGTTACCAATTTTTAATCTATATCACCCTGAGTGATTTTGTTGATATCCCAGCCATTCCCTTGAATTTCTCACTGGGGAAAATGTTACATCATGATAAAGCATCATCAAACAGCAGGGGAGGTTCTGTTTAAGATAAATGGAGCAGCTAGGTACCAAGTACTTAATAATTTGCTGAATGAAAACCGAAATCAATCAGTCACCTCCTTTTGGATGAATATACTCAGCTCTTTACCACTGTCTCTATTATTTTCATCCCTGAATGCATTTGGATGACATTGGGGGGGAACCCCTTTCCTCACATTCACCTCTTTCTTAGCCACCATGTTACATTTCTCTTTTCTCTACGATCTCTGTGGGTCTTTTTCTCCTCAAGAAGCTTAGGAGGCAAGGACGAGCAGGAATCACTCTCTCATTGCACAGATGAAGGAAAAAGGTTCAGAGGAGGGGTTTTCCTAAGTCACTGAACTTGTAAATTATGGCTTTTCAGCCCCAGGATTGCATGGCTTTCAGTGAATGGGGCTTGCCCCTTCCGCATCGAGGCTCACAAAGGGTTACATGCAAGAAGCAGCTGTCTGCTCGGTGCTGATCTGGTGGGTAATGAGAAGGAATCAGCTGTTGGGGGTGTGAGAACCTCCCCTCCAACTCCCCAAGGACACAGCGTTAGGTTGGCCCTGCAATCAGGAACTTTGAACACCTGTGGAGCTCCACCTCACCTGGGAAGCCTGTGCACCTGTCAGCCACTGTCTTTCCACACTCAGACCCAAGCAGGAAACCAGAGCAGAGTACAGGTAGAAGGAGTCCCCAAACCACTGGGTGTCACTCCTTGTCTCCTCCTTCTTCCTGATGTTTCTACCTTTCTTGCCTAGGATCTCAGGGTTCCTTCCTTACCTCACTGCATCTTAAAGCTGAGCCTACTAACTCCAAGCCTGGACCACTTGCTCTGCAATGGGGGTTTGGCAACCTTCCAGCCTGACTCGTTAGAACCCAGGTATCTGTAGGGGCGCTTGGGCGGCTCTGTTGGTTGAGTGTCTGACTTCGGCTCCAGTCACAATCTCTCAGTTCATGAGTTTGAGCCCCAAATCAGGCTCTGTGCTGACAGCTCAGAGCCTGGAGCCTGCTTCGGATTCCATGTCTTCCTCTCTGCCCCTCCCCTGCTCATGTGTGGCTCTCTCTCTCTCAAAAATAAATAAACGTTAAAAAAAAAAGAAACTCAAGTATCTTTAACCTCATCCTACTGACACAGACAGCAACCTAATATATATTTGTAGAATGAGTGAATATTCTCCATAAGACAAAAAAAGGATACTGGTTGACATCTGATATTCAAAACATATTTTTGTGCCTACCCTTTGGCAGGTACTAGGCTATGTGTTTTGGGGATGTGTTGGTGAAGGAAACTGAGCCATTCCTTGCTCTTAAAAGATTTTAATAGGGGGGAGAGCCTGGGTGGCTCAGTCGGTTGTGTCCGGTTTTTGCTCAGGTCATGATCTCACGGTGGGTGCGTTCGAGCCTCATGTTGGGCTCTGTGCTGGCAGTTTAGAGCCTGGAGCCTGCCTTGGATTCTGTGTCTCCTTCTCTGTCTGCTCCCCGCCCCCCCACTCATGCTCTGTCTCTGTCTCTCTTAAAACTAAGCATTAAAAATTTAAAGAAAAGATTTTAGTAGGGAGTACAGACAATTAAATAAGTGATGGGCATGCATGAGAAGGTATGAGATCTGGCAGATGAAAAGCTCTACTACCTCTAGACTCTGTCTTCAACAGGATCATAGGACATCTTCGAACCCTCACGTCTGGTTGATATTGCATTCTGAATCTTTCCCTTTTTGGCCCAGTGTGAACTAAGCATTCACTTTCTCTCCCTGCCTTTTGCTCTGTCTGGCTCACTTCCTAGCCTCCTTTGGCTCTGCGTGTAGGACTTCCCTGGGTCCTGGCATAATTGCAATCTGATGTAGTGACACCCCCAGCAGTGGGTAGCTCTAGCAGCTGTGTAGACCTGTCCATAAACGAAAGCTATAACTTTAAGCTTGGAGACCCAAGAAAGCACGGCCGGCCTTCCCTTTCAAACCCCTGCTGGTCATCCTGCTGAAGCAATCTGGATCCACAGCCTCCCTTCCATCCTCTGGACTGAGTGATCAAGGGTCCAATTAAAATTGTTGCTACATGGAGGTGAGAATTTCAAAGGCCAATAAATGTTGGTGAGTGCAGAAACAACATGGCGTTGGGAGGTTCCAGTAATTGTTCTTGTTCTCGGTTTTAGAAAGAAAGTTGTCAATCTAAAAAGAGCAATGTTGAAGAACATGCTAATTAATCTAGCCATGTGGTGCAAAGGGAAAATGTTATACAGCATTTCCCCCCAAGTAAAATCCCACTCTTTGGAAATGGCTGAGTTATAGAAACATCTGGGGGCACTTTTTTGGCATTAATAAGAAGTTTGGCCCTTAATGCAAGGTTAATTTACTCGGGATGAAGCCATATCTATTCAACTTCCTATCGCTGTTTCCAGAAAACCCTGCAGCCTGAGATCCTCCAGGCAAAGCTCATTTACATCTTTTATCTCTCTATAGTCAATTCTGAAATTCCAGTGGTCATGTTCAGACATAACTCACCAGAAGAGTTATTTCATTCAAAAACATCTTAATTTTCAATGACATTTTGAATCTCCAAATCTGTGCTACAGAGACTTCTTTATTTTGACATGTTCATTCTGGTTGAGTAAATTTCATGTTTATGAAACCAATGTGAAAGCCAAAAACTATGTATTTTTTTGTTTGTTTCTTTCAGGTTCTTCTGTCTGAGCAAGGAGGGCTCCTTCTTTCATTACCCTCTCTGATACACAGACTTCAATTTCTATTTTTAGAATTTGTCAATTACAACAGAAAATGTATCTTCCATTGAGCCTGAGTTGGAAATGACATTTTTGAGAACTTTGGGAACATTGGTAAGGATCCCACCAAGGTTCACACCAAAGAAGGCTGACAGAGTTACAAATATTCCCCTTGGAGTGTGAGTTGCGTAACGGGAAGAACCCTATTCAGGGAGGAGACAGACTCGTGTTTAGATCCCAGCTCTGCCCTTTATGCATTACTCATACAGTCATATGGTCTTCTTTCCTGCTGTGTGAAGATTAGAGTCTGTGAAAGGCTTAGCACAGTGCTTGGCCCATCGTCAAAGATGGATAAATGAAAGTGAGTGTTATTACCACTCTCTGTTGGCAAACTCATTGAAGGATGCATTTGACCTGATTCACCTGGGGTTATTCTAATTTTTCTGTTGAGAAATGAGGTGCCCCATACCAATCCATCCTTTAAGTAAGTGCTTGCACAGTGCTGACTGATTCATAGTACTGGGTCACTGGGTAGAATGTACTTTCCACTTGGAAAGTCAAGTGCCGCTCAGAATTCTAAATAGTGGAGAGGAAAAATAACAACCCAGAAGGGAAGAGCTCACAGGTAACAAAATACGTCAACGAAATAAAGGCTATATCTAAACATCAAAGATGCATTCTTTTGTTTAGTAAATATTTAATTACTTAACATGTGCTGGACCCTGTGGGGGATGCATTGAGAGTGGATGTAAAAGTCACAGTCCCTACTACTAATTTTCTTCCTTCTGGATCACTGAACTCCCTCAACTTAGGAGCTAGAAAGTGGGTACGATGGTTAAATTTTGAATCCAATTTAATGTCCCAAGGCTAACTTTGTCACTTCTGCTCTATTTTGTCACTTCTAATGTCCTCAGTCTGTGTACAGGGGAGCACTTGGGACACACTGCTGACTCTCATGGGCAGGGACTCTAGATCTCGCAGACATCCCTGAAGATTTGTTCCCCTTGATCTTTGGGTAAAGGCCTCTGCTACTGCTCAATGTGTTGCAGAACTGTCTCTGGTTGAGGTAAAGAAGTATCTTCCAGCACTGCTTATGCATAGAGGGACCCTATTGCCACTGGCTCTAGGGTCTGGGTGTGAGGCCATTCAATCCTCAACTTGGATGGTAAAAGCATCATTGAGTCTGGTATGTAGGAGATAGTTGATACCACTATTACAAGTGGAGAGGGACACTAATGGAGTTGAGATGTCCTTCGGATACTTAGGTGAAATGCTTGCCAGCCTTTTGAAATGTGAGCCTGAAGCTCTAGAGAAAAGTTAGAGATAACAGATGGACATTGGGGAAGCAACGTGTTCAGTGGCAAGACCTGAAGCCACAAGGTCAGCCGAAGTCACCAGCAGAGTGTCAGTGGGTAGGTGGTTGGGGTGATGATGTGCCAAGCTGCACAGAGGAGAGACTGGCCTCCCCCCTGCGGATTCAGCTTCCAAAGAGTCTGGACTCTGTCTCCTCAGGAGGAATGGAAGTGATTGTCCGGGCCAGTGTCATTGTGTACCCTCTTGTTCTCGCTGGGGTGGTATACTGTTCTATCCTGGAGTTTCAGGAATCCATTCCCATTCTTGCCTGATGTTCTTCTTCATGGAGAGTGGACAGTGGCTGGGAAACTGCCAAGCAGTGCCCAGGGCACCTGAGTGACCATGGTGACTGAGCACATGATGTCTGTGGTACCTGGGAGCAAACACTGGTCTAGTATCCAATGAGGCTTCTGAGTCCATCATAGATGAAACAGTTCAGGCTCAATACCCAAGCCCATATGTGACAAGATGGTAGAGGGAAAGCAAGACATCAATTTGAGAGGCTTCAGAACTATGGAAACTGATGTGTGGTTGAGAGGTGGGGAGGGCAGAGGGGTTATAAAGTGAGCTCCTTGCAGGTAGTTCTTGGTACGCTTCCCAGGTCTCATTGCCTAGAGGCAATTGACTCAGAGATCCTTGCTAAAATTCTAGCCTAATTCCTCATTCTATTCCTTATTTCCTTGACTCCCCCTTGTCGGAGTTTCCTACAGGGGCTAGGGTCACAAAACTCTGGTCCTTGTTTCTGACCCGTCATTCTCAGATTTTCCTAGCAATTGCTACCTACCAGTTTAGGCCTTGACCTTGGGCTGTTCTCCCTGCCCCCCTGAATCCCTGCCAATGGCTGCTTACTTCCACCTACTGGATTCCCATTGTCAGTGCCTTGCCTAGGTCTAATCTCTGGTCTTCCAGTGTTTGTTATATGAGCTTAGACTTAATCTTCTGCTCAGCACTTGGAGGCCCTATCAGTCCAGGCACCAGTCTTTGCTGTGAACTACTACATATGCCCATTATCTTTCAGGCAGCTTGCAATATAGAATTATAATTCTTATTTTTGGGGGCACAAAGGAAGGCTTTCAGGGATTGAGAGGCTTTCCCAAGGTCACAGAAGGAGGAAATGGCAGACCCCAGGATGAACTGCCATATTGGTTTGGCTACCAAGCTCACTCTCTTTCCATGACTACAGGTGGCTTCCAAGGAGGCATGAGGAAGTTATGCGTTGCTTCCCTGTCCAGGAAGAGCAGGCCAGGAGTTTGAGATCTTTACAGTGACCTCAAAGGCATGGGCTTGCTAATGCCCGGCATGGACAGGAGGGTCACAAGTATGAAAGAAGTGGAGGGAGAGAGTCAGAGGAGGTGTCAGCATAAAACTTATCACAAAGAACTCATTATACCGGTTGGGATTTCATATCAAGACCAAATGCAACATGTCATCCAGAAATGGGTGCTACCAAAGAATCATCATTGGAGCCATGGTTGCCTGATTCACTTGACCTCTAGTCGTGATCCTGTTACTTCCGGGATGTTGAGACACACATGCCGTGTACGTTTGTAGCAAATCTGCCCACATTCCTGGGCCAGTAATCTTGACCACAACTCCAGGAAGAAGGAACTCAACATTTGTGGGAAAAGCACAAATGTCGCATCTCTGGTTCGCTATGAATAGAAACGGCTCCATGTTGCTAGATGTTCCTGATGCAACGCATCTTTATCCAAACTATGGCTTTTTTCCTGCCCTAAGTATATGCAGAATAGCTAACATTCTTCCTTTTCCTTTTAGAAGGCGGATTAGTACCACCTGTCTCAGCTAACATTCATGGGATTCAGCAGGAAAAACAGTATTAGGGGAGGAAAGCTCCTTTGAATGCAGTATTTTAGGATTATTTCTTTGGTTGCTAAACTGCTACCTTTGTATTCAAAGGTGATGAGACATTTTCTGGCTGGGAGACAGACATCCCAGAAAGGTGTCAAGTTAAAAGAGGCTGATGAAAAGATTTGAGCCCGAGCCCTTGGAGGAGGGTTAGCGATTGATTGCAGGCATTGCTTACATTCGCTTCTTACTGTTACAGTTGAGGGAAGGATTGTGGTCATCCCCATGCTGCCCAGCCCCACCCCTTCTTCTATGGAAGGTATTAACCCGGGGTTCCCATTCCAACTGGATCTTTGCCATCCAGCCCCGGCTGCTCAATGGCTGCTCAATGGCTTCTCAATGGCTTCTCTGTACAGGGAAAAGAGCGGAAGGTGCAGAGTGTGAGGTTCAAAGGGCTGTCTCTGAGCAGAGAGTCCTGAAGTCTTCCCCTTGGATTTGGCATTCAACAGGGATAGCATCATGGACTAGGTATTTAACCTTTGGCTGTCTGCATGTTACCCTTTTCTAAAAGGGAGATAATGGAATTCTCTCGCAGGAGCATTGGAAAGATTAATGAGTTAATGTTTTGTGAAGTGCTTTGAGATTCTAAGATGAAAGGTGCTACATAATAATTATAATAACACTTTGTTCTTACATAGTGCTTTTCTTCCAGGGAGCTCAAACTGCTTTACCAAAATTATTTCATTAATCCTCACAGCAACCCTCTATGGCAGGTAGCAATTACGATCCCCCTTTCTCATCTCAGGAATCTGGGGCCCAAAGAAATAAATAGACAAGGCCAAGGTCACCCAGCAGCTTATTGGTAAAGTCATTGGCTAAATTCAGGTCGGATTCATTCATTGACACTTTCATTTATTCATTCATTCACTCATTCACCTAATATTCACCCACAGTTATATGCCAGATACTTGAACTATTTGAAAGAGGAGGATATGATACAATGTTAAATAAAAATACATTTTTATGATTGAAGAGATTGGATTGGTCCACTTAGACAAGGGAATAATTATTATATATATAAAATATATATATTTATATAGCAAGCCTATCATATGATGGAGTTTACCAGTACAGATATTGAATAAACATGTCCCAGATGAAAGAATGAAAGAGCATGATAAGTCTGGGGAGAAAGACCCACTTGGCATGATGGGAGCACAGGGTAATTTGGACAGAGGAGTGGGCTAAGAAATTTGAACTTTATGCCCAAGGCAACTGAGAAGCTTTGGAGGTTGTGCAAATAGAAGGAATGGGGTCAGCTTTATATTTAGAAAATTAGCTCTGGTGACTGAGTATTAAGAGGTTTGGATGCAAAAGAGACCTGAGTCCAGGGACCAGGAAAACAGTTCCCTGACTCAAAGTCCAGCCCACTTACTAGGTCATTCTCAATGGCATGTAAGCTAGAGCTCCAATGTTGTTTTGAAATTATGCACATGGTACTTCGAGAACACAGTGACGACAGAGCTCTTTCAAGGTTAGGATGTTTTCTCATTTCAAGAAGCATGCAAATGTCTTTTAAAAAATCAAATCATCTAGAATGCCACTTTTCAGTGAAGGTACGGTAAGCAACTGTCACTCTTTGGCTTTGAAATCCATCAGGCAAAATGGTTAAGTCTACATCAATTACTTATTATAATAGAAAGGGAGCCTTTGTTACACTATTTGTTAAGTATCTCTCCAAATTAGATACAAGAGAATGATCTTCAATGCAGAAGAGTGTTCATTTGATTTCACATGATAAACCATTCTGTGATTAGACATATTTTTATTTTTGCCCGTCATTATAACTATATAGTCCATTTTAAGAACAGTTTCTTGATCACTTGCAGTTTTTTTTTCTTTGTCAGATGTCTTTTAAGTGTCTGACAATGAAAATGCCAAAACCATCTTGCCTTCATTAGAGGATTGTAAAATGTTCCTTTTGGGTATGTTTGTTTGGATTCAGACCCACAAACTACCTGTGGAATGGAAGACCCACTTGATACTCACTTGTTCTGCATCAGGTCCCTTTATTGTCACTATTCATGGATGGTGGTGAGTTGGGAAAAGTTACAAAATTAAAATCCTGACACATGGCCGGTTAAACTATTCTAAGCTTTGTGGACATGCAATAAATGCTCCTTGACTAGCTGGAAATGAGCTCATTTAGAATTAATATATTTCTTTAAGCAACACTTGTTTTGTAATGAAGACATCCTATTTGTTCATAAGCTTAATGAGTGTAATCAGCTAGGATAAGCAAAGTTATGCTGCAGTAACAAACATCTCTAAGCATCAGTGATTTTACCAGCACAGTTGAATTCTGGCTCCTGCAACTTTCATTGCAGATCTAAGTGACTCTCAGAGCTCTGCTCCAGGTGACTGCTCTGAATTTTCCCTTCCTTTCCACATGTACTTCAGTGATCGCCAGGGCAGAACCAGAAAGAATCCAACTGCTGGCCAATTAAAAGCTTTTACAGGAAAGTTCCACTCTTTTCTTCTATTCTTATGACATTGGCTAAAGCAAATCACATGGCCAAGCCTAATTTCAGGGGAATAGGGAATTAATATCCTTTCATGTGCCCACAAGAGGGGAATTAAATATCAGTGAATCATTTAATATTTGCCCTAGGCTTTTCTGATGGTCTTTGAAAGTTGCCATTTTTTTAATCACCTATTTTCTTACAATAAATATGCACCTTAATATTTGCAAACCAAGTTATTTATTATTTGGAGCATTCCTGGAAGACTAGTAGTAGTGTCATTGCTTAAATTTAGTCTACAATATAGAACTCCTTATTGCTTAACCTCTGTCCTCCAATGGTGAAAATTTTAAGGGGAGGGACTAAGTCTGATTTTTTTTCTGCATTCCCACAACAGGATTGGCTGTCATACAGTGAGCCTAAACATCTTTCCTGACCTTGTGGCATGAACAATTTCTACTTCATGTATGCCTGGAAGAAGAAATAGCTACACTGAATTTATTTCCTTTAATGAGAAAAAAACCCTCCTATTTTATCAGAGCAGAAGTCTTCAGAAAATTTCTATAGTTGAGCTTCTTTTCAAGTTTATCTATTTATTTTGAAAGAGAGAGATAGAGGCAGAGAGAGAATCCCAAGCACTCAAACAGGTTCCACTCCATCAGCATGGAGTCCAACATGAGGCTTGAACTCACGAACCATGAGATCGTGACCAGAGTCGAAATCAAGAGTCAGAGGCTTAACAGAATAAGCCACTCCTGAGCTCCTATAGTTGAACTTCTGCTGTGTTTTCTAATTCTACATGAAGGCAAGCCAAAGTATCTAAGAAAATGAAATAATTTCTTGAAAACATTTTTTAACTTCGGGTGAGGTGAGGTGGAATTCGTTTGTGCCTGAAATAGTGACGAGGTTACAAGGAAATTCCACTTTGTAAATGAACTCAGGGAATGAACTAAAGGAAAGTTTACACTTCAGGTAGAGAAGCTTAATATAATTCAGTATAATTGCAGAATCATTAATACAACTGTCAGTATGCATTTCCGATGTTTGTTAAATTTACCTTTAAGTATCTTAAATCCATGAAAGGGCTAAATTATAATAAAATTCTTCAGGTTTCACGTACTTGTTTTCTCCTTGAATTTTATTCCAATATGTCTGGTAAATCCTTCTAGTATATTTAAAATAATTCCTCTTCCTCACTGGCAAGAATATCCTCGGAAGGTTTACACCATGGCCCCCTCTATTAGCTACAATCTTAGTTTGGTATTTATAATCTTCCCTCATGTGTTTGTGGCTCCATTTCCATGAGCTCCTGGTCACCCCCTAATGTATCTGAATCATTCTGATACAGAGTGAACCCCACCATTACATGATGTCGGTGAGGTTCTTTGGGTGAAGCACAAATACAATAGTGTTTTCTTTCTTCTCCTACTACTTTAGAACCTCAGCATCTTCAATTCTTTGGATTTGCCTTCATCTGCACTTTGGATCATTTGCCACTGAGGTCCTGCTGTTTAGATTCTGGATTCCATTCTAGGTCAAATGAGTTCCCTTTTTGTAGATCTGAGGCCACCCAGGAATTTTCCTTCTTTATTTTCCCTCTGAGATCCTGAAAGCAGATAAGGGATCATGGAAGAAATTAGAAGGCATATGGAAGCTACCTTTTTTTGCGTAGGCACCAGAACTTGAGTGGTAAAGTCAAAACTTCCAGGAAAGACATGGTTTTGTAAGGATGCCTTTCCAGCTCCATGTGGTGGGTATGCCCTGGCATGTAGTTCACTACGAGAGGTTGCCGGAAGAATTCTAAGGGAGGAAGAAGGGAAGGAATCCTATAATGCACACCATTGCTTCAGGGCGTTTGCTTGCTTAAACGTTCTTGTCACAATGACTAGGTACCTCAGAGTGACCAAGGTTGTTGGCATGGCAGTGGACACAGAGGTAGAAAAGGCAGAAAGAAGGGATTCAGGAAATTATAGGCAGTCAGGGGATTCCTACTGAAGACTGAAAGGTTGGCAGATGCTGTTTCAGGGGCATCCTATTTTTGCAACAACTCTGGCAATGTCATTTTTGGAGTTCTTCCTGTGCTGTTTGGGTGGGCTATGGGAAAGCATGGAGATACAGAAGCTAAAAGGTCAAGGCTTCTAAGCCGTTTTGTGATATTATTATTATTATTGAGACAGAGAGTGCAAGCAGAGGAGGGGCAGAGGTGGAGGGAGGGGGAGAATGTGAAGCAGCCTCCATGCCCTGCACGGAGCCCGATGCGGGACTTGATCCCACAACAGTGAGGTCATGACCTGAGCCCAAATCATCAAGAGTTGGATGCCTGCTGAGGGAACCACCCAGGCACCACTGTTTTGTAATTTTTTTTTTAAAACAAAAAACACATTCATTTGTGTTTCCAAATTAGTGTGTATTAGAAAAGTAGTTTCTGGGTGAAGACCTCTGTAGATGGCCTAATGAGTGTATGTATATTTTATTTTATGCTGCGTTAGGTTATATTTTATCATTATGCACATATATTATGTTCTTTGTCACTTCATGCTATTTCATATTTTCTGCATATCGATATTATTTAGGTACTGGCCATTTTTAATAGCTATCTGTGCCGAATTTAGTTAAGCTACTACATTTGAGTTGGCCTGTATCTAATTTTTAGAGTCGGTGATCTTTCTGATTTTAAAGATGGTATAAATTTACATAATGTAATGTATAGTGTTTACATTGGCGTCTAAATTAGCTACTGGCTAAAGGTTGCCCTCTTTTTCTTTCTTTTAATTCCCAATAGCATACAGCCCCCAGACTTTGAGATTTCTGACTCCCAGTGCTCATCTCCAAACTATCAATCCCAAGAAGGTGATTTTCATGTAATAATTTTCTGCTCATAGTTTTAACCTCTTTTGGTGCACTTCTATTATTTCTTTGTCCTTACTGGTGGTTGCACCAGCTCCCAGTTTAATATCATTTGCACATTTCATTAATATGTGGCTTACTCCCTCTTCGAGATCCTTAATAAAGATGTTAAATTAGATTGTATCTGACATTGACCCCTGGGGCACTGCAATGCTTTAACGATATCCCGTTTTTCTGTCTGCAGTGTATAGAATTCTTGCAGAATGCACGAGGCACGGCTTCAACCTGGGATAAATCTTCAATTTTAATTCTAAAGCAGAAGTCAAGTCATGTGGTTTGGGATAACTTGACATTGCCAGAACATACTTGTAGTTGCTAGGAAGTCATATTTTAGCAATTAAATACAGGTTTGCCAGAATTATATGTCAGATTGCCAATCTGCTGACAATGACAAGAGATAGTCTCTCTATCCTGCTTAATACATTTCAGTCAAAACTGAGAAGGGTCTTGTTTTGCAAAATGAAACTCGACTTCTTTTTTTTTCATTTCAAGGCTAGCCATCACCTTTTGCCAGCTTTTAAACAGCATCCTTTTTCTGTGTTTCAAAGCAGATTTATGAAAGCAATGGTGGTACCAATACACCAATGTGGACAGGTTTCAGGGAAACATACCAGGTGCCCCGCTGAGAATCCGGACATGAAATCAACTTTTAAATTTCAAGAATTTACTAAAAGTTCTTCCAATTTGGAAACGTTTATTTATTTTTTTTGATCGAGAAGGTATAATACCATATGATATTCTTGGCACAAAATTGAACTCTCTCGTTGTACTTGGTTTAATTAGATAAATAGATATATTTATATCAGATACAAGTTTTTCAAATAAGCTATAAAATAATATCTTAAAATTGGGCTGTGTAACCCCCAAATTGCCTACTGACTATGGTTAAATGGATATAGTCTTCAATTATATCACCACAAAGCCTTCTAAATTGCTCCAAATGATCAAAGAGTTTTAAATGTCCTATGTTAGGAGCACCTGGGTGGCTCAGTTGGTTAAGCATCTGACTTCATCTCAGGTCATGATCTCACAGTTCGTTGGCTCGAGCCCCGCATCGGGTTCTGTGCTGAACGTTTGCTCAGAGCCTGGAGGCTGCTTCAGATTCTGTGTCTCCTTCTCTCCCTGCCCTTCCTCCTCTCATGCTCTGTCTCACTCTGTCTCTCAAAAATAAATAAACGTAAAAACATTTTTTTAAAGATAAAAATCCTATGTTAGACATTCACATCAATTTCTCTCACTATAATTTACAGTAAACTTCTTTTCTTTCGCAAAGTGTTTTGCTCTCACCTTGGACATACACATTACATTTGCCTGCTTGGGTTACCATCACAGAATATTTTAGGCTGGGTGCCTTGAATAAAAGAAGTTCATTTCTCACAGTGCTGGGGCCTGGGAAGTCCAAGATCAAGGCATCAGGCCATTTGATTTCTCAGTGAGGACTCTTTTCCTGGTGTGTACACTGCTGCCTTCTCAACTTGTCCTCACAAGCTCTCCTTGCTCTCACTTCTTACAATGACAATAACCCCATCACGGAGCCTCACCTTCATGACATCATCTCAATCTAATAACCACCCAAAGGTCCCATCTCCAAATACCATTACCATGAGGGCTGGGACTGAATATGAGTGGTTTTGGTGGGGAGGCAACATACGCAGCCTTTAGGACTTTGAAGAAGCAACTTTTTAGTTTCAATCAGAAAAAAATAATAAGACTGAAAGCACAAATATAAACAGAACTTGAATTTGGCCTTGTAAATACAAGGTTTCATATCTGTAAGCACAACTGAAAGTACACTTCAGCATCAATCACAGAAGGCCATGTAGCTGTATGAAGGGATGGGGGAAAGATGCTCCACTCTTGTGGGGTTCGTGACTTCAGAGGGTTTTTCAGATACATAGGGATTCATACTGTCTTGGAAAGGACATTTTTCACCCACTAGCTCATTGCATTTGGGAACCCTAATTCTGGAACATCCGAGAGAAATTCTTTTGTCACCTGCTGCTCCTCTCTGTGCCTCACTCATACTCCATGAAGAATCACTGGCCTCACCTACTTTAAGAAGTAGATGATGGGGCGCTTGTGTGCCTCAGTCGGTTGGGCATCCGACTTTGGCTCAGGTCATGTCCTCAGGGTTTGTGGGTTCAAGCCCCTCATCAGGCTCTGTGCTGACAGCTAGCTCAGAGCCTGGAGCCTGTTTCAGATTCTGTGTCTCCCTCTTTCTCTGACCCTCCCCTGCTTTCTCTCTCTCTCTCTCTCTCTGAAATAAATAAAAGCATTTAAAAAAATTAAAAAAAAAAAGAAGTAGATGATGACTCAGGCAGCTTAGAAAGTAAAACAAAGCAGAACAATCAGGTAGTGCAATGGAATTTTTAATCCAATGTTGCTTAGTTAGTTGGCTTTCGGTGGCAGAATTTAGAGTTTCCTAAATTCCTGGCTTCTATTTTGGGGGAATGATTGGACCTAGAGCATCTTGTTACATCCTCCTGACCTCAGGATCTAACATTTTAGCCAACAAGATAAGAGTCATCTGTAAGAGGAATTAGAATCCTATGAGATGAATAGTTTGATGCTAAATTATGCAAAACAGAGAAGGGCTCAGGCAGTGTGACAGGAGTTCATGTTCCCCAGAGCCTTGCATTTGGCTCTTGGCTCCTCTTATATGCTCTTTGCTGGCTTCCAATTCTGTATATTTGTCTAGAGTCCTCTCCCTGGACCTGTACATTGTTTCATCCGACTGTCTATGAATGTCACCTAAAAACCCAAGATGACGAGAGTGCCCAAAGTTGATGGTAGGTCTTTCCCTTTCACCCTGTCCTGTGAGACGGGGGCTCAGCACATGTCTAGGGGGGGGTAATTTGGTCTTTATAAACAAACCAGTCTGTTATGGACTGAATGTGTCTCCCTCCAATTCTTATCTGAAAACTCTCATCTCCTCTGTGACAGTATTTGGAAGTGGGGACTTCAGAGGGAAATTGGGGTCAGATTAGGTTATGAGAGTGATATGTTCATGGTGGGATTAATGCATTTATAAAAAGAGAAAGAGAAAAAAGTTCTCTCTTTCTCTTTCTGCCATGTGAGGAAATCACAGAAAGCCAGCCCTCTGCAAGCCAGGAAGAAGGTCTTCCACAGAACCTGAAGATACTGGCACCTTGATCTTGGACCTCTAAACCTCCAGAATTGTGAGAAGTGAATGCTTCTGTTTAAGCTGCCCAGTCTGTAGTATCTATTTATAGAAGCCCAAACTAAGACACAGTCAGTGTGCAGTTGTGGATGTGAATGTTATAGCTTCTGTCTACTGCAGAATTGTTAGCCAATTAATTTCAAATTACCTTAACTTTTGGTTAAGTTCATATTACAAAGTAGAAACTGCTGGTGGTCCCACACCCACTATAAAGGTTGATACTCTGCTGCGCTTTTCAACAATTCCACCTTGCAGAACGGAAATGTTTCTGCTGTGACTTCTTTATTCTTCCTTCCTTGGATGGAGAAGTACCCACGTCCAAATGTTTCTCTCTGGTTCCTAGCAATGGACAAACACTTTATTTCTTTTTCAATTTTCTTAAGTTTATTTATTTTGAGAGAGATAGTACAAGCGGGGGAAGGCCAGAGAAAGAGGGAGATAGAGCGAGAGAGAGAATCCTAAGTAGGTTCTGCACTGACAGCATGGAGCCTTGATGCAGGGCTCGAACTCACAAACTTTGAAATCACGACCTGAGCTGAAATCAAAGAATCTGACCTTTAACCGATTGAGCCATCCAGGCACCCTTGCAATGGACAAACTCTTACATGTGAATTTATTTTATTTTATTTTATTCTTGAGAGAGAATGAAAGAGAGTACATGTGAGCAGGGGAGAAGCAGAGGAGGAAGGGGACAGAGAATCCCAAGCTCAACATGGAGCTCGATCTCATGAACCATGAGATCATGACCTGAGCTGAAATCAAGAGTCAGGCACTTAACCAACTAAGCCACTCAGATGCCCCTGGACAAACCCTTCATATACTGAGTCCTTGGGGAAGAATGCCCAGAGCTGGTCTTTTATCTGGCATTTGCCTAGGAACAGAGAGAGCTAACAAAAAAGCAGAAGAGAGAGAAGCAATCCTCTCTACCTTAGTATAAACCATTGCAAGCTTTCTTCCTTCAAGTGGTGTTTCCCCACTTGGTAGATTAAGTAGAATATCATAAATCATATTTTTTCTTAGATCTTATGTTTATCCTACTTCAATGTTAGAAATCTACTTATAATTATTATTTAGTATATAATAAGGGAACTAGTCTATGTGGAATTTATGATGTGGCTGTAATATTCTATTTAATCTGCTTTTTTAAAATAGATAGTATTGCTACTATTTAAATACCATCCTAGTTCTTAAGCTGAAATGATTCTAAAATTATACAAAAAATAATGTATCTAGTAAATTCTTTAGACAACCAACAACACACATCAAAGAGAAATCCATTATTAAAAATAACTTCTCAGGGACCTGGTGGCTCAGCTGGTTAAACGACCAACTCTTGACCTCAGCTCAGGTCTTGATCTCAGGATACTAAGTCAGGATACTAAGTTCAAGCCCCACACTGGACTCCCCCACTGGGCCCGAAGCACACTTAAAAAAAAAATAACTTTTCTCTTAGATTTTTCTGGTTCATAAACTACCTAAATTGTATTTTCCCACTTGGCCTTAAAATGAAATATCTCCAAAAATTAATGAGAAGCATGGCCTTGATTTTGAATATGTGCGGTAGTGGACAGAGAGCTCTGATGGATATAGAAATGACAGAGTTATACACAGCAAGATACATACCATGAGTGTGGGTAAGAGCATACACCAGCCACTGGCTATCCATTCCTCCTTTGGCAAGGAACTCAATTTTAGGATCACAGTTTCTGCATTTGTTCAAAGGGGCTGATCATACTTATTTTGTCTACCTCATAGGGTATCTGTGTTGGTCATCTATAAAACATAGGAGCCAGGATGTGTCACTCTCCTTGTATTGAAGGTTTCTCAGAATCTCCTTATGACTTCCCTACAAGTCTTTGAACAGACTGTACATTTTTACCATGACTTCAAGGCCTTGCGTAATCTGGCCCTCTTTCTTTTCCTTGCCGGGCTCCTCTCTGACAGCTCTCCTTGATTACACCTTCTTTTCTGCCCTACTGGCTTTCATTTAGAACCTTGAATTCACCTCCAGATTCCTGTCTAAGGAGCACCTCTGACATCCTGAGCTAGATCCTGGCCCCTTCCCCACATCCCACACTAGATTCAGCCCCCCTGATGTCAGATACGAGGTCTTTCCCCTCCTCCCTGACATCCTGCACTCAGTAACGGCCCTCTGACATCCCGTGCTGGGTCAGGGACCCCCGCCATGTGTTTGCCAAGCCCCCTGCTTCCTCCTTCAAGGACTCACCTCATTCATAAATACCTTAATTCTTTATCTAAATTAAATTATATTGGATTAAGATTGATCTTTCCTCCAGACTGTCATCTCCATCAGGGCAGGGTCAGTACTCCAGTACCTAGCAGAGTACATGACACAGGACGTTTTCAAAGTGAATGAAAAAAGGGAAGAAGATGATGCGGCAATAATCCATTTGAAACATCATGTGTGTGAACTGATTAATTACAGAAGCATTAGTGTAGACACTCTTTTTGAAAACATCCTCACAAGTAGAGCCGGACCCATGGGCTGCCTGGATGAGCCTTCCAGGCGATATGTTAAGGATTTGTAGTGCAGTTCTCCACGATTTTGGAATTTTTAATGCAAGGGCTTCAGTGTTTTTTCTATTACCAAGGAAACTCATCAGTCACAAATACTGGAAGTAAGAGATACTTTAAGGAAAATGAAATTCAGATAATATGTATATTTGCTGTCCAAATAGTCACCTTTCTTATTTGAAGCCAAACACTTTTTCTAACTCAGTATTTCACATTTAAAAATAATATTTGTTGGGGTGTCTGGGTGGCTTAGTTGCTTAAGCATCTGATTTCGGCTCAGGTCATGATCTCGCGGTTCCTAGGTTCGAGCCCCACATCGGGCTCTGTCCTGTCAGCTCAGAGCCTGGAGCGTCTTTCAGATTCTGTGTCTCCCTCGCTCTCTGCCCCTCCCCCACTCATGCTGTGTCTCAAAAATAAATAAACTATAAAAAAATTTTTTAAATTTGCATTTTGCATCTCATCAGTAGTTAACATCTGAAGGATTAGAGAGGAATTGTTCCAGTTGTTAAGCATTGAATTAAACTTGTGGAAACATTTTTTTTTAAATCCGATGACCTTCATCATGGTGAATCTGTCTAGGTTTTAGTGCAAATCAAATTTTCAAAGTACTGTAGGGAGAGGTAAGAAGATATGGCTTCTTAGCCCTGTAATAATTTTTGGGTTATCAAGACTTACTTAAAGCTTATTTGGCACAAATCAATTTAAAACTCAGTCCTAAATTTTTCTTTACAAATGAAAAGTCAGTAAAACCATGAGATTATAAGGCAGAATAAGATCTGTTCAAATGCATGGATGAAAGTTGTTTTTATTCAACTGAAGTTTTCTCACTGGTGAGTTTTATAAGACTATGTCACTGGAAAACTGAGCTAAAAAATCACATTTTCTATCAAATTATACATGCAAATGAAGTCGTTTTGTTTTTTTTTTTTGCCCAGCATGACAATGGAAAAAATAAAATCAAGGATTCTGAGCTAGAAGTTCAGAGATACCACTTTTAGAGAATTCTTAGATTAAGTTCAGGGCTATTCTAGGGGCGCCTGGGTGGCTCAGTCGGTTAAGTGTCTGGCTTCAGCTCAGGTCATGATCTCGTGGTTCGTAGGTTCGAGCCCCGTGTTGGGCTCTGTGCTGACAGCCAGCTTAGAGCCTGGAGCCTACAATTCCGATTCTCTGTCTCTGTCTCTCTCTCTCTCTCTATCTCTGACCCTCCCCTGCTCACACTGTCTCTCTCTCTCAGAAATAAATAAAACATTTAAAAAAGTTTAAGTTCATGGCTATTCTAGAGGGAAGTCACTAGTGTTACAGACCAGGCTTTTTTTTTTTTTTCTTTTCTTCTTAATAGGTGGTCAGTTTATGCAACAAGTAAAATGGCATAATTTCACAGGTAAACAGGGAAGATAAGAGAGAGGGTGCCTATGTATTTTTTTTTCCTTCTGTAAAGTTCAGATCATGCATCATCTCTAATGAGCTTGATAAAGCATAGCAAGGCAAATGTGCCATAATTCATCATGTTTCCCATTTCAAAAGTGACAGGCAACCTGAGGGAAAAAGTCTTTATTTTGTAACAATAAAAAAAGGAGGCAAGATAATCACATTTAAAACAATATCTGCGAAAGAACCCTTACAATCTACGTCAAATATAGAAAGTTGTCTTGTTGTTTTATGGAGCATGTGTTCCGTTAGTGCTGTACCCAAACTTCCCATTTGTGCTCGTAAGCAAACCATTGGATTTTTATATTTAACCCAGATGTAAGAGAACAATAATTTCTTTAGAAATCTCTTCAGATTTTGAGGAATAACGTGCTTGTAATTGTGAGAAACAGAAGTAAGGTTTCCAGTTGTTAAAAAGGTACTGTGAGCTTTCATGTCATTTTGTTTAAGCAGTACAACATAAAGTACTGAAAGATCTAAGTGAAATGTATTTTGTACCGTATAGACTTCTATCAGTTTTCTGAGGATGCTTGCTTATTTCTAAAAATGATCCAGCAAAATACCATCTCCAACAATGCATCTATTTTTGCTTCAACCATTCCTTTCTTAAATCATATATATATGTATATATATATATGTATATGTATAAATATATATATATATATATTTAATAACAGAGACCTGAACACGTCATGCTGCACACAGAGAGAAGGGTTGGTAACCAACTGGATATATGAGACATAATCACATCTCTCTAATGCCTCAACTCAAGTATTCTGCCTCAACTGCAAGTAGGCAAAGGAGGATGAGATGTGGTTTGGTCCCTATAAGAAAAATAAAAGCTACTGCTGAAAAAGCAATGCTAATTTTTACAGTATCCCAAAACTACAAACCCACATCTGATCACAGGATATACCACTTTTATAATGACTAAAGAAAGCATTTTGTCTTTATTAAGAAGTTTAAGGATCATGTTTATTAGAAATGCAGCAATGTACAAGTAACAGAAATGCTATATACGGCAAGTGGCTGTTTTTGTTTAGAATATAAGGAGAATACTGACACAAAGATTTAAAATATGGAAACACATTTGGTTCTAATTAATTACAATTAATGAAGACCCTGCATCTTCACGCTGACGTGCTCAGAGTCAAGGGCTTTATGGGTAAGATAGAGACTACCCTCTATATCGTTCTTTGCATATGAGGATATGTTATATTTGATAGATTTAGGGACAAAAAAGTTCTGTGGGATCATAGGCATTGAATAGAGGCATACTTGCAGAGCAGATTTCATCATTGTTACATTCTTATCCTTAGTCTTTCCCTTCCTGGCATTCCAGAGGTAAACAGCCCAGTCTACTCACCATTGAATAATCGATACACCAAAGTACATTTTAAGCAACTTGTGTCTCTTTTGGGACTCAAGAAAAGCTTGGCTTCTCTCCCCTGCTTTTGAGTTTTTTAACAGAAGGGAAAATGATAAAAACAATTATGTAAACATCTGGTCAACTCAAATTTATTTTATATGAAGAATCAAGAATGGAGTCCCACCCCTCCCCCTGCAAGTCTGCTGACCTGTGTTGTTGCCCAAAGGAGCATTACTTTGAGGACTGTGACATGTGTTTTCATCTCCCTGTTCTCTCAGCTGGAAGTTGAAACTCCTTTACTGGCTCCCGTCCCTGCCTCACCTGTTACTGAAGGGCTATTGCAGGGGATGGAGATGGAAATGCATCTCTAAAGCACGGGCTCATTGTTGAGATTGATAGGTTTTCCCCAAGGGGAATGGTCAGTGACATGCCCTCCTTATCTCAGGGTCTGCGGACATTTTCCATTATTGCCAAACACCTGCCTGACAAGTTTTTTCAGTACTTGATTCAAAGAAAGACATTTGGTGACTGTAGTGTAGAGGCTTGAATTGGCTATACTTTTTGGCATTTTGGCTTTTCCTTCTGATTCCCTTTCCTGCCCAGAGACCATTATGTTCTTACTTTTTGGAGAGGAAACTCTCCATGAGTTGGGGGGGCAGTTTATTTATTTTAAGGGGGGATGGGAAAGAGAGAGGGAGAAAGAGAGAATCCCAAACATGCTCCACACTGTGAGTACACAGCCCTATGAAGGGCTTGAATCCAAGAAACCCTGAAATCATGACTTGAGCCAAAAACAAGAGTCAGACGCTACACCGACTGAGCCACCCAGGTGTCACTAGAAAAGAAACATTTAAATTTCAAGCTAGGGTCATCCTTTGATTATTAAATATTTCCCCTAATGTCCTATATGATTTCTTTTATTTGTTGAGACTCATATCTTTTGACAGATGTTTCTCTTGCTATCCCTTCAGTGAACAAAGTCTGAGGGATTTATCTTTTACCATTCTGAGACAATCTGTGATTTCAACCATTACTTTTATTAAATTATATATTTATATATACACACATATATGTATATATGTATTTCTCAGAGGCTTCTAAATCATGTGGTTTTTGATACACACCTCCAGATCCCCATAGAACTTGAATGAGAATTTATCACCCAGGTTTTCAAAAAGAAGGGGAAATAACAGTCTGAATTTTTTGCTCTATTAAATAATATTAAGATCAGAATTAATTTTAACAAACAAGGTAGAGTTCAACATCCAGCGGAAAAGGATCCATTGGGACACGGGGTGACAGGTTCCCTCAACAAAGTTGGCTGAAGGGGATTAGCGCTTTATGTACATCTTTCTTCACGGAGCTAGACTGATAGGGCTGACAAGGTGTCCACAATTTCAATAAAGACAAATCAGTGCTTTTTGGGGGGTGTGTGGGAGGGCCGGAGAGACACACTTCATAAGGGTGCAAGCCATTAGCCAAATGGTGCTGTTATCTGGGCTCTCTCCATATAATCATGGCCACTAGACCCTTCTATAGTGTTTCTGTCTTTTGGGTTTGGTTAATGCTTTCTCAGTCAGATATGCCAAAGGGTTATTGTCAATCGGCCAGGGAAAGCTTGGGTCCCAATGAGATGTCACCGGTGGAGACTTGGCCATAGGGCTCTGTGGCCACCCTGTTAACTTCATCACTCTCTGAGGTGTGGGGTGAATGTAGAACATATGGCTCAACAAATGACTGGAGGGTGTGTTTCTTCACCTGAAAGCGGGGGGCCTTTGGGCTGAGACGGGCAAGCTTTGGAACACTGGTTGGGATTTCGTTAGAAAGGAGCTTAGACCGTCCGTGTGGTTCACCCCCACTCATCTCTGACTTGTTCTTGAGCGGAGCCTTGTTCAAGGTTTGCTGGCTCCAGTCCCTCCCTGCTTTGATATGAGTGAGAGTAAAACGCAGCAAATCACTGTGGTTGAGTCTAGAATATCACATCCAAGAAGAAAAGGAAAAAGATGACCATGCGCTATTTCTGGCTTGAGGATTTGGGGACTTACCAAATCGTTGGGCTTCTATGAATTCAGGAGATGAAGCTGATAATCTAGCAACGTATCTCTGTTGTTTAGCAGAAGGGCAAATGATCTGCCAAAAAACGTATCATTTCAAGGCCAGGCAATAGATAGCCTTTACATGAACTTGGGAAGGAAGGGAGCCCAGCCAAAGTGTTGTAAAATAAAAAATACGTATTTAAAGTGTCCTTTTGTATTAAAAAATGATGTTAAAGGTGAATTTATTCAGCGTTTCTAGACAAAGCACAAGACATGATGTCTGAGCCCTCCTGGGTGGAACTGCCAACCGGATGGTCAAGTCACTATTTCAAGATGCTTACAAGAGGTATTTATTTCAATCAGGACATCAACTTCTGTGAAAGCTCTTTCTTTTCTTCCTGGCGTCTGCTGTTCCATGTTCTTCGTGGGTATCAGCAAGTGGGATTCAGGTTCAGGCCTGCTGAGCGAGAGGAATACTTGGTCTTCCCATTTAAAGCAACTGGATTTTTGCTATTCGAATGTAGGAAACCTAATTACACCCTGGTAAATTCTCTTCAGTCTACCAAACACAGAAAAAACAGTGACAGAATCTGAAAGGCCAGAAAAGAGAAAAGGGTCCCTAAGACCTAATGAATCCAAATTAAACACCTCTCCACAGAAATGTCAAACATTTCTCTTAGCACAAAACAAGGCTTAAAGAATTCCCTGCCTTTGTCTCTGGCCTAATTCCTTAAGCAGAGAGGGGGATTTTCCTCTGGGAGTGTTATTTCACAAAGAATGAAACAGCAAATAAACAAAAGACTCTCAAAGAGAGAGAGAGTATAAATAAAATTCATGACTCTTTAAAGAGTTTACACTGAAAGAATGTGGGGGATTATTTACAATTAAAGCATAGCCCTTGGAATACAGTTATTATATATATAAAACAAAGAATAAGAGTTCATTCCATTTTGTTCACAAGAAAGTGCACCTGGCTGCCCAGAGTTTGAAAAAAAAATCATGAAACTTCATTTTCTCCACATTTTTCATTGTCACTTTTGTTGTACCTATGTGCGAAACTTCTTACACAACGAACAGAGTATTTTCGAATTTATTTATACCTTTTCTACATATTGCTTTTTGATTAAAAAAAAAATCAGACTGAAAGACAACATTCCAGGAAAAAAGTTTTGTCGCATATCTAAAGAGGGATTTTGCACATTTTAACACTCTGAAAATGAGTGTTCTCAGCGACAAAAATAGTCCTCGGTGGAACAAAGGAAAAGTTGTAAGCAATTAAGGAAAAAAGTTGGAATTATCAGAAAAGTAGGAGAAAGAACACATTTTAAAACTCTCTGGTTTCCTGGCAAATCATACGGTAACACAATGGGGTCGTTAATAACAGAAGCGAGGGAAGGGGTAAGGTGAATACAAATCAAATGCAAGATTTCGGTATTAATGTAACAGGCAGACAGAAATAAATGGTTATTAAGATAAGAAGCAGAGGCTAAAGAAACCACTTGATTATAAATTATAGAGCAATTAGTCCTCTTTTCAAGTGTGTGTGTGTGTGTTTATTAGGTATTTGAATTCAAGTTTCAGTGTGACTTAAAAAAAAAAAATAATAACAACCCGTCAGTGATAATGTTAAAAGCCAGGAAGGGAGGACCTTGTGGACAAATCGAGTTTAAAGGTAGACTACCAGTAAAAGTACGGCCTTGAAAGTTTAAGTCATGGGCCTGGGAGATGGGTTGCGAGGATTTAAGCACTGGCAGAAGCCTACAGCAAAGTTTAGATTGAGTCTTATCCTGACGTGCCTGGCCCAGTGAAATATCTGAAACATTTGCCCCCACGAGATTAAAAGAACAGTGCTTATATATAGCATCTGCTCCCCCCCTCCCCAACTCCAACTTTGCTACTAATAAAATTCAGCTCTATGGAAAAGAATTTGAATTCCAGCTGGGCAGTTTTCAAAATAAGATGAAAAGTTAAGCAGGCAATTGGTGTGTATTTAGGGCTCAAAACACCTTGCCCCCTAGAAGACTTGAAGGAGTTAATCCTTCTCAAGATAATCCACTAAAGAGCATCCTTCATTATGATGTTAAAAGCAAGGATCAGTGCTGGGGAGTCTAACAATAGGACAGGGCTTTTCAGTCCCAACCACATTCTTCCTAGGTTAGAAACAGAAACTGATGTGATTCCAGCAGAAAAATAAAGCCAGACTTTTCTCTTATGTTAAATATTCAGANCATTGGGTAGTTTTTCTTGGAGAATTAATACTTTGGATTATTTTAAAAAATGTGTCCTCTCATGAGAGGAAGAGAACAGTTTTAACTCAAGGGTCACCCAATTTGGAAGCGTTTTTGATTTCATGCAGCAGCACATGTTTTGATGAAATCATACTCAATTACCCCTTGCCTCTCCACTCACTGCACACGCATCTCGGCCCCCACCCCTCACCCCCCCGGGGTGTAGTCCATGAACACAAAACTCTCTGTAAACTGTTCACTGAAGAGCCCAGCTGATGTGATCAGGTCACTGTTTGATCTTGTGAGGCATTATGTTTTTTTTTCCTTTTTTTTTATGTTTTATTTATTTCTGAGAGAGAGAGACAGTGTGAGCAAGGGAGGGTAAGAGAGAGGGAGACACAGAATCTGAAGCAGGCTCCAGGCTCTGAGCTGTCAGCACAGAGCCCGATGCGGGGCTCGAACCCATGAACCGTGAGATCATGACCTGAGCTGAAGTCGGAAGCTTAATCGACTGAGCCACCCAAGCGTCCCAAGGCATTACGGTTTAAATTTACGTTCGGATTTTATTTCTCAAAGGGTTCTAAGCATTTTCCGTGAATGAGAAGACAAAGTATTGGGGTGCCTGGGTGGTTCAGTCGGTTGAGCATCCGACTTCAGCTCAGGTCATCATCTCATGTCTCAAGTGTTCGAGTCCTGCCTGGGGTTCTGTGCTGACAGTTCGGAGCCTGGAGCCTGGAGCCTGATTCTGATTCTGTGTCTCCCTCTCTCTGCCTCTCCCCTGCTTGCGTGCTGTCTCTCTCTCTCTCAAAATAAATAAATATTAAAAAAAATTAAAAAAAAAAAGAAGACAAAGTATTTAGTGTCTGTAAGCAAATGAATCTTAAAAACTCAAGTTAAAATCTTGTTTTGATTATATTTTACTATATTTCATACTATTGGTAATACAATTTATTGTTTGTTCTTGCTTTCAAAATATTGTGTAAGAGGGTAGTTTTTAAAATAATAAAAAGACACCCATAAAAACTTTCATGCAAGTCCTCATCTTAGGAAAATCAGGATGGCAAAAGATGGCTATCCCAGGCTCTAGGAAATATTTTCTGTTTTCCCTTTTCTCTCCCGTTTGTAAAGTGTAAATACATTATTTTTGTTAGACATATTTGTTTTAAGGAATTCTTCCTTCTTACCCAAACTGACAAAAGACTAGGAAGGGTTTTTAAAAAAATTTAAAGTGTGTTTGGGGGTGCCTGGGTGGCTCAGTTGGTTAAGCGTTCTACTTTGGCTTAAGTACATGACCTTAAGATCAGGTCATGATCTCAAGGTTTGTGAGTTCCAGCCCCGCGTCAGGCTCTGTGCCTGGAGCTTGCTTCCGATTCTGTCTGTCTGTCTGTCTCTCTTTCTCTCTCTCTCTCACCTCCTGTTCACATTCTCTCTCCCTCAAAAATAATGAAAAACATTAAAAAACAACAACCACCTGTGTTTGAAGTAGAATCATCTACAACTCATAAATGTGTTTATGTGTTTTGTCTTCCATGATTTCTTTTGTGTTCCTATGGTGTTTCAAGGCATCTGGGTTCTGACAACCCCAAGCTGCGGTTCCAGCCCTCGAGGTGCCAAAGGCAGACAAGCACAGTTCTGGAAGGGTCTGAGCATGCATTGGGGGTGGGGTCAGTAATCATCAAAGCTGGAAGAGAAAGAGGAAAGGGTTGCTGTGATTGGGATTTGGATGGGCTAACACAGCCATCCGGAAACAGTGGTAAGACAAAGAGTTTGAAAGGGAGAAAGTATGAATGCTAAATAAAACGAAGCCCTTGAAACGTGGCCAAAGACCTATATGATATACAGAAATATCAGAAGCTAGTATTTCAAACAGGATTTTATTAATATTTTATTTCCTTGAGAAGCATCATGAAAAAGGAAGGACTTTTGAGGTCAGGATTGTAGCACTTATCAACGGTATGACTTGCTTCTCTTTTCTTTTTTATATTCAATGAAAATGGCTACACATGAACTGGAAGTTAGTATGAAGATTCTCCGAGGGAATGCATCAAAACCTAGGCTACCACAATACGCTCGTGGTAAAAACCAAAAGCCAAAAAGCAAACAAAAACAAAAACACAAACAAACCAAAAATGAAAAAAAAACAAAAAAACAAAAACAAAACCAAAACCCTAGAGGCTTGAAGTTTGGCAGACTCCGATGTACTCACTATATGTCTCTGGGCAGAGAGCCCTTTGTCTTCCTAAATCAGAGTTCGTTCATCTGTGAAGTAAGAATGGTACCAACTTACGGGGTTGCTAGGAAGATAAAATAATATGGTCCACAAACGACTCAGCACCTGGCTTATAATAAGCCTTTAATTATGTAAAGCCAAAGCAACAAAAGTATATATTGTAAAAGTATATATGGCAAACACAGAGAAACCTCATAAGACTCACACTCTCTTCCTTGTAACTACATGCTTCCATACTTTGAGGTAATGTATATAGGGTTAATTCCAGGAATGCAATGGTCACTAAGGATTTTGATCTTATAGCCAAAGTATTTTTTCCTAACCCATACACCTGCAGCTGAACTTTATTAAAAAGATTTAAAAAGTAAATTAATGTGGCCTCATCCCTTCATTATATATTGATTGATCTGCCATTTATTATGGAAATGAGGCAGGCTTTAGAGACAGTGTACTTTTATCTATTGTTACCTCACTTAATCCTCTCAATATTTATGTAAAATATGGTCTCAGTTTTTATTCTGATAGATGAAGACACAGATTAAAAATGTGTCCAAGAGCATAGAGCCGATGAGTACGTGGCAAGGCCAGAATTTAAACCTCAAGGCTCCCAGTCTGGGTATCTTCTCCTTGGAACATTGAGACAGCATTGCAGAATCTTCTTCCACTTGGTTCTCCCAAAGCCTGACATCCAGGAGGTCCTAGGAGATGCTGGTGGCCTTGGACCCTCAGCTATCCTTAGCTGCTTTGGGAATGGAACCTCCTGGCTTCCACCAATGCTTGGAATGACTCTATCCATACTACATACACGGAAACTATACCTCCCTATTCACTCTCCAGAGGAAGTCTACTCTCCTGATGGAACCAAGGGATTCTGCTAGGGACCTAAACACGGGTGTGCATGTGCCATTGGACAGAATGTTCTATAAGAGAATGACCTAGACTTCTCCCTTGAGGAGCAAGTGAGGCTGGATTGGAAGAAAGCCCTGACGTTACTTAGACAAACTATTTTCTTGGCGAGCAGGTGAAAGACTGAATCTGAGTATTCTTCCACCTTCCTAGAGTACCACGGATGGGATAAGTGCTCAATACTACTAATTGAATTGAATTCGTTTGACAAAATAACATTAAAAAAAAAAAAGTATGGGTCAAGACATTTTCTTAGGCTAAGAAGCAATCTGGAATTCACAGCTTAATCAATAATGATTTGCAGATTCATTATTTCTCCAACTCTAAGTTGGTGCTGCTGGCTGCTTCGTTACTTTTAAACCTTTACTAGATACATAAATACTTTCCTCTTTAATGAGAATAAAGCAGGGCAGTCTGCGCTTTATCATTAAATTCCATGTTATTCACAAATGTTTCAGTTTGTGGTCAGCCCATTTAAAAAGTCATTAATTTATTGCCCTTTTCTTGTATGGTCTCAAAAAAGGGGTAGGGGAAGTATAATGGAAAAAAGTCTTATTGGCCAGAAGACAGAACCCATTTCTGTCAGTTGAACCAGTAATTCAAGCTGCTGATTGTGGCAAATTAAGGGCCCATCTGGGGGCAGGTGGGACCCTGGGCTCCATCTGCCATTCTGCCACCAGAATGGACTTTCAGCTGTGGGAACCCAGAAGTTTTGGTGGACTGGGGAATATTCTGTGCAGATATTAGCAAACTGGGGCATTGATAGTTATCGGAAAACTGATCACCTAATATGTCTTTTGTTATGAGTCCCTCTTCCTTGCGATTGCATGATTTTATACATGCATTTTATCTTAATTATTTTATTAGTATTATCTTTTTTATCACTGGGGAGTCTGAGTGGCTCAGTAGTCGGTTAAGCCTCCAAGCTCAGGTCATGATCTTGCCATTCATGGGTTTGAGCCCCGCATTCGGCTCTATGCTGACAGCTCGAGCCTGGAACCTGCTTCGGATTCTGTGTCTTCCCCTCTCTCTCTGCCCTTCCTCTGCTCACTATCTCTCTGACTCTCTCTCAAAAATAAATAAAATTTAAAAATTATCATTGAAGTACAGTTGACATACAAGGTTATATCAATTTTAGGTATATAACAGTTCAATAATTTTATAAATTAAGCAATGCTCATTTTATTTTTTTAAATGCTTTATTTATTTCTGAGGGGGGGGGGCAGCGTGTGCAGGGGAGGGTCAGAGAGAGAGGGAGACACAGAATCCAAGCAGGTTCCAGGCTCTGAGCTAGCTGTCAGCACACAGCCCAACGCGGGGCTCAAACCCACGAACCGTGAGATCATGACCTGAGCCGAAGTCGGACGCTTAGCCGACTGAGCCACCCAGGTGCCCCAGCAATGCTCATTTTAAATGTATTCTTGAAGAGAAGAATAGAGATATTTTTCAAATGAAAACCATTTATTACCAGTAATAGAACATTTCTGTCACATAGTTACTGTTACTCACATGTATATTGTGAGGCACATGCAAAGTTGAAATGCAGTAAAGTCCATATTTTAATAGATTTTTTTCAAAAAAAATTAACGTAGGTAGTTAAAGTTTTTACGCACTGGATGTCTACCAATTAAGATGCTGCAAATTCAATTCAATTTTAAATTATGAAAGCCATAAGGGACAGCACAAGGATTCTTTTTAACATAACAAATTTAAATGATTTTGATAACTACAGAAATATCCAAATCAAGTAAGTTTCTATAAATAAAAAAATAATTAAAAACTGAGAGTTATTGAAAATCAACTGTTTTTTTCCTATAACTTTGCAAACTAAATATCTCCTATCACATCCAGAAATACCTTTTCTATGTAAATACACCTTATGAACATTTGTCAGATTATTTTGATACCTCCAACTGTAGACCCAGAGTGAAAAGAGTATAAGATGGTCCCCAATGACCCTTGCCTGCTGGTATTCATATTCTTGCATAATCTCCTCCCCTTTGGTGTGGACCTGAGTCCTACTTCTAATCAATAAGGATCGAGCAAAGGGGATGGAATAGCCTTTCTGTGATTAGATTATGTGGCTGATAACTTGTCTTGCAACCCACCTCTTCCTTGCTGGCTTTGAGGAAGCAAAGTGCCACGTTGCAGAGATCTTTGTGGCAAAATGCTGAGAAGAGCCATTGGCCCACAGCCAGGTTGGAACTGATTCTTTTAGTCCAACAACCCCAAAGAAATTGAATGGTACTGACAACCACATAAGTGATCTTTGACGTAACTCCTTCCCAGTCGAACCTTCAGATGAGATGAACTTTCAGATAATATGAGATCGAGATCGCAGCCTTGTAAGAGATCCTGAAGCAAGGAACTCAGTAAGGTGGGTCCATATTCCTAATCCCCAGATAAGAGATAATACATAGAAATATATGTTGTTTAAACCGATAAATGTGTGGGCATTTGTTATGTATCAATATGTAACTAATGCAGACAGACACAAATGCATAAGACACCCTTTTGCTTTTGAAATAATTGTGTAAGCTGAAGGCATGCAATGTATTAATTTGCTATACTTCTATATTGCAAAAATGATTACCGCCATAGTGTTTGCTAACACATCTGTGCCATATTGCATAATTAATATTTCTTTTATTATGGTGATACCATTTAAGATCTACCATCATAGCAACTTTCAACTATGTAATACAGTATTGTTTTTAAATTTTTTTTAATGCTTATTTATTTTTGAGAGAGAGAGAGAGAGTGCAAGCGGGAGGGGGGCAGAGACAGAGGAAGACACAGAATCCGAAGCAGGCTCCAGGCTGAGTCAGCACAGAGTCCGACATGGGGCTCAAACTCATGGACTGCGAGATCGTGACCTGAGCCGAAGTTGGATGCTTAACTGACTGAGCCACCCAGGTGCCCTACAATACAGCATTGTTAACTATGATCACTACACTGTACAGTAGATCTTCAGTACTTACTCATCTTATAGCTGGAAGTTTGTACACTTTGGCCAACATCCCCACTTTCCTCCAACCCCAAGGTCCTGACAGCCATTATTCCAGTATGATTCTATGCCTTTGGCTTTTTTGGATTCCACATATAAGCGATATCACACAGTATTTGTCTTTCTCTGACTTGTTCCACTTGGCATAATCCCTTCAGGATTCATTCTTGTTGTTGCAAATAGCAGGATTTCCTTCTTTCCCATGGCTAAACAATATTCAATTGTGTGTGTGTGTGTGTGTGTGTGTATTATATATTATATCTTCTTTATCCATTCATCCATTGATGGACACATGACTATTGTGAATAATGCTGCAATAAACATAGGAATGTATCTCTTCAAGATCCTATGCTCACTTACTTTGAGTATATACCCAAAAGTGGGATTTCTGTATCATAGAGTAGCTCTATTTTTAATTTTTTGAGAAACCTCCATACTGTTTTCCTCAGTAGTTGAACCAATTTACCTTCTCACCACCAGTGCACAAGGGTTCCCTTTTCTCCAGATCCTCACCCACCACCTGTTGTCTTTTGTCTTTTTGATGATGGCCATCATAACAGGTGGTATCTTGTTGTGGTTTTGGGTTGCATTTACCTGGTAAGTAGTGATGTTGAGCACCTTTACATATACCTGTCAGCCATGTGTATGTCTTCTTTGGGGAAAAAAATGTCTATTTAGCTCCTCTGCCCATTCTTAAATCAGATTGTTTGGGTTTTCGTTGCTGTTGTTATTGGGTCATATGACTCCTTGATATGTACTTTTTGAATATTAACCTCTAGTCAGATATATCATTTGTAAATATTTTCTCCCATTCCGTAGGCTATCTTTTCATTTTATGGATGGTTTCCTTTGATGTGCAGAAGCTTTGAATTTTTAAAATTCATGTATTTATTATTTATTTATTTATTTATTTATTTATTTTTATGTAGTCTCCATGCACCACGTGGGGCTTGAACTCACCACCTTGTGACCAAGAGTCGCATAATCTACTGACTGAGCCAGCCATGCAACCCCAGAAGCTTTTTAATTCGATATAGTCTCACCAGTATTTTTTACTTCCTTCTATTGTCTTTGCTTTGTGGGTTACGTTTTTCTTTTTCAAGTAGAAAAAATTTTTGGAAGAATATTTATAATGCTATTTTTTTCCCTTTGGATGGAGTAAAATCATATAAGCAAAAATAAACTATCTGAGTTTTCTTTATTTTCTGCAATGGATATGTCCCGAAATGAATGCTTCAAGGCTTTTATTATGTTCATAGCTTGAGGTGAATTGAGACCATTACCGACAGAACTTAAAATAAATTCCAATCCCAACTTCCAGGCTTATCCTCATGGTCCCAAGGGTGATTGTGTGAACTACTTCTCAGTATGGTGCCCTTTCGTTTTTATAACGAATAAATTCAGTTCCATTTTTTCCCACCTCTCTTCATTTCATCTGAGAAGAGGAAAAGACAGGAATACCAAACCACACTTTCCTACTAGGTCTTATGGAATTACTCAGGGATCCACTTTAGCTTTGATAAAACTTAAATTTCATGATGACATCCAATGATTTTGAACAATTAATTAATAAGTATGATCTCCAATGCTATTCCTCCTTTATCATATAGTTATTTCAATTCTCTTATCATCTGAAACATATATCTGACACCTAGATTTTTCTGGAAGTAAAATTTTAACTGTTAAATAATGGTAAGCCCAAGTATGTATGGTTCTTTTTTTATAAATTAAACTACGTACACATATGGTTACTCCATTGATTCATTAAGACCTATTTTCACTAATTCTCATGCCATCTTGATCATTGTGTTAATCTAGAAGGTGAACAATACTAGTTAGGCAAGTTGGCTATCCTACTACTGCACCTGAGGAATACATATAGCTTTGTAAATATTTAAAATACATGCTATTCACCAAGCCGCATAAATGTTGCCCTTCGAAAACTACCAGCTGGTATTCATTGCTTTTGGCCTTAAGGTGCATCTATTTAAAAGGTCTGGGAAATGTGTGCATATGTATGCACATAGGAGAAAAGTTCATGAGTTTTCTTTTAATCTTAAGTTATACTTTGTTTTCTAGAAGAATTATAGTGGTTACATGTGACCTGTGCCAACATAAGTATATTCAGAGCCCCTGGCTTTCTGTCTGGCAGAATCGAACATTCATGCTGCCAACACTGTAGAACGTACACTCCTTTATGAAGCTCACAGACTCCCAGGAAACAGACGTGTTTAGAAATTGCCTCCTAAAGTAACTATCAAAACATGGTTTATCTCATTAATTTTCCATTTATCTCATGATGTAGCTGAGGTGGCCTGTGTTTTGTTCTTTGATCATGGTACCCTCTCCATCCCAGGGTGGGCCACACTTGTCCCCAGCCTCTCGTTTTTATTCCTTAGTGTCATGGAAAGGGTCTTTCATAAGTGGACTCAAACACTCAAGCGGAGGGATACTGTTGTGTTTCTTCAAAGAACTGCCTGCATCAGACCACTGGTCACCAGGGCAGACTTGCCACGGGCCCCATCTCACCAACAATTTCCATTACACATTCCTGACCGTGCACCGAATATTTTACTCAAGACAAGCATCCAGAACACTGAGTCTGCACAATAAAGGCTTTCCCCCACCAGCTTCAGAAATGAGTGACAAGAATTTTATTAGTCAAGGAGATGTCTATTGAAGCAATGCAACAGTGATTTTATTGCTGCTTAAGTGGGAAGCTTTATTGTGTACGTATTTGTTTGGTTTTAATCATTCTGTGACACTCAGATGGGTGGTATAGAAATGTAAAGATAATATTCTTGAAAGGCTCGTGTGATTGTCTAAAAACATAAAGGAATAAAACTTAATTAACAAAATAAGTTGTACTTGCTATGTAGCCCATCTTGGAAAGCTTGAGAATAATACAAGAGATTTTCTTATTAAATATTAATACCAATCATTAGTTATTATATCCTTTAATCTGGAAGGGAAAACAAGAAACCTGACATTCATCACAAACAATTGCTTTTGTTCACTCGAATTCTTATAGAGGAAGCGCATCATGGATTTTGAAAACTGTCTCGTCCTATGTGAATATTACCACATTCTTGGACATCAAAGAACCTTCTCGTCTTCAGAATGTCATTGTACAACCCAAGGGGTCTTGTCCTTTCGAGCACTGTCTGAGTGACCAGTTTCTTCCCCTGCCCCAAACCCACAATACTTGTTAATCAACAACTTTTGAGGCATCTCATTTTATTCCAATTATCTCTCCAAGTCTTAACGGTATCTCTTTGGTACCCTGCGTACGTATCATTTCAAGTTTCAGTTCTCAAGTCTGATAAAACTAATAAACTCACACTGCCAGAGGTGGCACATTAAGCTGGTAAAATGGTTTTCATCTTAATTGGATATGAGCACTGTTATCGCTAATAACCCCAGGATACTTCTAATTGGACTCCTCTCTCTCTCTCTCTCTTATTTTTGAAATACTGATCCCATTGACCAGCCCAATTTCTTCATCCCTTACTCCTCGAACCCCAATTCTGAAATGCAGTATAGAAATATTCTAATTTCAGGAAGTTATCTCAGTAGTATTTCTTTGCAGCAGGCCAAAAACAGTAAACGGGTTTGTAAAAACAAATCGTTCCTTTTTAAGTTTTCAGAAACAAAGGAAATTGTAGTAAGACTATGCTATTGACATTGCAATAATGTCTTTCATGTAGTTCAGTGAGCTTCCAGCTTCACCCAAGGCCACGAAATTTTCAATTTTAAGTCATTTTTAAAACATAATGGTCTCCTCTGTTGACTTATTTATTGTGATTTTCGTGCAAGTTAAGTATCAGAAGAAAACACTATTTTAGAAATTATCAAATGCATACATACTAGATTTTTGTTTCATCTTGATGTTACAGATATTGGTGAATATACATGAAAGTTATAGAAATCTGGATGTCCACATTATGGTTAAGAGGAAAAAGTCTTCTCACTTCATCCACAGGTAGCTGTAATTTGGTTGCTGGTGAACACACACCAACACACACACACACACACACGTAGTAGCACTTGATTCCACTATTCCACAATATCAATTTTAAACTAAATTTCGACTTGATTCCACTATTCCACAATATCAATTTTAAACTAAATTTCGACTTGATTCCACTATTCTGCAATATCAATTTTAAACTAAATTTCGACTTGATTCCACTACTCTGCAATGTCAATTTTAAACTAAATTTCGACACGCAAAAGCAACCCCAGTTTTCATGTGCCCCATCCTTTTTAGATTTGGTAGGCATAGACTTGGCACCAAAAGAACCAGAAAATAAATAAAAATCTTAGGAGGGGTTAAAAATTGAGCAAAAAAATTTCAGATTTCACAAACCAGCAATTTTTTCTTCAGTAAGTGTAAAAACGGAAAACTGCATATGTTTTAATTGTTGAAAAATGTCATGTGGGCCATTCACTGGCAGAAATAATTCATTTTTAATGGACATAATAATTTTTCTTGAGCAATATATATTTTATCAGCTGAGTGCGAGCCTTTATAATTATGATCACTATTCCCATATAATTAAAAGCCTTTATGTAGATATCATTAAATAATTATAGATGTGCAAAAGAAATGCTTACCATTTTTCCAATCCATAAAATGACAATTGGAAAAAAAATTCATTAATTTATATTTACATTTCTAGCCATTAAATTAGTAGTACTTGGAGCACAGATGAAGGTAGGTAGAAAAGCTTTCATAGAATCTTTTCTAATATCAAAGCTATAGTGACATCACATATGTTGACTTAAAAAATTATGCATCATTGTGACTCTGAAAGATATCCACATTGACAGTGTGTGTGTGTGTGTGTGTGTGCACGTGCACACACAATACATGTGTATGTCTCATATGTAGGAGAGATGTGTGTATTATATACACATACATGTATGTGTGTATGCACAAGTATATATAGAAAAAAGGATACGCATATTGTATAAAATCAACTTATATACATGCGCCCACATACATATGATAGTGATGATGATGATGATGATGATGAGTTTACAGGTAAGCATTTTAGTTCCTTTGGGACTCATTCTTGGTTTCCTTCAATTTGAAAGATCAAAATTATAAAATTACTTCAGGAGATTTTTGAAACAGTGAAGGATATTCAAATCCCAACTTAAGAAAGGACATTTTCCCACTTTTCTTTTTCTTTGTTTTTCTTCCCTTTTTTTAAAATGTTATTTTAGAGAGAGAGGGAGAGACAGAGACAGAAACAGAGCATGAGAGGGGAAGCGTGGCAGAGGGAGAGAGAAAGGGAGAGAATCTCAAGCAGACTCCATGCTCAGCACAGAGCCTGATACTGGGCTCGATCCCACAGCCCTGGGATCATGACTTGAGCTGAAATCAAGAGTCAGATGATCAACCAACTGAGCCACCCAGGCCTCCCTCTCTTCAACTTTGCTTGAAGAAAAGTGATAGAGAACAAACTCTCTAGCCCTATTCCTCCCTCTCACAGTGAGGTCTCTGAGGGACTTCCTTACTCTCCATCTATCAGTCAACTGAAACTCATGGAGTCCTGGGGGGCAGGAGGTTCATATTGTAAGACACTCGGCTGGTCTCTATGGAAGACAGGCTGATGGTGGATGTGTGAGAAAGGGGATCTCTTCTTAATGAATGCATAATCTAGTTGTAGAAACATTATCTGTACACTTAAAAAATATGATAGAAGTGTAAGGTGGAATATAGGGTTATATGCATCATTAAAACTAGTCACATCTAAAACTTTGACCAAAAATTCTTACCCAGAAGGCAAGAGAGGAAGCTACAGCTATATGGAATCTTGCTTTGGGTTCATGCTCTTATCTGTGTTTTACATTCATTACTCTAAATGTCATGTGCATTAAACATAGACAAAATTGTAATAAAAAGAATGACACAAAATCGATATTCCTAGGGTTCTAATATTCTGTCACTGTTCACCCCGTGGGGCTATTTTCCTCACTCTCAAAACAACTGATATAGACAATACAAGACTTTTTGGTGCATATTGTGGGCTAGGTCGTTGTGTCACTTCATTGATGTGGTAATCAAGGGTAGTCCATCCTGATGGAAGAGAGAGGGACACAAAAAACATTTCCAGGGGATCCTGGGTGGTTCAGTCAGTTAAACATCCAACTCCTGATTTAAGCTCAGGTAATGATCTAATGGTCTGTAAGTTCGAACCCCACATCAGGCTCCGTGATGATGGTGTGGAGCCTGCTTGGGATTCTCTCCCTCTTCCTCTTCCACTGCCCTTCCCCACTCATGCTCATGCTTTCTCTCTCTTTCTCAAAAATAAATAAATAAAGTAAAAAATGGCACTTCCAAATATCAGGGGTAAGTCCCATCTCATACGATAACTGCAAGTTCTGCCATTCCTTAAGCTATAATGACTTTCCTTATCACAGATCTTTTCCCTCACCTATATACCAGAACATTTACTCCCAAGATATTAGACCCCACTCTTTCCCACCTTCCTCCTAACCAACATTCCAGTCCCTTGTGTTCCATTCCTGTTCTTTCTTCCATTTAAAGAATTTTCTTTCCAGCCTCATCAAAGATGCTAGATTCAGCGTCCTTCCTAAACTCCCTGTTCATGGTGTGAAGAAATCAAATAACTTGCCCAAGGTCAAGCAGACCATGAAGAGCAGGGTAAGAGCTTACGTTGCCTCCACCATTGGTATTGTCTTCAGTTTAGAATTAATGTTATGATGATATGCAGAGTATTCATTCAACAGGCCGCCTGTTCGAGGACAGACATTGTGCTGGGCTGTGGGGACACACTGGTAAATAAGATGGGTTAGTTTCCTCTAGAGTAGGAAACTTATATTCTAAAGGGAAATGATGTGAAATGAATAAGCATGCAAGGAAAGAACAAGGTAATCTCAGACAGTGGTGAGAGTTTGGTAATTAAAAAGGAAAAATCCCTGGGTGGGGAGATAGATATTTGGAGGGAGGTGCTGCGTATTGTTTAGCCAACCAGGAAGATATCTCTGAGGATGGGATGAATATTTGGCCTGCAACCTGGGTTGCATAAAAGAGCTGGTGTGAAAGTATGGGGACATTCCAAACAGAAGTAACAGTACGTTCTAGGACCTTAAGGTGGAAGTAAAGTTATTGTCTTTAAAGAACATAGAAATGGGGCACCTGAGGGTGGCTGGGTGGCTTAGTTGGTTGAGTGTCCAACTCTTGATTTTGGCTCAAGTCATGATCCCAGGGTCATCGGATCGAGGCCTGCTTTGTGTAGAACATGAAGCCTCCTTGAGATTCTCTCTCTCTCCCTCTGCCACTCTTCCCTGCTCATGCTCTCTCTCTCTCTCTCTCTCTCTCTCTCTCTCTGTCTCTATCTCAAATAATAAAAAAGAAAGAAACAGGTTGCCTGGGTTGCTCAGTCAGTTAATCAACTGACTATTGATCTCACCTCAGGTCTTGATCTCAGGGTTATAAGTTCAAGCTTTGCTCTGGGCTCCACTATGGTTTTGGAGCCTATGAAAGAGGAAGGAAGGAAGGAAGGAAGGAAAGAAGGGAAAAGGGGGAAGGAAGGAAGGGAGGAAGAAAATAGAAACAATTATGGAGGCTGGATCATAATGAAAAAGGGAGAGAGTAGCATAAGATGAGGTAGGCACCATGTAGGATCAGATAAACCAGGATAAAGTTTGGATTTCATGGTAAATTCATTAAGAAGTCACGGGAGATTTTCAAACTGGGGAGCGACATGGTCTTATTTACATTGCTTAAAGATCACTTTGATTGCCTTGTGGAGAGTGGGTTCTAGAATAATGGAAGCAGCAGTAGGGAGATGGTTTAGGAGGCAAGAGCCATGGACCAGGACTATAGCAATGGAGTCAGAGAGAAGTGGTGATGGAAACAGAAGGCTTCTTTGGTGGATCTAATGTTGGCAGTGTAGGAAAGAAAAGTATCAAGAATACATGGGTTTCGGGCTAGAGTCATGTACTAAGTAGATACACAGAGTGTGCTGTCCTGAATTAAGATGAGTGAGAATGTAAGTCTGAAGTATGGGGGAACCACGAGATCTGATATGGCCACATCAAGTTTAAGGTATATATTTAAGCTCTAAGTAAAGATGTCCAGTAAGCTGCTGGATTCATGGGTCTGGAGCTCAGTGGAGAGGCAACGCCTAGAGACAGAAGTTTGGGGGCCAAGAAGTGACGATATTTAAAGCCAAGAAATGGAATAAGACTATCAAGCATGAACGACAATATACGGAAAAGAGATGAGAGTCAAAGTTATTCCAACAATTATAGATAAGACAGGGGAACAGGATCTAGCGTAGGGGACTGCGAAGGAGTAGCCAGTTAGGTGTACTTTTGTACTTTTTAACAGAAGGCACCCAATGGCCACCAAATTATATTTGCTCAGTCACTCAAACATCTACCTGAGCACACACTGTGGAATAGCACTACGGTAGAAATGGGGATATAAAAATAACGAAGACTCAATCATCTATTGGGGAAGAAACGTAAACATTTGCTGTGGAATTTAGCAACTTTCTTTCTTTTTCTTCTTTAGACCTATAATACCACAACTGGTTACCTAATGGCTTAGCAAAGACAGCTCCCACAGAGGCCTTGATTGCCTGGCCCTATGGTTCCTCTTTCCCAGATTTTACCATGATAAGATTGCATTCAGCTGAAGACGTGGGGGGGGGG